>NW_020837948.1:13537139-13969397 GCF_003676395.1 Aethalodelphis obliquidens
GTGTGTGTGTGTGTGTGTGTGTGTGTGTGTGTGTGTGTGTGTGTTTCATCTGCTGTTAGTTTATTTGGAATGACTTAAAATCATTCAACTTCTAGGAAATTCTGAGCTCTCTTAAAATTTTAAAACCATAGGTTGCAGAGCAGAGAGACTCATAGACCAAATTAACACACTCGAATCAAATAGTTTATTTAATCAATTTCCAAAATGTTACAAGTAGTAAAGGCAAAGTATTTGTGTAGGTTAACACACTCCCAATAGTAGGATGCATCTGGAGTAGAGGGAAAACAGAACCTGAAGCCTGAGTTATGCAGTGTTCAATGCCCATCTCTCTCTCTGCCCATCTCTCTCTCTCTCTCTCTCTCTCTCTCTCTCTCTCTCTCGCTCTCGCTCTCGCTCTCGCTCTCGCTCTCGCTCTCGCTCTCGCGCTCGCTCTCTCGCGCTCTCTCGCTCTCTCGCTCCCTCACTCCCTCGCTCCCTCGGCCTCATCAGCCTTCTCTGCTGACAGCTGTAGTTACAAGAACCAGAGCTGAGGTTTAGAAAGGATTTTCAGCAGATATAAGGTCCTCTGACCCATCACTTGCTCGTTCGATTAGAGAGACACAGGGGCAAGCATGCCTGGCCAATAGCTGTAGATCACAGATGACTTGCTGAGCAGCTATGGATTTTATCTGCATGTCTCTGTCAGAGGTCACATGGGACCAAAATGGGTGTCATCAGTGGGTGACAGTGTCACAATAGTGATCACATTACTGACAACTGGGAATAATATGATCCATGATTTATGAATATTTAAGATTTAATTGGTCCTTCCATCCTTGTATATCTACAAATTAGCTCTCATTTGTTCCATCATTTTTTATGTGTTCAGATAAAAAATGTATTTATTCTATGTCTAACGTATCTTACAGGTTAGCAACCTAGCGATTATGGTTAGTAGACCTTATACATTTCATCCATGTCATTTGTTTATCTTGCTCTCCATAGAAGAGTTGATTTTCTTTAAATAATAAACACACTTGATAGCCTGCCTAGGGTCTTGTGTTATATTTTCAGGATTTAGAAACATTGTGTCTTTATTTCTAGAAAAAGCAACCAGAAAGGGAAAGACAAAGCAGTCTGCTGTTTTCAACAATTTAGAATAAAAACATGGGTGGATGGGTTGGAGAAGGCTAACAAAAACAAACAAAACAAAAACAAACTATCTAGACATGATCTGTGTATAATTACCTTCCTTTCTCCTTCTCCCCCTTCCTCCCTCTCTCCTTCCTACCCTCATGCCCTTCCTCCTTCCCTTTCTTCCTTCTTTCCTTGCAATATGTTCAATAATGATTTATTTATGATGTGTTAAATTATACAATTTATATTTGCTTTAGAATCCAGAATATGGTCTTTTCGGGTGAATTTACCATCTATACTAAAAATGAAGGTGTATTCTGAAGTAAATGGGAATAGTGTTCTCAAAATGGCAGTTAGGTCAAGTGGTTGATAGTATTTTTTTCAGGTAATCTATGTCTTTACTGATCTTTTGATATGATAAAAGGGTGTTAAGATGTAATTGTGATTTTATCTCTCCTTTTAATTCTTTCTCTTCAGCTCTGAAGTTCTGTTTTAAGGTGCAGTTATAGTTATGATTGTTATATTATTCCTGCTGTACTGATATTTTATTACTTTTAGATTTCCCTTATTATCTCTAGTAATACATTTTTTCCCTTGAGGTCTATTTTAGCTGATATTAAAATAGCAACTCCAGGCTTCTTATGCTGACTCTCTATGGAAAATATTATTTTCATCTATTTACTTTCAATCTATCTGTGTCTTTATATTTAAAGGTCAAACTTTTTTGAAGGAATGTAGTTTGGTTTTGTTCTCTTATTCATTCTGACAAACTTTTGTCCTTTAATTGAAGTGTTTAATACATTAATACATTTATTACATTGACATTTAACAGAATTACTGATATGATTGAATGAGTCTACTTTATTGTCTGTTTTTGATTTGTTACCTCTGTTTTATTTTGTTTTTGTTTGTTGTGTTGTTGTCATTCCTCTGTTCTTCCTTTCTTTCCGTTATTTGAATATTTCTGTGATATATATCTTACTTTACCTATTGGATTTTTACCTTTACCTATTTGCATTAGTGTTTTAGTGGTTACTCTAGCAATTAGAATATAAATCTTTAACTTTTCTTTCTATTTAAAATTACTGTTCTACCACTTCATATAAAATGTAGAAACTTGCATTTGTAGTGAGGTGGATGGACCTAGAGTCTGTCATACAGAGTGAAGTAAGTCAGAAAGAGAAAAACATCATATGCTAACACATATATATGGAATCTAAAAAAAAAAAAATGGTTCTGAAGAACCTAGGGGCAGGACAGGAATAAAGATGCAGATGTAGAGAATGGACTTGAGGACATGGGGAGGGGGAAGGGTAAGCTGAGACGAAGTGAGAGAGTGGCATTGACATATATACACTACCAAATGTAAAATAGATAGCTAGTGGGAAGCAGCCACATAGCACAGGGAGATCAGCTCGGTGCTTTGTGACCACATAGAGGAGTGGGATAGGGAGAGTAGGAGGGAGACGCAAGAGGGAGGGGATATGGGGATATACGTATATGTATACGTATAGCTGATTCACTTTCTTATACAGCAGCAACTAACACAACAATGTAAAGCAATTATACTCCAATAAAGATGTTAAAAATAAATAAATAAAACTATAACACTACAGAGATTTTAGAAAATGTCAATAAATGTACAGTCTATTAAAAAAAGGGGCAAAAATTTTAGTTGGAACCTAAAACTAATGTCATCTCACTTTGTCAAGTCCTCCCCTAAATGTTATGACCTCATGCATTAATGTTTTACCAATCCAATTTTATGACAGGGTATACAAGGAAGAATTCTTAAGTTTATTCATGATGCTTTAAGAATATAAAACATGTCAGTTTCTCAAAAAAAATGTAGAAACTTTCATCCATATAGTTCCCTTTATTCCCTATTCTTCTTCTACAGAAGTTATATACATCCGCATACATATAAAACCCACAAGACAATGCTATAGTTTTTGCTTTAAGCATTCATGTGCATTTTTTTAATTAAGAGGAAAAAGAATGTTTTCTATTTAGTTGAATATTTTTTGTTTCTGATGCTGTTCATCCCTTCCTTATGATTGGAGTTTCCTTCTGGTATAGTTTTACTTTCACTTGAATAACTTTCTTTAGTGTTTCACATAGTATAAGTCTTCTGACAAACTCAGTTTTTAAAATTCTGAAATGTCTTTATTTGTTCTTCATTCTTGAAGAATTATTTCACTTGAAATAGAAATCTGGAATGATAGTTCTGTCTTTTGACATTTTGTAGGTATTTTCCCACTGTCATATGACCTCATTTTTTTTTGATGAGTTCAGTGGTTTTTGAATCGTTGTTGTTCCCTGTAGGTAATATGTTGTTTTCCTTTGAATGATTACCAGATTTTGCCTTTATCTTTGGTTTTAGCAGTTTGACTGTGATGCACCTAGACATGGTTTTCTTTGTGTTTATTCTGCTTGGAGTTTGCTGAGCATCTTGCATTTATATATGTATCTTTCTCCAAATTGGGGGACAAATTAGCCAAACAGTTTTTTAAAGGCTTTTTTTTTTTTTTCCTCTCTCGTCTTCTCTTGTGACTCCAGTTACATTTATGATCAACTTCTGAAATTGTTCTACGGGTTCTTGAGGTTCTTCTTATTTTTTAACACCTTTTCCTTCTCTGTGTTCTTCAGATGGGATAATTTCTACTGATTTATAATTAAGTTGAGTGACTCTTTGCTGTGTTATTGTATTTTTCAGTTACATAATTTCCATTTAGATGTTACTGTAGTTTCTGTTTCTCTGCTGTGATTTCATTAATTGCAAACATATTTTCTTTTCATTAATTGCAAACATATTTTCTTTTACAATTATTGAGCATAGTTATAAATAGCTGGTTTGAATCCTTGTCTGCCTCTTCCAATATGTCAGTCATCTTTGGATGGGTTTTAATTGATTGTCCTTTTATTAAGAATTGGTCCTATGTTCTTCTTTTTTGGTATATTTTTATCCTGGACATTTAAAATTTTATGCTGTGGAGATTCAACATTCTTTTATATCCCTCTGAAGAATGTTGGACTTTAGTTAGTTTGTTTTAGCAGGCAATATTCTTGGTCAAACAAAAACTGTAAACTGTTTCTCTTGGGCTGTAGCTAAAATTTTAGTTGAGTTCTTTTATCTTTAGCTACATGATGTTGTGTCTGCCACAGGCCTGTGTAGATCATGAATCAGTCAGAGATTTGGGCAGAGTTTATACAAAAAAAAAAAAAAAAAAAATTAAGGCTCCCCTTCTCTGGCTCCCTTTTCCTATGAGATCCTTTCTCCTCATATTCCAGAGACTGTAGTTGCCTCACATTCTATTCTCTGAAAGACTGCATGTTTTCTGTTGGCATTTTATCTACCATAAAATGTATATTGCCGTCAGGGTAAAAGTCTTAAAAACAGGAAACTCACACCATGCTTTACTTTTTTCCAAGTTTTGACTTCCTTCTAGATTTGTCTGCCTTTTTTCAGTCTCTAATGCCTTCAGGTAGGTGTTTATTGATGTTTTCTAGAATTTAAATTGGTTATCTCTGTGAGAGTAAGTTTGATAGAATATTACTCAGACATACTTGAAGTAATATTTGAGATTTTACACTTTGTTCTTATGAATAGTTTCTCAAGGAAAATAACTACTGAAAAGTCATATATTTTTATTAATTATAGATTCTAAAGTATAAAGCTATAAATGTTATAAATATATTATTCTTTCATGATTACTGAATGAAAGCAAGTGTATTCAAATGTGTATCTATTAAAGTAATGATACAATCAATATAAATTTTGAAATAGAATGGGAGGTGTAAAGATATGGAGGTTCTGTAGAAACATATTTTCATATTATAAAAATAAACATCTACAAAGGGATAGTCAATCAATCTAAAGAAGAAATCAGAGGGGGATCAAGATGGTGGAGTAAGAGGACATGGAGCTTACCCTCCCCCCACAAACCCATCAAAAATATATCTACATATAGAACAATTCTCATAGAAATCTAACTAAAAACTGGCAGAACTACTCCTATGCAACCAAGGCTGCAAGAAGGATTCCCATGTAACTGGGTAGGATGGGAGAAGAAAAGCATTGGGTCAGGACCTGTGGCCCTGGGAGGGATCTAAGAGGAAAAGAAAGTCTACATGGGCAGACCCTAACCCTAGAGAGTGAGCAAGCTGAGGCACAGACTGGTTATTGCTGGCCTGGGGTCCTCTGCAGAGGAGACAAGGCCCCTTGGCTGCTGGGAGAACTGCTAGGACAGATAGAAGGGCTGGAGAAGCCTAGACTCCATTCATGAGGAGTGCATGTTTACTGGCTTGCCAACACACAGGGCCAAGAGAGCTGTGCACTGGTGACTGTTGCCTTGTTGTACATTCCAATCTGGACTGTGCAAGCACCCCAGCCTGGCTCACTGCATACCACAGTTTGGCATGGGATCTAGGCCAGCCAGGTCTTGGGAGAACACTTGATGTAGGGACACAGGAGTGCCCTGGAGGCCTGGGGTATGATCTGGGCGGGGTAGCAGTTGAATTATTGGCACTTGCTCAGGCAGTGTCACAGAAGCAGTACAGATCTCTGATGGCAGTGCAGCCGCTTGAACCACCATGACCAACACACTGAGATCTCCACTTCCAGCCTAGCAAACACTCCAGTTCCACCCACTCCATGCCACAGCTTGGCACTGGATCTGGGGCAGACAGGTCCTAGTAGAAGGTTCGATCTAGGGATGGAGGCTCTGGGGCCTGGGGTGTGGTCAGATGAGGCAGCAGCATCCAGTATTGGTGCTTGCTCAAACAGCATGTCAGAGAAACCCAGACCTCTGACGTCAGTGCAGCTGCTTCAGTTCCTGCAACCACAACATCCCAAACCCCCATCAGAGCCTAGCAAATGCTCCAGCCTCACACACTCCATGCTACAACCTTGTACTAGATCTGGGACAACCACAACAGGGAATAGGAGGTGCACATGGGCTATATCTGAGTGGAGCTGCAGTTGCCTACACAGGCAATGCATCAGACCTCTGTGAGCACACTAGCTTCACTTGCTTCTGCCCTTCCCTCCTTTGGGGCAAAATCTCCAGTGTGGGGGGAAGGAAAAGTGCACACTGAAGGAGAACAGAGCATGCTCAAGCCCAACACTAAGGGCTTCTGCTCCAGCAACTGGGGAGCAGACCCCACCTCTGACAGGGCAGCAACATCCACAGAGCAGAAAGGAAATCCCACCTCAAACCCTGTGCAAACTTTAGCTCCTCCAACCCCAACCACACCCCCTGTCAAGGTGATAGTGGCCAGCACACCCTGAGGAAAGACGTGGCTGGCATCCACATCAAATCCAGCCCTCGCACCAAAACCGCTGGCCAGACAGTCTACGTAGGGACACTCCCACATTAAAACACCCCTTCAAGACTACAATAGATAATTTCTTCTAAATTTGTAGAGACAGAGGAAGTTAAATAAATTGAAAAGGAAAGGGAACTGCTCCCAATTGAAAAAGCAAGAGAAAACCCCTGAAAAAAATAAATAATGAAACAATTAGTTTACTAGATACTGAGTTCAAAAGTTGGCAATAGAAATGCAAGCTGAATTAAGAAAGATTATAAATGTAAACACAGATAATTTTAATAAGGAACTAGAAACTATAAATATGACCCACTCAAAAATAGATAATTCGATTTCTGAGATAAAAAGTAATCTAGAAGCAACAAATGGCCAACTAAATGACACAGAAGAATGCATAAGTGATCTGGAAGATAGAATAATGGAAACCATCCAATCAGAACAGTAGACAGAATGACAAATGAAGGAAAATGAAAGCAACTTATGAGATCTACGGGTGAATATAAAATGTTCCAATGTAGTCATGATAGGGATTCCAAAAGGAGAAGAGAAAGAGAAGGGGATGAAAAATGTATTTGAAGAAATTATGGCTGCAAATTTCCCAAAGCTAAAGAAGGAAACAGATACCAGATACAGAGGGTTCCAAACAAGATGAAGCCAAGCAGACCCACACCAAGACATACAATGAAAATGGCAAAAGTTAAAAATAAAGAAATAATTATAAAGGCAACAAGGGAAAAACAGAGTCATATACAGAGGAACCTCCATAGGGCTATCAGCTGATTTCTCTGCTGGAACTTTGCAGGCCAGAAGGGAGTGGCATGATATATTCATATATTCAAAATCCTGAAAGGGGAAAACCTATGACCTAGAATACTCTACCCAGCAAGATTAGCATGTAGAATAGAAGGAGACGTAAAGAATTTCTCATACAAGCAAAAACTAAAAGAATTCATTAATACCAAACTTACCCTCAGAGAAATGTTAAAGGGTCTTTTTTAAATAGAAAAGAAGCAAAAACCAATAGGAAAGGCAAATATATAGTAAGACCTGAAGGTCACTTAAACCAGTATATTGATTAAAACCAACAAAATTGTAGAAGCAATGATAACTATAATAAATAGAAAAGGGATAAACATGAAGATGTAAATATCACATCAAAAACACAAAATATGGGGGAGGGGAATAAAAGTAGATCTCTTGAAATGTGTGTGAACTGAAATTATCATCAGTTTAAAGCAGGTAGATATAATTCTGGGTCATCATATATGAGTCCCATTGAAACCACAAATCAAAAACCTACAAGAGATACACAAATACCAAAAAGAAAGGAGCTCAAGAATACAACAAAAGAAAATCATCAAACCACAATGGGAAAAAAAAAAAAGTGAACAAAGAAGAACTACAAGAACAACTGGAAAACAAGAAATTAAATGGTAATAAGTATATACCTATCAATAATTACTTTCAATGTCATTGGACTAAATGCTCCAATCAAAAGACATAGGATAGCTAACTGGATTAAAAAGCAAGATCATTCACTATACTGCCTACAAGAGACTCAGTTCAGGGCAACGATAGATTGAAAGTGAGGGATGCAAGATATTTTGTTCAAATGAAAATGCCAAGAAAGCAGGGTTAGCAATACTCATATCTGACAAAATAGACATTAAAACAGACTATAATGAAAGACAAAGAAGAGCATTACATAATGATAAAGAGATCAATACAAGAAGAGGATATTAAACTCATTAACATATACACACCCAATACAGGAGTACCTAAATATATAAAGCAAATACTAACAGACATAAAGAGAGAAATTGATAATAATACAATAATAGTAGGAGACTTAATACCCCACTGATATCAATGGACAGGTCATGGCAGACAGAAAATCAATAAGCCAACAGAGGTACTAAATGACACAACTGACCAGCTGAACTTAATTGATATCTACAGGACACTGCATTCAAAAAACAGAGAATACACATCCTTTTTAGGTGCACATGGATTGTTCTCCAGGGTAGACCACATACTAGGTTACAACACAAGCCTCAACAAATTTAAGAGTGTAGAAATTATGTCACACATCTTTTCTGAATACAATGGTATGAAACTAGAAATCAACTACAGAAAGAAAATGAGAAAAGAACAAACAAGTGGAGACTAAACAACATGCTACTAAAAAAACCCCAATGGGTCAATGAAGAAGTTAGATGAAATCAGAAAATACCTTGAGACAAATGAAAATGAAAACACAACTTTACAAAATCTATGGGATGCAGCAAAGCAGTTCTAAGACGGAAGTTCATAGTGATACATGAACTCTTCCTCAAGAAAAGAGAAAAATTTCAAATACCCTAACCTACCACCTAAAAAAAATGGAAAAATAGGAACAGCTAAAACCCAAAGTTAGCAGAAGGAAAGAAATAATAAAGATCAGAGAGGAAATAGATAAAATAGAGATTAAAAAAAATTGAAGAGATCATTCAAAGCAAGACCTGTTTTTTTACAAAAGATAAACAAAACTGCTAAACTTTTCAACATGCTCACCAAGAAGAAAAGAGAGGGAGCCCAAATAAAATAACAAATGAAAGAGGAGAAATAATAACCAATATCACAGAGATACAAAAAACTCATAAGAGAATGCTATGAACAGTTATATCCAACAAATTGTGTAACCTAGAAGAAGTGAACAAATTTCTGGAAACACACAGCCTGCCAAGACTGAGTCAAGAAGAAACGGACAATTTGAACAGACTGATCACTAGTTGTGAAGTATAATCTCCCTTCAAACAAAAGTCCAGGACTGGATGGCTTCACTGGGGAATTCTACCAAACATAAAAAGAAGAACTAACATCTATACTTCCCAAACTACTATAAAAGATTGAAGAGAACACTTCCAAATTCATTCTATGAGGATACTGTTACCTGATACTAAAACCAGACAAAGACACTAAAAAAAAAAAAAAAAAAGAAAAGAAAAGGAAAATTACACACCAATATCGCTCATGAATATAGATGCAAATATACTCAACAAAATATTAGTAAGTCGAATTCAACAATATATAAAAAAGATCATACACAGTTATCAATTAGGTTTATTCTGGATTACAAGGATAGTTCACCATATGCAAGTTAGTCAATGTGACACACCCCATTAACAAAGGATAGACAGAAACCATGTGATCATCTCACTAGATGTAGAAAAAGCATTTGACAAAATTCAACATCCATTCATGATAAAAACTCTCATCAAGGTGGGTATAGAGGGAATATACCCCAACATAATAAAGATCATTTACAACAAACTAACAGCCAACATCATACTCAATGATGAAAAGCTGAAATCTTTCCTCTAAGTTCAGAAACAAGACAAGGATGCCCACTCTCACCACTTCTATTTGACATAGTACTAGAAGTCCTAGCTACACCAGTCAGACAAGAAAAAGAAATTAAAGGTATCCAAAGTGGAAGGGAAGAGGTAAAACTGTCACTATTTGCAGATGACATAATACTCTATATAGAGAACTCTAAAGTCTTTACCCCAAAACTGTTAGAACTAATAAATGAATTCACCAAGGTTGCAGGATACAAGATTAGTGTAAAGAAATCTGTAGCATTTCTATACACTAATAATGAAATACCTAATCCTATTTAAAATTACGTCAAAAAATACCAAAAAATAAACTTAACCAAGGAAGTTAAAGACATATATACTGAAAACTATCAAACGTTGATGCAGGAAATTGAAGATGATTCAAAGAAATGGAAAGATACCTTATGATCGTGGATGGAAGAATTAATATTGTTAAAATGGATGTACTACCGAAAGCAATCTATAGATTTAATGCAATCCCTATCAAAATACCCATGACGTTTTTCACAGAACTACAACAAATAATCCTGAAATATACATATACATATATATATATATATATATATATATATATATATATATAGAACAGCAAAAGACCCTGAATTGCCAAAGGAATCCTTAGAAAAAAGAACAAAGCTGGAGGTGTAACCTGTCCAGACTTCAGACTATACAACAACACTGCAGTAATCAAAACAGTGTGGTCTTGTCACAAAAACAGACACCTGGATCAATGGAACAGAATAGAGAGC
Organism: Aethalodelphis obliquidens; assembly: GCF_003676395.1. Taxonomy (NCBI): domain Eukaryota; kingdom Metazoa; phylum Chordata; class Mammalia; order Artiodactyla; family Delphinidae; genus Aethalodelphis; species Aethalodelphis obliquidens. The sequence goes on from NW_020837948.1 coordinate 13,547,713, forward strand.
CTAGATGTAAACCCACACAGCTACAACCAATTAATCTATGACAAAGGAGGCAAGAATATACAATGGAGAAAAGACAGTCTCTTCAACAAGTGGTGCTGGGAATGCTGGACAGCCACATGTACAACAATGAAATTAGAACATTCCCTCACATCATCTACAAAAATAGACTCAAAATGGTTTAAAGACTAAACATAAGACATGAAATCATAAAATTCCTAGAAGAGAACATAGGCAGAACACTCTTTGACATAAATTGTAGCAATAGTTTCTTGAATCAGACTCCCAAGGTAGAATAAATAAAAGCAAAAATAAGCAAATGGGACTTAAAAAGTAAAAGCTTTTGCACAGCAAAGGAAACCATCAACAAAACCAAAAGACAACCTATGGAATAGGAAAATATATTTGCAGATGATGCAATTGACAAGGGGTTAATATCCAAAATATACAAACAGCTCATACAACTCAATATCAAAAAAACAAACAATCCAATAAAAAAATGGGCGGAAGACTTGAATAGATATTTTTCCAAGGAAGGCATACAGAGGGCTAACAGGCACATGGAGGGATGCTCAACATTGCTAATTATTAGAGAGATGAAAATCAAAACCACAATGAGGTATCACCTCACACCTGTCAGAATAGCTATCATCAAAATTCTACAAATAACGACTGAATTGTTTTGCTGTACACCTGAAAATAACACAACATTGTGAATCAACTATACTCCAATATTAAGAAAAGTCTACAAGAAGCAAATGTTGGAGAGGATGTGGAGAAAAGGGAATCCTGATGCACTGTTCTTGGGAATGTAAATTGGTGTAGCCACTGTGGAAAATAGTATGGAGGTTCCGTAAAATACTAAAAATACAGCTACCATATAATTCAGCAATTCCCCTCTTGGGTATATATCCAGAAAAATCGAAAACACTCATTTGAAAAGGTACATGCACCCAATGTCCATAGCATTATTTCCAATAGCCAATACATGGAAGCAACCCAAGTGCCCATCAGCAGACAATTGTATTAAGAAGATGTGGTTCATATATATAATCAAATATTACTCAGCCATAAAAAAGAATGAAATCCTGCCATTTGCAGCAATGTGGTTGGACCTAGAGAATATTATGCTTACTGAAATAAGTCAAATAGAGGACAAATACTGTATATTATATGTAGAATCTAAAAAGTAATACAAATGAATGCATATACAAAACAGAAAGATTCACAGACATAGAAAACAAACTTGTGGTTACAAAAGGGTAGAAGGAAGGGGTGAGGGACAAATTAAGGGTATGGGATTAACAGATACTATTATATATAAAATAGGTAAAAAAAAAAAAAAAAAAGGATCTACTGTACAGCACCAGGAATTATACCCATTATCTTATAATAACCTGTAAAGGAATATAATGTGCAAAAAATACTAAATCACTATGCTGTACACCTGAAACTAACAGTAACAAAATATTGTAAATCAACTATACTTTAATAAACAAAAAGAAGAAGAAATCAGTTGTTTTCAATTAGATTGCATTCTATTTGAGTGGAATGAATTCCATAAAATTAGGTTGCTGAATTATGTTAATGATAATTTTTTTTTTTTAACATCCTTATTGGGGTATAATTGCTTTACAATGGTGTGTTACTTTCTGCTTTATAACAAAGTGAATCAGTTATACATATACATATGTTCCCATATCTCTTCCCTCTTGTGTCTCTCTCCCTCTCACCCTCCCTATCCCACCCCTCCAGGCGGTCACAAAGCACCGAGCCGATATCCCTGTGCCATGTGGCTGCTTCCCACTAGCTATCTGCCTTACGTTTGTTAGTGTGTATGTGTCCATGACTCTCTCTCGCCCTGTCACAGCTCACCCTTCCCCCTCCCCATATCCTCAAAAATTTTTTTTTTAAAAAAAGGATTTTTCTTTTTCATCTCAACAAGAAAAAAGAAATGCAATAATTAAAATCCATGGAAAGAAGCTCATCTAATCTTATTTTTATATGAAGCTCCTTAAATTATGGTTTAATTTTGAGAAATTTATGAAACATAAGAAACATCAATTGCATTTTATCTGTATATTAGGAATAATTTTATTTGAATAGAACAAGTGTTAGGATATTCAAGCCAGATAATTGCTAGGTTATTATCTGATTTTTTGTGTATGATATTTATATAATCCTAGTAATATAAGCACTGGATGTTTTCAACGTTCAGAATCAAACTTAACTTTTAATAATGGAATTACTATTTATGGTTATAAATATGATGTTTTTAATTTTTGCAACATACTAATAGAAGTAATAGCTGAAAGACGATGGAATGAGGAGAAAGGAGAGGTGGAAGGCAAGATAATATTTGTGGCTTCATATAATATCATGAGGATTAAGAGATAGAGAACTTTCAAAAGTTGATGTAATGTTAAACTGGGATTAATATATTTATATTCCCCAAATCACTAGAAGGACAAAATAATAACTCATAAAAATTGGGGAGAAGAAACATGGAATTTGAGAATCTAATACTCATCTTTCAAAACAGAGATTTAGTATATAATTTCTCAAATATATATGTTAGATAATAATGTCATAACAATACTTTTTAGAGTCATAAATTTATCCAGTAGCACCTAAAAATCTGAAAATGGTAAAAGTAGTGATTTTCAGAAAGTAGAACTAGGGCAGTGAAGGATAATGCTTGGTTTTGCTCCTCTACATTATGAGGACTTAAGTTTTATTTTTTAAAAATCTGTTAAGGAATCATGTGATTTAAAACTATGTAAGGAAATGGTAATGTAAACATGACTGCATATACCCCTCTTAGTTTGCAGTAGTTGACAAAGACCTGCCACAGAGTTCCCCATGTAGCTACCATGTCTTTTTTTTCCCCAGAAAGTTTCTAGCACAAATCCTGTATAGATACTGCTTTGGGGATAATCATAACTCAGGAAGTGCCAAAAGGGGATTTAAATCACATAACCTAAAATTTTTTCTTTTCTCCTTGTGCTTAGTGTCTATTAATTATATTTCCATACCTAGTAAAAGTTAGTGGGGCTTTGGAATCCGGCAAACCTGTTTTGTATTCTTGGTTCAACCAATTACTAGTTGTGTTTTTTAGAAAAATTTTCTGATTCTCAATATTCCCATTTATCAGAAGGGACCTCTATTATGAACTTCATAGAAATTTTATCAGTATTAACTAAAATAACATATGCAAAGTGTTTGGCAGAGTGTAGATCCACATATAATTTTTCCCTTTATCCTATACCTCTCTAATTCTTTTCTTCTAAACATTTTTTCTAAGAAGCACAGATCAGTTTTATTTAACACAGTGTTCTCGTCATAGAAAATAGTTTAATATTGCTGAAATTTCTAGGCTTAGTTGAAGTCAATTCACATTTCTGACCTAAAAGTAGATGATTTAAAGAAATGAATTATCCAAAGCAAGGCAAATCATTATGTCAAGTTATACTTTAGCTTCTTCCAGTGTCAATTACTAATTTGTGCTTTAATGAGATTACTTTGTCTTTATGCTTTAGTCATCCTCAGTAATTAAGTTTCAAGTTTTTAGTAAAAATAATTTTTTATTTGGCAGCAAGTGAAATAATAGAACAGTTTTATGCTTAAATATAAGCATAAAAATTATAAGAAAAATATGTTGGAATTTCTACCATGGTATTTTATTGTGTCTTTTCTGATCTAGTGAGTTTTGAAAGGGATTCTTCTAAATATTATTTCTAATTTCCTCAGTAATATTAGTAGTTGGGATAACACAGCTATTTTACTAACAGTAAGGGTTTTTTAAAGAACTTGGTTCACTTGATCCGGTTTCCTTTTTTCCAATTTTCATTTCTCTTGTAAATCACCTTAGAGTAAGCGTGACAACCATGTCAAGTTCTTTGATCTCAGATTTGGTTTGGGCCAGCTGAAGAAAAATATTGTCTACTCAGCTCTCCCAAGAAGCTCTATACCTCTTGCCCAGTTAGGAGGCACACAAAGAATAGGGAACTGTGAGATCCAATGCAGAGATTTATCTTTTAGAGTTAACCATGTATTGGCTTATTATTTAAATATAATAAGACCATTGGTGGCAGTATATATTAATAATTAAAAACATTACCTAGTAGCATGAAACTCCATCTTGAATCATGTAGAAAGAAAAAGAAATATAAGTATCTCATTTATATTGGTAATAGGTAACTGTGCTTCATAAAATAATAAAAATGTAAACACACAATCCAAACTTTGTTTATAATTTCTTTCCTCTTTGGGAGCCTGACAACCTTTTGATTAAATGGATACTTGTCTAGTCAAGGTAGGATAAATCTTAGTCACTAAAATTGTGGTGAATCAGAGACAGCTAGCAAACCCAAGGCTTAAAGTGACATTGATCTCTGCTCACTCTTTTGTCTATTTGACCATGAAATTGGAAGTGGTCAACTCTTTTAGCTATGAGCCTTGGCATAGAAACACTTTTTTTTTTTTTTTTTTTTAAGAACTAAGGAGCAATTTAAATCTTATATTTCCAGTTCAAGTCAAGGAACTATTTCCCTTGTGGGATCACTCATGACTGTAAAATAACACAAACAGAGTTGAAAGCAATCTGGGAAAACTCAGTTTTCACTAGATTAATCTGAATTTTCAGTTATGATGAAAATTATCTTTGGAAAGAAAATATACACATAATCAAATCTTGACTTTTTTTTGTGTTATATAACACACATTTTTAGCCTGATTAAACCATTTCCATAAAGCTAATGATAGTCCCCAAACATGCATACTTTGAATAAAATAATATTATGTGTTCTAAAGCGATAAAGGAGAGATTCTGTTGAACGACAGCAAAGTAATTGTAAACACTTTTTAATAATTTAACGTTGAGTTGAATTCACTAGCTCCCTATTCCTAGAGAAGTTCACTACTAGTTCCTTGTTGCATTAATTCACAGAAGGAAAATAAACATTGCTGGGAGATAAGGAATTCTCCTCTCTGGAGAATTTGAAAAGTAGAGGCTTGGGGCTTGGAGATGTTAGGAGTGGCAGGAAGTATGAGTCAGGTACAGGAATAAGGAGGACGATTAACTGCAAGTTCTATAGGTACAACCACCACACTCCAGCAACCCCATTTCTGCCTCACGCATGGACAGCACCAGCACCATTCTGTCTATTGAGCAAGATATTGGAAATTTTTCCTCTTAAAAAAAACCCAAGACAAACAAATAAACAGAAAAACAGAAAACATCTCTTTGTATTGACATTTTGGGGTCTGAAAATAAAAATATGTAACTTCTACCTACTTATTTTAAAGGTTAAAAATATAAATTGGGTAAAAGGAAACCTGGAAAATACGAACACAAAAAACACAGAATGATGAATATTAATATCAGATAAAGTATACTTTGAAATTAAAAGCATTAAATAAGATAAATATAGTCTGTGGTATTCATAAATCTGTGTGTAACAACTAACAAAGCAATTAAACACGTAAAACTTCAGCCTCCCCCCCCACCCCCAAAGTATTGCCAGCAGCATTACATCTAGTGAGTAAACTGTATTTTCCACTTTCCCTTGAAGGCATTGGTAAGATGTAAGCAGAAATAGTCAGGTGGAGTTTCAGGGAAAATTCTTTGAAGTGGGCCTGCTCAGTTTGTTTGTACCTTATAAATTCATCTTCTTAATCCTTCTTCTGACTAGTATGTGGGTGAGATGACTAGAAATCCAGCAGTTGTCTTGTGAAAATTGAGGTGACTCTGAGGTGACCCTGACATGACAAGATGACTGTGACTGTGTTCTGACTCAAGATGAAAGCCAATTCCTAAAGATCGCATACTAGAAAGATTGAAGGTACCATGTTTCCCACTGACACATGAAACTGCTGTGCTTGTCTTATTGCAGGGGTCTGAGAAAAAATAAATCACTGTCTTGTTCAAGACTGTTACTTTAGTTATTTGTTATTGGAAGCTTCATGTAATTTCAACTGATAAGGAAAACTTGTTAAAAATATAACTATAGTGGAAGATTTTAAAAGCTCTCCCAAATATGAACAGGTGGAGTTCAAACACAAAATTAAATAATTATATAGAGATTTTGAATAAAATTAATTTCATTTGGTATATATATATATATATATATATATATATACACACTTATGTTTCTGAATATATATACTGTACAGTAAATGTGTATTATTGTCAATGAATAGAGCTTCAGCAACAGGGTTTGTTTGTTTTTTTTTTTTTTTTTGCGGTACATGGGCCTCTCACCGCTGTGGCCTCTCCCGTTGCGGAGCACAGGCTCTGGATGCGCAGGCTCACTGGCCATGGCTCACGGGCCCAGCCGCTCCGCGGCATGTGGGATCTTCCCAGACTGGGGCACGAACCCGTGTCCCCTGCATCGGCAGGTGGACTCTCAACCACTGCGCCACCAGGGAAGCCCAGGGTTTTATTTTTAATTACACTCTTAAATTATGAAATTTATTTGACGCTATGCCATTTTGAAATATTTGTGTATATAGGCCATATGACCTATATGTAAGACACAAACAAGATTTTTAATTTTAATTTAAATTTATAGGACACTGTGTGTTGTTTGCTTGCTAGTAAAAGTTTTACTAAGTCTAACTTATAACTGGTCCTGACTTTACAGCTGTAGGTCATGATATCTTTCAAGTGGCATTATATCAGCCATTTCCAATGAAACACAGTACCCCCCAAAATCACATCTCAAACTGTAATAGTTTATGTTTAAGCAACTTCTCTTGGGTTTCAGTAATGGTAATACTATTCAAGAGGCTTTTGTGTGATATATCTGAAGACTGTTATATTATGTGCTGTTAGGTAGAGGACATCTGCAAAAATGGTGGTACATAAGTTAATTTTAGCATTTATCTTAGGTGAACTACACAGAAGATGCATTTTTTCCTTGTCCTCTTGGTTTTTCTTTTTAATCTGATTTTCATATAGATTTGTGTCTCATTGTATTCTAAATATAATGTAATTCAAAAGATGTCTAGTGGTTCATACCCAGGCATACATTAAAAGATGGGAAGTATTAAGCAGTGTGAATGTACATATTCATAATAGCTGTCTAACTAATATTTTTTCCCTTCAGTAGACTGTCATACTGTATATTTTCCATCCAACTGAAATATTATAAATCACTTTTTAATATCATTTTATCTGAGCAAGAAAAAAATCATTTGTATTACAGACATGTAAATTTAACTTAAAACTACAAAACCTAGTTTGAGGCTTGATACTGTGGCCATAAATCATATACAATAACATTGTAAATGAGATAACTGTAACATTATATTCTCTGGACAAGGTTAATAGATTCAGTTCAAGTCTAGCAAGAAATTGTAGCTGACATTTTCCCATTTCTTTCAGAAAAGCCTTTATAAATCCTCAACTTCTAAATTAGACTGGATTAGGTCCCAGTGGAGAAAATCCTAGATTTAGTGTTTTTAATTTCCTAAGTTACTGAGTAGGAACCAACTTTATAACTGTAGTCAAATATGGCTTGGGGACTTTAACAGTCGGTTATTTTTGTTATTCCCATCTAATTCTAATAATAAAATTAATCACATTAATAATAACAAAGGAAAAATGGTGGTATAAAGTAATAGTAGTCTAAATTTTTAAAATGCCTGTCAATTTGGTTAACGCAGGTCAGCGGTGGAAAGAGATAGAAATAAGAGTTTTATTTAAGCCTTTCCTGGTTGACTAAACAAAACACAGCAGGTCTGCTGCTTTCGTTTTCAACTCACAACTCTTCGCCCTGGTAACAGAATATTTACATTCTACTATGCCCTGTTTCTTGCTGCTGTCAAACTCTCCTCTGGGAACTGGCACAATGGGTGATCTTAATCTCTTCCTACTGTGGGGAAGAAGAGTGTCTGCACCATGATACCCAGAGGCCCAGAAAACTCAGCTGCCTAGTCTAGCCTGTGCAGGGAGAATTTTTCCAAATGCTATGTTGACATTGGGCATCAGATGTAAGGTTTTCAAGACACTGCTTACTGATAGAGGTAGAAACTGAATGATCTGCAAGGTGGGGAGATTGTTTTGTAGGGGAATTCCCCCAAATGTAGCATTTCCTCTCCTTTCCATTTGTCAGAACCCTGATTCTCATCCCCAAATATCAAGATTAATTAAATGGTCTCTTTCCTGCTAAAAGTTTCTGTGGATTACATTTTACCCTATATATCCTTGCTAGATTATTCTTCTGGGAATTCCATTTCATTGCTTCATTCTGATGCCCAAGTCCTTCTGGGATAGAAGCATGCTTTTCTCACTGTCCTTTTAGGTCTTCTCACATTGGGCCCAATATATCTATCTGAATTTTTGCTTTCTTTCTGGTTTGTATTTATACTTGACTCATGTCCTGTCTTTATGCCTGCTGTTCTCCTTAACTTGGATATCGACCAAATCCAAGTAAAACTACCTGCTATGCCATGGGGAGGACATATAATTAACACATGGCTCAAAATCCAGGTGAAAAGTCATCTGATTCCCTGAAACTTGCCGTGGCTGATTCCACTCTACATTGTCTTTTATTTAAATTTCCTATAGACTTACTACAATACTATATATCACATTTAATTTTCTTTAAGTAGCATTATGGATATTCCTTGAGGATTATTCATATTTCCTCAGCTAGACCCCAAGTTACTTCAGGTCAAGAATAATACCTTTTACCTCTTTTACATTTCTCGTACATTCAGTGAAGTTCTAGGTGTATAGTAAATGATAGTTTAATTTAAGTTAATTTTTTAGCAGGTTATAAGCCTTTTTCTTAAGGGCTTGGCCATCCTGAACATATTTCAACTAGAATGTTTTCTCCTTGTCTGCTGTAACCAGGTTGCGTGTTAATATAATAAATCTTTCACTTGTTATTTCACTGATTGAATTACTGTTAAAACTGCTTAAAACACTATTATATTACTCTTTCAGGGTGATTTGGGAATCAGAGTTGTGCTATCTTTGAACATCTTGCCTCCTTAACAAGCAATAATCGTCTCTCTGAAATGTACCTCCAGTTCTGCTTAAGGAATATGCATTCTCTAAGTCTTTTGTACTGTTTATAGTATTGTTTTTTGTTTGGCAGCTCAAATACTTCCCAGTTTAAATTCACAACTCCTAAAGGGTAGAGATTATTTAGTCATAACTTTTTCTATCTTAGCAATGCAAACAACACATATAATAAATGTGGATATTTAATGTTTAAATCTCTGATGCAGGGATTCCTATATTGTAATTAGGTGCAACATGAGGCTCTTGGCTCTTACTTTCATAAAAAGATTGGCTAAGAATGAAGGATGATATTGGCATCTGCCTTATGGAGTAAAATATTATTATCCATCTTTCAAATATCAGCCTCATAAAGTAAGGAGGATCATATCTCTGGTAACGCAAATTACACCTCACCCTTGAGAATTATAACTGTTTTGGGCTTATAATTTCTCAATTCTTATCATAGATACAATGACTTGTCAAATGATAAGCATATCCTACATGATTGGCAGAAACATCTCCTAGGTTCTGTTTTTCAATTTCATTGTTTGTTAAAATTAATTCCGTGAAAGGGTAGGCTTTCTATAAATCTTTTGTGATTGTGTCTATATGGCATCAAGTCACTGGTCAGTCATTTTGAAAGCTTCAATTAGTAACTTTCATTATGATTTCAAATGAGTAATTAAAAGATTATTTATTTGGTCATTTTCAATAATTTGTTGTCATTAACATGAATTTAATCCCTCTATTAATAGCTACTCATTTTTGATTCTGTGTAAAATGCTTTTCTGGATACTTTGTGGAGTACAAAGTATAACACACAATCCTATCAGCATATTGAAAATACAGAGTACGCACACATGCACACACACACACAAACACATACATACACACAAGTGAAAGGCTAAATAACGAAAGAAGAGATTAACATGTACTTCTATGAAACAATATTACTGAATGAGTAGTATGAGTAAATGAGCAATATGAGTACACATTATGCATTGAAAGAAGATTACTATTGCGTACATGTTGTCAGGAGAAAAATTTTCAAATGAGAGCTCTACTATGTAGTATACCCTTGAAGTTCATTATTTTATCATTTTCAGTTTCTACCCTTTTCAGATAAGTCCCCAGAGGTCCACTTTATGTAGATTTGCACTTTTGCTGAGGGAAGATTCTGTATTATTTAGCTTATGATGTTGATGTAGGGAGTGAGAGTAGCTGAAATGCCCCTAGCATCCCTAGCCCCTAGCGTCTTCATTTAATTTTAGCTTTCTGATTCTGTATGGTGGTACATATTTGTCAATTTGGGATTCAAGAAGACCTTGGATAAGTTATTACAGTTAAATAGTAAATCTTCTCTATTGTATGCCTCATGATTGACTATGCTTTACATATTCTCATAACTTATCACCTGCAATGACTGGTGGTACTCAGTCAAGTACTCAGTATTACATTGAATGTATCTGTGGATGATGGATAGATGCATGTGGCTCAGTATGGCAGTGAGAAATGGCAGAGGAAAGTAAAGTTGAAAAATCAAGGAGGTCATAATGGAGAGGGCCTTGGGTTCTGAAAACAGCTTGTTCCCCCTCTATGCTATAGGTACTTATTTTATTTTACGTGTTTTTCCCCAGGTTTATTAAGACACAGTTGACATACAGCACTGTATAAGTTTATGGTGTACAGCATAATAATTTGACTTACAAACTTTGTGAAATGATTATCTCAAGTTTAGTGAGCATCCATCATCTCATATAGATACAAAATTAGAGAAGTAGATAAAAATTTTTTCCTTGAGATGGGAACTCTTAGCATTTATTCTCAACAACTTTTATACGACAGTGTTAATGATCATACAGCAGTGTTAATTGTCATGTCCTACATTATATCTCGAGTACTTATTTATCTTATAACTGGAATTTTTGTTGTTGTTGTTGTTGCGGTACGCGGGCCTCTCACTGTTGTGGCCTCTCCCATTGCAGAGCACAGGCTCCAGATGCGCAGGCTCAGTGGCCGTGGCTCAAGGGCCCAGCCGCTCCACGGCATGTGGGATCTTCCCGGACTGGGGCACGAACCCGTGTCCCCTGCATTGGCAGGTGGACTCTCAACCACTGCGCCACCAGGGAAGCCCTATCAATCTTCTTTATCTCTTCAAAAAAAATTCGACTCTTAGGTTCATTGATTTTTTTTTTCTATTGGTTTTGTTAATCTATTTATTACTGCTCTGATCTTTATGATTTCTTTCCTTCTACTAACTTAAGGTTTTGTTTATTTTTCTTTTTCCTAGTTCTATTAGGTATACTGTTAGGTTGTAGGGTAGTATCACTATAAACATCCCTCTTAGAACTATTTTTGCTTTGTTTCACAGATTTTGGATCATTGTGTAGTTTTCCATTTCTTCTTTGATTTTTTTCAGTGATCCATTGGTTGTTTAGTAGTATATTTTTTAAAATAAATAAATTAATTTATTTATTTATGGCTGTGTTGGGTCTTCGTGCTGTGTGCATGCTTTCTCTAGCTGTGGCAAGTGGGGGCTACTCTTCGTTGTGGTGCGCGGCCTTCTCATTGCGGTGGCTCCTCTTGTTGTGGAGCACGGACTTTAGGCATGCGGGCTTGCTTCAGTAGTTGTGGCTTGTGGGCCCTAGAGTGCAGGCTCAGTAGTTGTGGTGCACGGGCTTAGTTGCTCCGTGGCATGTGGGATCTTCCTAGACTAGGGCTCGAACCCGTGTCACCTGCATTGGCAGGCAGATTCTTAACCGCTGCATCACCAGGGAAGCCTGTAGCTTATTCTTTAGCCTCGATTTGTTTGTGTTTGCTGTTTTTTCTTGTAGTTGATTTCTAGTCTCATAGCATTGTGGTTAGAAAAGATGCTTGGTATTATTACTGAGACTTTTTTGAGGCCTAGCATGTTATCTATCCTGGAGGATATTTCATGTTCCCTTGAAAAGAATGTGTTGCTTTCGGATGGAATGTTCTATATAACTATATATCTCACTCTCTATCTCTATCTCTATCCAAAGGCCACCTGGTCTGATGTGTCATTTAAGGGCAGTATTTCCTTATTGATTTCCTGTCTGAATGATGTATCTATTGATGTAAGTGGGGTGTTAAATTCCCCTATTATTGTTTTGTTATTCTCAGTCTCTCCCTTTATGTCTGTTAATATTTGCTTTATATATTTTGGTACTCCATATATATTTACAGTTGTTATATCTTTTTGTTGAATTGATTCCTAGATCACTGTCTTATTTATCCCTAGTTACAATCTTTGTTTTAAAGTCTATTTTGTCTGATATAATTTTCCGTTTGCATGGAATACTATTTCTATCCCCTCACCTTCAGTCTGTGTGTGTCTGTAGATATGAAGTGAGTTTCCTGTGGACATTATATACATGGGTCTGGTTTTTGTATCTATTCAGCCACCCTGTGTCTTTTGATTGGAGCATCATACCATTTATATATATATATATATATATTTTTTTTTTAACATTTTTATTGGAGTATAATTGCTTTATATTATTGTGTTAGTTGCTGCTGTATAAGGAAGTGAATCAGCTATACGTATACATATATCCCCATATTCCCTCCCTCTTGCATCTCCCTCCTACTCTCCCTATCCCACCCCTCTTATGTGGTCACAACGCACCGAGCTGATCTCCCTGTGCTCTGCGGCTGCTTCCCACTAGCTATCTATTTTATGTTTGGTAGTGTATATATGTCCATGCCGCTCTCACTTTGTCACAGCTTACCCTTCCCCCTCCCCATATGCACAAGTCCATTCTCTAGTAGGTCTGTGTCTTTATTCCTGTTTTACCCCTATATTCTTCATAACATTTTTTTCCCTTAGATTCCATGTATATGTGTTAGCATATGGTATTTGTCTTTCTCTTTCTGACTTACTTCACTCTGTATGACAAACTCTAGGTCCATCCACCTCACTACAAATAACTCAATTTCGTTTCTTTTTATGGCTGAGTAATATTCCATTGTATATATGCCACATCTTCTTTATCCATTCATCCGATGGTGGACACTTAGGTTGCTTCCATGTCCTGGCTATTGTAAATAGAGCTGCAATGAACATTTTGGTACATGACTCTTTTTGAATTATGGTTTTCTCAGGGTATGTGCCCAGTAGTGGGATTGCTGGTTCATATGCTAGTTCTATTTTTAGTTTTTTAAGGAACTTCCATACTGTTCTCCATAGTTGCTGTACCAATTTAAATTCCCACCAGCAGTACAAGAGTGTTCCCTTTTGTCCACACCCTCTCCAGCATTTATTGTTTCTAGATTTTTTGATGATGGCCATTCTGACCAGTGTGAGATGATATCTCATTGTAGTTTTGATTTGCATTTCTCTAATGATTAATGATGTTGAGTATTCTTTCATGTGTTTGTTGGCAGTCTGTATATCTAATTTGGAGAAATGTCTATTTAGGTCTTCTGCTCATTTTTGGATTGGGTTGTTTGTTTTTTTGTTATTGAGCTGCATGAGCTGCTTGTAAATTTTTGAGATTAACCCTGTGTCAGTTGCTTCATTTGCAAATATTTCCTCCCACTCTGAGGGTTGTCTTTTGGTCTTCTTTATGGTTTCCTTTGCTGTGCAAACACTTTTAAGTTTCATTAGGTCCCATCTGTTTATTTTTGTTTTTATTTCCATTTCTCTAGGAGGTGGGTCAAAAAGGATCTTACTGTGATTTATTTCATAGAGTGTTCTGCCTATGTTTTCCTCTAAGAGATTGATAGTTTCTGGCCTACATTTAGGTCTTTAATCCATTTTGAGTTTATTTTTTTATTTTTTTTGCGGTACACGGGCCTCTCACTGTTGTGGCCTCTCCCGTTGCGGAGCACAGGCTCCGGACGTGCAGGCTCCGAGGCCATGGCTCACGGGCCCAGCTGCTCCGCGGCATGTGGGATCTTCCCAGACCAGGGCATGAACCCGTGTCCCCTGCACTGGCAGGCAGACTCTCAACCACTGCGCCACCAGGGAAGCCCCATTTTGAGTTTATTTTTGTGTATGGTGTTACGGAGTGTTCTAATCTCATACTTTTACATGTACCTGTCCAGTTTTCCCAGCACCACTTATTGAAGAGGCTGTCCTTTCTCCACTGTGTATTCCTGCCTCCTTTATCAAAGATAAGGTGACCATATGTGCGTGGGTTTATCTCTGAGCTTTCTATCCTGTTCCATTGATCTATATTTCTGTTTTTGTGCCAGTACCATACTGTCTTGATTACTGTAGCTTTGTAGTGTAGTCTGAAGTCAGGGAGCCTGATTCCTCCATCTCTGTTTTTCGTTCTCGAGGTTGCTTTGGCTATTTGGGGTCTTTTGTGTTTCCATACAAATTGTGAAATTTTTGGTCTAGTTCTGTGAAAAATGCCAGTGATAGTTTGATAGGGATTGCATTGAATCTGTAGATTGCTTTGGGTAGTAGAGTCATTTTCACAATGTTGATTCTTCCAATCCAAGAACATGGTATTTCTCTCCATCTATTTGTATCATCTTTAATTTCTTTCATCAGTGCCTTAAAATTTTCTGCGTACAGGTCTTTTGTCTCCTTGGGTAGGTTTATTCCTAGATATTTTACTCTTTTAGTTGCAGTGTTAAATGGGAGTGTTTTCTTAATTTCACTTTCAGATTTTACATCATTAGTGTATAGGAATGCCAGAGATTTCTGTGCATTAATTTTGTATCCTACTACTACTTTACTACTTTACTACTACTTTGCTACTTTACCAAATTCATTGATTAGCTCTAGTAGTTTTCTGGTAGCATCTTTAGGATTCTCTATGTATAGTATCATGTCATCTGCAAACAGTGACAGCTTTACTTCTGCTTTTCTGATTTGGATTCCTTTTATTTCCTTTTCTTCTCTGATTGCTGTGTTTAAACCTTCCAAAACTATGTTGAATAAGAGTGGTGAGAGTGGGCAACCTTGTCTTGTTCCTGATGTTAGTGGAAATGCTTTCAGTTTTTCACCATTGAGGACGATGTTGGCTGTGGGTTTGTCATATATGGCCTTTATTATGTTGAGGAAAGTTCCCTCTCTGCCTACTTTCTGCAGGGTTTTTATCCTAAATGGGTGTTGAATTTTGTCGAAAGTTTTCTCTGCATCTATTGAGATGATCATATGGTTTTTCTCCTTCAATTTGTTAATATGGTGTATCACATTGATTGATTTGCATATATTGAAGAACCCTTGCATTCCTGGAATAAACCCTGGAATAAACCCCACTTGATCATGGTGTATTTAATGTGCTGTTGGATTCTGTTTGCTAGTATTTTGTTGAGGATTTTTGCATCTATGTTCATCAGTGATATTGGCCTGTAGTTTTCTTTCTTTGTGACATCTTTGTCTGGTTTTGGTATCAGGGTGATGGTGGCCTCGTAGAGTGAGTTTGGGAGTGTTCCTCCCTGTGCTGTAGTTTCGACGAGTTTGAGAAGGATAGGTGTTAGCTCTTCTCTAAATGTTTGATAGAATTCACCTGTGAAGCCATCTGGTCCTGGGCTTTTGTTTGTTGGAAGATTTTTAATCACAGTTTCAATTTCAGTACTTGTGATTGGTGTGTTCATATTATCTATTTCTTCTTGATTCAGTCTTGGCAGGTTGTGCCTTTCTAAGAATTTATCCATTGCTTCCAGGTTGTCCATTTTATTGGCATAGAGTTGCTTGTAGTAATCTCTCATGGTCTTTTGTATTTCTGCAGTGTCAGTTGTTACTTCCCCTTTTTCATTTCTAATTTTATTGATTTGAGTGTTTCTCCCTCTTTTTCTTGATGAGTCTGGCTAATGGTTTATCAATTTTGTTTATCTCCTCAAAGAACCAGCTTTTAGTTTTATTAATCTTTGCTGTCGTTTCCTTCATTTCTTTTTCATTTATTTCTGATCTGATCTTTATGATTTCTTTCCTTCTGCTAACTTTGGGGTTTTTTTGTTCTTCTTTCTCTAATTAGGTGCAAGGTTAGGTTGTTTATTCAAGATGTTTCCTGTTTCTTAAGGTAGGATTGTATTGCTTTAAACTTCCCTCTTAGAACTGCTTTTGCTGCATCCCATAGGTTTTGGATCATCGTGTCTCCATTGTCATTTGTTTCTAGGTATTTTTTAATTTCCTCTTTGATTTCTTCAGTGATCATTTCGTTATTAAGTAGTGTATTGTTTAGCCTCCATGTGTTTGTATTTTTTACAGATCTTTTCCTGTAATTGATATCTAGTCTCATAGCGTTGTGGTCGGAAAAGATACTTGAATTTCAATTTTCTTAAATTTACCAAGGCTTGATTTGTGACCCAAGATTTGATCTGTCCTGGAGAATGTTCCATGAGCACTTGAGAAAAATGTGTATTCTGTTGTTTTTGGATGGAATGTCCTATAAATATCAATTAAGTCCATCTTGTTTAATGTATCATTTAAAGCTTGTTTCTCCTTATTTTCATTTTGGATGATCTGTCCATGGGTGAAAGTGGGGTGTTAAAGTCCCCTAGTATGAATGTGTTACTGTCTATATACCCTTTTATGCCTGTTAGTATTTGCCTTATGTATTGCGGTGCTCCTATGTTGGGTGAATAAATAATTACAATTGTTATATCTTCTTGGATCGATTCCTTGATCATTATGTAGTGTCCTTCTTTTTCTCTTCTAATAGTCTTTATTTTAAAGTCTATTTTGTCTGATGTGGGAATTGCTACTCCAGCTTTCTTTTGATTTCCATTTGCATGGAATATCTTTTTCCATCCCCTCACTTTCAGTCTGTATGTGTCTCTAGGTCTGAAGTGGGTCTCTTGTAGACAGCTTATATATGGGTCTTGTTTTTGTATCCATTCAGCCAGTCTGTGTCTTTTGGTGGGAGCATTTAATCCATTTACATTTAAGGTAATTATCGATATGTATGTACCTATTCCCATTTTCTTAATTGTTTTGGGTTTGTTATTGTAGGTCTTTTCCTTCTCTTGTGTTTCTTGCCTAGAGAAGTTCCTTTAGCATTTGTTGTAAAGCTGGTTTGGTGGTGCTGAACTCTCTCAGCTTTTGCTTGTCTGTAAAGGTTTTAATTTCTCCATCAAATCTGAATGAGATCCTTGCTGGGTAGAGTAATCTTGGTTGCAGGTTTTTCTCCTTCAACACTTTAAATATGTCCTGCCAGTCCCTTCTGGCTTGCAGAGTTTCTGCTGAAAGATCAGCTGTTAACCTTATGGGGATTCCCTTGTGTGTTATTTGTTGTTTTTCCCTTGCTGCTTTTAATATGTTTTCTTTGTATTTAATTTTTGATAGTTTGATAATATGTGTCTTGGCGTATTTCTCCTTGGATTTATACTGTATGGGACTCTCTGTGCTTCCTGGACTTGATTAACTATTTCCTTTCTCGTATTAGCGAAGTTTTCAAATATAATCTCTTCAAATATCTTCTCAGTCCCTTTCTTTTTCTCTTCTTCTTCTGGGACCCCTATAATTCAAATGTTGATGCGTTTAGTGTTGTCCCAGAGGTCTCTGAGACTGTCCTCAGTTCTTTTCATTCTTTATTTTGCTCTGCAGTAGTTATTTCCGCTATTTTATCTTCCAGGTCACTTATCTGGTCTTCTGCCTCAGTTTTTCTGCTATTGATCCCTTCTAGAGTATTTTTAATTTCATTTATCGTGTTTTTCATCATTGTTTGTTTCCTCTTTAGATCTTCTAGGTTCTTGTTAAATGTTTCTTGCATTTTCTCTATTCTGTTTCCAAGATTTTGGATCATCTTTACTATCATTATTCTGAATTCTTTTTCAGGTAGACTGCCTATTTCCTCTTCATTTGTTAGTCTGGTGGGTTTTTATCTTGCTCCTATATCTGCTGTGTGTTTTTCTGTCTTCTTATTTTGCTTTTCTTGCTGTGTTTGGGGTCCCCTTTTTGCAGGTTCGTAGTTCCTGTTGTTTTTGGTGTCTGTCTCCAGTGGATAAGGTTGGTTCAGTGGGTTGTGTAGGCTTCCTGGTGGAGGGGACTAGTGCCTGTGTTCTGGTGGATGAGGCTGGATCTTGTCTTTCTGGTGGGCAGGTCCACGTCTGGTGGTGTGTTTTCGGGTGTCTGTGGACTTATTATGATTTGAGGCAGCCTCTGTGCTAATGGGTGGGGTTGTGTTCCTGTCTTGTTAGTTGCTTGGCATAGGGTGTCCACCACTGTAGCTTGCTGGTTGTTGAGTGAAGCTGGGTGTTGGTGTTGAGATGGAGATCTCTGGGAGATTTTCGCTGTTTGATATTACATGGAGGTGGTAGGTCTCTTGTGGACCAGTGTCCTGAAGTTGGCTCTCCCATGTCAGAGGCACAGCACTGACTCCTGGCTGCTGCACCAAGAGCCTTTCATCCACACGGCTCAGAATAAAAGGGAGAAAAAGTAGAAAGAAAGAAAGAGGATAAAATAATATAAAGTAAGATAAAATAAAAGTTATTAAAATAAAAAATTAAGGAAAAAAATTTTTAAGTAAAAACCAACAAAAAAACAATCCTAGGACAAATGGTGAAAGCAAAGCTATATAGACAAAATTTCACACAGAAGCATACACATACACACTCATAAAAAGAAGAGGGGAAAAAATAATACATCTTGCTCTCAAAGTCCACCTCAATTTGGGATGATTTGTTGTGTATTCAGGTATTCCACCGATGCAGGGTACATCAAGTTGATTGTGGAGATTTAATCCACTGCTCCTGAGGCTGCTCGAGAAATTTCCCTTTCTGTTCTTTGTTCTCATAGCTCTCGGAGTTCAGCTTTGGATTTGGCCCTGCCTCTGCATGTAGGTCGCTAGAGGGCATCTGTTTTTCGCTCAGACAGGACGGGGTTAAAGGAGCAGCTGATTCGGGGGCTCTGGCTCACTCAGGGCCGGAGGAGGGAGGGGTGAGGATGTGGGGCGAGCTTGAGGCGGCAGAGGCCAGCATGACGTTGCACCAGCCTCAGGTGCGCCGTGCATTCTTCCGGGGATGTTGTCCTTGGATCCCGGGACCCTGGCAGTGGTGGGCTGCACAGGCTCCCCGGAAGATGGGTGTGGATAGTGACCTGTGCTCGTACAGGCTTCTTGGTGGCGGCAGCAGCGGCCTTAGCATCTCATGCCGGTCTCTTGGGTCCGCGCTGATAGCCACGGCTTGCGCCAGTCTCTGGAGCTCCTTTACGCAGCGCTTGCACCCGTCTCTGAAGTTCCTTTAAGCGGTGCTCTTAATCCCCTCTCCTCGCGCACCAGGAAACAAAGAGGCAAGAAAAAGTCTCTTGCTTCTTCGGCAGGTCCAGACTTTTTCCCGGACTCCCTCCTGGCTAGCCGTGGTGCACTAACCCCTTCAGGCTGTGTTCATGCCGCCTACCCCTGTTCTCTCCTTGCAATCCGACCGAAGCCGAGCTTCAGCTCCCAGCCCCCGCCCACCCCGGCAGGTGAGCAGACAAGCCTCTTGGGCTGGTGAGTGCCGGTCGGCACCTATCCTCTGTGCGGGAATCTCTCCGCTTTGCCCTCCGCACTCCTGTTGCTGTGGTCTTCTCCACAGCTCCGAAGCTTCCCGCCTCCACAGGGGGGATGTCTCCACCCGCGAAGTGGCTTCCTAGTGTGTGGAAACCTTTCCTCCTTCATAGCTCCCTCCCACTCGTGCCGGTCCCGTCCCTATTCTTTTGTCTCTGTTTATTCTTTTTTCTTTTGACCTACCCAGGTTCGCGGTGAGTTTCTTGGCTTTTGGGAGGTTTGAGGTCTTCTGCCAGCGTTCTGTGCGTGTTCTATAGGAGCAGTTCCACGTGTAGATGTATTTCTGATGTATCTGTGGGGAGGAAGGTGATCTCTGTGTCTTACTCTTCCACCATCTTCCCCCTCTCTCTCCATTTATGTTTAAAGTAATTATTGGTAGGTTTGTACTTAGTGCCATTTTGTCAGTTGTTTCTGGGTTGTTTTTGTAGTTCTTCTTTGTTCCTTTCTTCTTCTTTTGATCACTTCCCTTGTGATTTTATAACTATATTTAGTGTTAGGTTTAGATTCTCTTCTCTTTTTTGTGTTTGTATTGTAGATTTTTGGTTTATAACTATAGTGAGATACATATATATACCATCTAAATATATATACATGATTATTTTAACTTGTTGATCTCTTAAGGTCAAATGCATTTTAACAATTCTTCATTTTACCCCTCTTCCCCACTTACTGTTTTTGAATCATGTTTTATATCTTTTTGTTTTGTGTATCCCTTAACTACTTTTGTGGATATAGATAATTTTAAAACTTTTGTCTTTTAAACTTTCTACTAGCTTTATACATGGTTTATTTACTACCGCTACTGTATATTTGACTTTGCCAGTGGGATTTTTCCTTTTATACTTTTCATATTTCCTGTTGTGGTTTTTTCTTTTCTGTTTAGAGAGGTCCCTTTAACATTTCTTGTAAAGCTGGTTTGGTGGTGCTTAACTCTTTTAGCTTTTACTTGTCTATAAAACTTTTGATCTCTTTATTTCCCACAATCCTCTGGTTCCCCTGAAAGTAAGCCAGGCTGGCCTTCAAACATTCTGGGGGTTCATCTTCCTGGTACAGGACCCCTGGGCTGGGGGGCCCAATGTGGTGCTTGGAGCCCTCACTCCTTGGGGAGAACTTGTGTGATTATAATTATTCTCTTGTTTGTGAGTCACCCACCTAGGGGTATGGGTCTTGACTATACTGCATCTCTGCCCCTCTTACTCATCTCATTGTGGTTCCTTCTTTATATCTCCATTTTAGAAGGTCTTTTCTGCTAGTCTTCCATTCTTTCTCCTCAATAGATGCTCTGTAACTAGCTGTAATTTTGGGGTGGCCTTGGGAGGAGGTAAACTCAGGGCCTTAAGCTGCACTATCTTGGCCACTCCCATAGGCAATTATTTTAAATGAAGCATTCATAATAAAAAATCATCATAAGGGAATAATCTAAATTATTTTATAACCAGTTATATGAGGGAGTTTTCAAAACAGGAAATTAATATTACATTTGATTGTCTTAAAAGGTATAGACGGTTTACATGAAAATACAGAAACCAGGAAACACATTGTAGCAAGGATATGGGATGGTCATAATGGGAGATATCTTGCTAACTTTGTTTATTAGGCAAAGTAAATAAAAGTAGTATTGAGACATTTTTGAAAAATAATACTGAAGAGCTTATGTTGATAAAATACCAGTGCCCATCGCTTCCACCCTCTACCTGTATTCTCACTCCTCAGAAAAAGTTTCTGTTTACTGTTTGTTTTTAGTTCTTTTTATGCTACCTTCATAATTTTATATGTTTATAGATTTATTGATTATTTTATCAATAATAGATAATGTCTTTTGACTGCATGCTGTTACAAAGAGTATATTTTACTTACATGATGACTCTCCCAATTTTATATATGTATTTTGTTAATTAATTTTTCTGTTGTTTACTTCTATTATTATAAATGTCTAAAATTTTAATTCTTGACTTCCTCCTATTAACACCCCTATTTTTCTCTCAACTTCTGTCTACTTTATTCCATCCCACATTATCAAAGCTGAAAACATTGAATTTTGCTCTTTAATCAAATTTAGGTCTCTCTCATTGAATATTACAAGCAGTCTAAAGCTTAAAACAAACATGTAAAATTTAAATTATTACTATGAAAATATCACCACTGATGAAGTTGTTATGTTTGGTTTGTTCTGTTTCTTGGATCTGTGGGTTTATTATTTACCAAATTTGGAAAAATTTTAATCATTATTTTTCTAGTTGCACATATACTAGAACCTCTGATGTTATCTCAAAGCTAATTATACTCTGTTCATTTTTTTCATTCTTTTTTCTCTGTGTTTTATTTTGGATGCTTCCTGTTATTCTATCTTTGAGATTACTAATCTTTTCTTTTGCAATGATTAATCTGCCATTAATACCATTCAGTGACATCTCAGGTATTTTTAAAGGTATCATGCATGTCTCTTCTTAACATGCTAATGCTTTTCTCTATTTTCTTTATCATAGGAAATATATTTGTAATAGTTGTTTATAATCCTAACTCTATTATATCTGTCATTTCTGAGTCTCTATTGAATGATTTTCTCCTAGTTACGAGTGGCATTTTCATGCTTCTTTGCATGCCTGGTATTTTTTATTTGATAAAATCATTGTTTTATGAAGTTGGTGCTGGCTGTTTTTATATTTCTTGATATATATGTTTGTGCTTTGTTCAGAGATGCAGTGTAATTACTTGGAAACATTTTGATCTTTTAAAATATTACCTTTAAGCTTTGTTAGGTAGAACTAGAGCAACATTTTTGTAGGGGTAATTTGACTCCACTACTGAGGAATACCTTCTGAGTACTCAGTCCTATGTGTTACAAAGTTTCTCCACTCTGGCTGCTGGGAATATTAACTCTTTTCAGTCCCACATAATTTCCAGAAATTGTACTGCTTCTTCATTGCTGGTGGTTCTTTTTTTGGTTACAACATACTACAGTCTGTGTATAGATTAATACATATTATGTTACATTATATTAATGTTATATGCTAGTAGTATATATTTTTGTATTATACTATACTAATTTATATTGTGTTATGCTAATTTTATTTATATAATAGTATTATACTCATTCATTACTTTATTTATTCTCCTCTAAAATGAGCTGTATGTATACAGGGACTTTGTGTCTTTATTCATTGCTGTATCCTCATGCCTATAGCAGTACCTAGTCAGTAGTAGGCACTCAAATATGTACTTTCTGAGTCATTTAATGAGTGTCCTAAACTAATTTTCGATACATTGAATTTGTGCTTCTCAAATAAAAGTGTGTTAGAAGTTGTTCTAGAAGATAAAAGGGTTTCAACTGGAAGATATTATGGAAAGAGATACAGTGATAGAATTTAAGGGGATGAGCACATTTTCAATTTGGTGGATAAAGTAGATTTCTCTAAGAAGACAGAATTTAAACTTAAAGCTAAAGGAAGAAATAGGAACCCATGCAATTGTTGAAAACTAGACTTATGTGTGTGTGCATGTAGGATTGTGTGTCTGCAGACAATGCAATATAACTAGTCAGTTCAGAGACAAATTATTTATGCTGCTCTTATGCAACACTAATGAATAAATTAGTGATTTTACTTTATCTAGTTGTAGTGTCATGTAATTACAATCTATGTGTTCATTTTCAGTGTATTCATATAGCTTATGTGGCATACTGGCTTACTGTGAGAAAATGTCATGATAATATTCTCATCTTAGAAAGTTGGATTAAAAAATAGCTGATCCCTTTCTTACCAGGATGTTGTAATGATTGATGTATTCATCTCTATAGTATTTGAGCTTCACTAAAAATTTTATTGTATGAGGTTTGTATAGGATTATGAAGAGAAAGTACCTGGATTTGAATCCCAGCTTTCCCCTTAAATAGGAGACAAATTGGGCATATCACATAACGTATTTTCTCTAAGATTAGTAACAATATCAAATCTTACCATTGTTTCAAGAATTAAGTGAGATAATGTTATCAGATTGAAAACTTTTCTACTTTTTATTCCTCTTTCCTACAATTTTATTCACCTACATTTTATTTCCTTTCTTTTCAAAATAATTGTTCTTCTACTGTCTGAGGCTAGTTTCTCCACTTACACTTTAAATATTTCTTCAGAATCACTTAGCATTGACTGTTCCTCAATTTTCAAATGATTTTAATTTCACCTCTCTAATAAGTGAATTTCTTCTTATCAGCACATAAACATTATCAAATCTTTCTCATTCTAACATCTGTATTGCCCTACAGTTTATTCTCTCCTCCTTTTTTTCATCTCTTTGCATCCCAGCTTCTTGAAACAGATGAAGAATTTACTTCATACTCTCTCTTTGAAATAGTGTTATTATTTATTATCTCCTGACTCTACACTACAGTGGTTCAGATACTCATGTGGTTTATAATTTTTAGAGGATACTCTTCTTCAGTGAAGGATGTTTTCACTATAAGTGCACTGAGTTATAGAAGCATCTTTAGAGGATAGATTCACCTTTGCCTCTCTTGGGAACCTATGAGCTGAGAAACATGACCTGCTTTCACACTGATTCCTCACTTTGGGTTTCAGGAATTATCTGATAGTTTATATGTGGAGTTCTCACTTGCATACACTGCAGGTTTGGGATTATAATTATTTATGAGTCAGTTTTAAGAAATTCACTGACTAGTAAAGTTTTACTGCTCCTGGCTTTTGCGATGGGTGGTAATGGATTTATGCAGAAAGTTCTGTACATAATAAATAACTTCATTTTGCCTGGGCCTAAAGCCTTCTCTCATATTCTCCAGCAGGCATTAAAGTGCCAGGCTGTAGTTTGCATCTTGGTCTCTAATAATCTCTTGGACCACTTGCATTTAGTTCCCACTCTTCTCTCTGGCTTTGAGTTTCCTCTTCAATCTCGGCATATAAATTTTTTTTTCATGAAAATTTGGCTATACATTTAAATTTCTTATTGTAGAGGAGGAAAAATAATTACTCCTTTTACCTTTCTGAGTTTTTAGGTGAGAACTCCTGTGATGAAAGACATGTTAACAAGAGAGAAACAGATAGAGAAGTTTAACATGTGTGCCTCATGAATACATGGAAGATACCCATGGAAAAATGAGTAACTCTCCAGGTAGCTTAAAATTCAGGCTTAAATACTACCTTAATAGGGAAAGGGAAAGAGGGATATAGGCTTCTTAGGGGAAAGTAAGTGTTCTTAGGAAAGATGAATGAGCCCTTAGAAGAACAGATGGGAAGTATGATGGTTTGTGGGAAAGTTTGGGAGTGATGTCAACTTCTCCCCTCCCCTCCTGTGATAAGAATCAATCTTCCCTGTTTGATGAAACTTCCATGGAGGGGATTTATGACAATTGAGTTCCTTTTGGAGGATCTGTCTTTAGGTAGATAAGGGGAGTTCAGAGAAAGCCTCTCCCTGCATTTGCTGCTTTCCAAGTACCTACATCTCAAAATAATCAATATGCCAAAGTGGTATATTTTGGGGTGGCATGTTCTGAACTCCTATAGTTATATTTTGGAATGGCATATTTTGCTGCTCTTCAGTATTCAGTTATTTTATTCTGTATTGTTATTTATTTCAAACAGGAAGAAAAGAAGAAATTTCTGTATTAGCTCTATATGACATACTGAATTTTCAAGTCCCTGCAGTATTGTGGTAATCAGAACCCCTCCATGAATTCTGTTTTTATTAAAGTCATGGAATATACCTAAAGACCAAGAGCAGATGCCTTATTTTCCCAGAGTTGGTAGCTAACTACTTTTTGGCTTCTCGGATATTAGTTCTTACTGACTTTCTACAATTAGATGCATTTTCTTGTTCAATCTCATCAGTGGCCCCTCCTTCCTAAGACTACCAATTAATTTTCCAAGGTCTATCCTTTACTATCATTTCTGCTGTCTATACGTAATTCCATAGCTCAGGCTGTAATTTGATGATTTAAAAATCTATGTTACCAGAGATTTCTCTCCGAAGTTTCAGAATGAGTTTATCTAACATCTGGATGTCTACTAGGTATCTCCACTTAAACTAACATGTTAAAAATCAAATTTATCACCTTGTCTACATGGACGCTCCCTGAAAACCCCTGCTGCCCACTCCTTCCCCAATAACTACACACAATTCTCCTTGACTTTTTAATTCCAGTGAATGGCAAGCCACTCATCTACTTACTCAAGCCACTTCTTTGGGAATAATCCTCCTCATTTCTCTCCCTCTCTGCCAGCACATTCAAGAAATAAATGCATCATGTCAATTTTCCCCCCTTGAAGTTCTGTAATTCATTCATTTCTCCTCTTGTCCATTTCACACTACTTAAGAACAGGCCATCTTCCTTCTCACCTTGGTTTATGGTAAGATATTTATTACCTCTCTCCAGACCTCCAATTTTGCTACTTCACAATAAAATAAACTGCTTTTTTTTTTAAAAAATAAAGGGAATATCTTCTCCTTAAGGGTTTTTATGCATCCTACTGCCTCAGCCTGGGATGTCTTTTCTGTCCCTGCCTCTTTAGCTGAAGAACTCCCATTTTTACCATTCATTACTTGTATTACTAGTCATCCAGGAGGCCTTCTCAGACTCCCAATGCTGATTGTTCTTCCTTGTGCATGTTCTTGTCACAGCACTTATCATATCATGTTTTACCTGCAGATAGCCTAACTAGGTAGAAAGCTCTTTGAAAGCATGCCTATATGTCCAGTGCTCTGTACAGGGTCTTGCACATAGTAGCCACTTAGTAAATATTTGTTATATTTTTAAAGAAGAGTAATATTCTCAGTGTCTATGTCATTGTATCCAAAGCCAATGAAATGTTGTTTTGGCAAATAATATCCCCCATCCCAAATATTGTTAAAAACAGAATAGATTCTCTTTTAATATTGATTATAGTTTATCACAGCTGTATCTTGAAAGTAGTAATGAAAGCTACATTAAATATTTTATTTGATATTTGCTGTGGAGTTTATTATAGTTTCTATTCAAGGACTTGACCAGTTGGTTGATTATCTGGAAACAAAATCTGCTAAATGGTCTTTATGTATTTAAAATTTTTACCAAAATAGTCATTGTGCTGAGTTTATTATTAAATACTAATATTTAAAGTTATATGCTTTATCATGTAATGCTCCTACATAATTGAAGGAATTATTATGAATTTGAATGTAAAAATGCCATTAACTTTTATTTCTGACCATTTTAGGAGTGTATATTAGATTTTATTTTCATGAATACTGTAACTGATTTCAGAGAGTAATGCTTCAACAGAGGAAAATATTTAAAATGATCTTCAGAAAGAGTAGCATTGACATATATATACTACCAAATGTAAAATAGATAGCTAATGGGAAGCAGCCACACAGCACAGGGAGATCAGCTCGGTGCTTTGTGATCACATAGAGGGGTGGGATAGGGAGGGTGGGAGGGAGGTGCAGGAGGGAGGGGATATGGGGATGTATGTATGCATATAGCTGATTCACTTTGTTATATGGCAGAGGCTAACACAACATTGTAAGGCGATTATACTCCAATAAAGATGTTTAAAAAAATAAAAAGTAATAAAAAATAAAAGCACCATTATCAACCTCCCTCCCCCCACAAAAAATGATCTTCAGAGATATTTCACATGGAAAGGATAATTATTTACATATATCACTATGGCAACCATGTATCAATGTTTGATAAGTATGGACTGTACAATTCTTTCCTTTAGATTCCGAAATCAATGTACTGATCAGGTGTTTGAAGGCAGCTTCATATCAAGAACACCAGAACAAAAGTGAGCAAAATATTTTGCTTAAGCTCTGTTAAAATATTTTCCTTAAAAATTTATTTTGTAAGGCATTGTAGTAGCTATACTGGATATATTAATACTAGGAAAAATAGATTTTGAGACAAGAAACATGTGAAACAAAGAAAGTCATTTCATAGTGATAAGAGGGTCAACATATTAGGAAGATATAACAATTGTAAATGTGTACTGTATAAACCTAGAGCCAGAACCCCACAATACATGAAGCAAAAAGTGAAAGAATTGAAAAGAGAAATAGACTGTTCAACAGCATTAGAGATTTCAATACCTATTCT
Organism: Aethalodelphis obliquidens; assembly: GCF_003676395.1. Taxonomy (NCBI): domain Eukaryota; kingdom Metazoa; phylum Chordata; class Mammalia; order Artiodactyla; family Delphinidae; genus Aethalodelphis; species Aethalodelphis obliquidens. The sequence continues at coordinate 13,575,275 of NW_020837948.1, forward strand.
CAGTCATGGAAAGAACAGCTAGACAGAAAATCAGGAGGGATGTAGAAGTCTTGAATAACACTGTCAACCAACTTGACCTATTTGACATCTACAGACTGGTTCACTCCAACAACAGCAGAATACATATCTGCTGTTGTGCACACAAAACATTCTCTTGACTATACACTATGCCAGAATATAAGCCTCAGCAACTTTAAAAAGATTGAAACAAATAAAACATCATCCAAGACACAACAATAAAAACCAAAAGAAGAACAACAAAACCAAAATTCCCTCTCAAAATGAATCTGTAAGTCAAAATTCCAAAATCCATCAAATCATGTAATGCTAAGAAAGAAAGAAAAAAATATCAATTAGGGCATAAGTTCACTCCAGGTGAAGTTATTGATAAGAGTCAGACCAAGATCTAAAATATTTTTATTTAGAATATTCAAAGGTTAAACGAAGTAATAACAGGATTCAAAAATAAAAACATAGAGCAGAAATTCTAGAACAGGTGGAAATAAAAAATAAATGGTGTAAATTATTGAAGAAAAATTATAACCGTTGAAATATAAAATAAGATATTGTTAAAGGGAATTGATAAATAGTAATGAGTAATTCACATAAAACAGTTATGTTTTCCTTTGCCCTTCATTCTTCTGTGTTGATTGAGAGTGTCCAGAAATATTGCCAGGTTTGTTTTGCTGCTTGCTCATTCATTCATCCTCTCACTCAAAATATATTGATAAGCATCTCCTGTGGCAGTGTTTTAGATGCTCTCATGGAACTTACATTCTAGTAGGAAGAGACACACGTTAGTTAAAAATAAAGATAATTTCATTGTGTAATAGATGATGTTAAAGAAATAGCATTTCCCTCTCTGAATTTAGTATGGCTTATGACTACAGAGAAAGCATTCTTAGAAGCTTATCTAGGTCAGCAAGTCAGGATTTGTCTAAAGTTATTCAGCAGGTTAAACAGCCCTTGATAGTGAGTGTAGTCCAAGGTGCTGGCTAAGGGGTGAATCATCATGATAGTTAAAATGTCATTGCACCAATAAGTTTTTCTATTTTAGAAGTAATTAACTAGACTTACAGACATCAAAACCAGTAAAAGAAATATAAAAAAATAGGACCTAACAGCTGTTTAACACTGTATCAATAAAATATTTCCTTAATACCAAGGGCAGATGGAGAATTAATTGAGGAGGCAAGAAAACCCAAAGAGGAGGCATGGAAGCAGAACAGAGAGAATATTTGATTAGGTTGCTTTCCTTTTCTCTTTATTTTCCTCATCTTATTTAAACTGGTAATCTAAGGTCATAGATTTCAAGATTGACTGTTCTATATTCAAGTTTATTGTAATGTATTTTATATATGAATAACTATGTTCTTATTTTGTACTATGTCTAATTCATAAGCCACACATTCCAACAAGGCTATTATTGCCCTTGTAAGCCATAAAGTTTACTCACCTTTTATTTCTTAAAATTCATTAGCTGTATTTCCAACCAAGCTGCACAAAATGATGATTTTTAAAATGTTATTTAAAATGGCTTGTATCCCAATTTTCTAGCCCAAATTTATTTGTCTCGGGCTTCCCTGGTGGCGCAGTGGTTGAGAGTCGGCCTGCCGATGCAGGGGACACGGGTTCGTGCCTCGGTCCGGGAAGATCCCACATGCCGCGGAGCGGCTGGGCCCGTGAGCCATGGCCGCTAAGCCTGCGCGTCCGGAGCCTGTACTCTGCAACGGGAGAGGCCACAGCAGTGAGAGGCCTGCGTACCGCAAAAAAAAATTTGTCTGAATTAAATTTAAAACTTCCCAAGATTCAGGTCTAAGTCCAACCCGAAGTAAATATTTTTGTCTAACTTAATTTTGGAAGCAGTGAATTATCCACATTTGCTGTAGAACATGTTAATTATCTCAATAAATACAGTAATAGTAGACAGTTATAGACATTTTAGAAGAATAGAATCATTGAGGAAAAATCACCCCATCTGCTGAATGGGTGAGCCTTTCATACCACCCCCAAGAGACAAATCAGGAGAATATTTTTTCCTTTGACAGAAGTTTGATTGGCCTTGGGAGGAGCCAGGGAAAACATCTAAACACAATAACTAATGCTTAATGCAGAGCCCAGTCAGGTTTATTCAATGATCTTTATTGGTCCCTTAGGGAAGCTGATTTTGTTGAAAATCATTGCAAAGAAATAATTCCCCAGAAAGGACATCATTCAAATGGCTTCCATCTTACAAATCTTATAAATACGGGAGTAGGAGAGTATAGCTTAATGGTCAAAGTCAGAAACTTAAAGGAATGACACTAATTTTAGTCCTATATGGAAAGGCTGCATTTCAAGCTCAGAGCAACACACTGGGAAAGAGAAGAGGGAGCAGAGAGAAAGTGTAGGTCTATACATTTTGTCGATTGTTCATATGATATTATTGGAAGGAATCTAATTCAGCTACTTACATATCATCCAATGAGAAAACACGAAATTAGAGTTAAAAGACTTAAGTTCTTTGTATGATTCTATTATTGTGTGACTTCAGAGATGTACTTAACATCTCGGCTCCAGTGTACCAAGCAGAGTAAATTGGAGGCTATAGCACCTTCCCTTCTGAAATTACATTGCTAGAAGATAAAGCAATGGGATAAAACCCATGATAAAATTAAAACTTCTACATAAATGTAATCAACTACCCAAACAGGTGAGCTCAGTAAGGTTTTACAGAAATCAGTAAAGAATCTTTCCGAAGATTCTTTATTGATTTACCATCTGTAAATGCATAATGTTTGCAAGTCTCTTTCCTGTTACATCATTAGCAATCAGTGTAGCTCTAAGAAAGAATTGTCTCAAATAAGTAAATTAGCCCATCTCAGGGAAGAGAACAGCTATTAGTACATACAAACTTTGAGTGCTATGTACTCTAGCATAAGAAATTCAGTATGTAGAGATGTGGGTGAGTTCCTGCCATGAATTCATCCTATTCTCAAGATCTTTCAAATGGGGACTGCATACCTGAAAGTCCTTAGTGGTGCCATCTCCAGATCCCATCCCGAGCTGCTCCCACCCCTGCTAACCTGTGTGCCCCAGGTGTGCCTGCTCTCTTCTTTAATAGGAAAGAATCACGAATAAGTTCTTGCCAGTTTGTCAGGTAGAAGAGGTGACAATGGAATCATTTTAAGGAAACAGTCGGGGTCTGCAGGACCTAGCACTTGGCCAAACGTCTTAATTTTCAAGTCTGTCATTTCCCCCTCATCTTCCAATCTTAACTTTCAACTTCCAGTAATGAATTCCTACAAGAATGATAAGTTCATGGAAGGTGCACTTGATGAGTTAGATCCCTGAGTCTTCTTCCAAAATTACAAACAAGTTATTAGCACAGGAAAATCTTTTGCCAGGAAACTCTTTTGTGTGTAGTTTTTTTTGGCTAGGTAATATTTCAATAATAGATTAGAAATTAAGGTTACTCATTTTAAAGAGTACTCTGTAAAAAGCATCAATGGTACCCCCTGAGAATGGTTTACTTATTCTTCAGAGAAACTGCTTCCAAGTCAGGAGAAAGAATACAAACTTTAATTTTAATCCACACGCAAGCAGAAGGAGAACATACTTTCTTAAGTCTTAGCCATGCTATTTTTATTTTCCTCAGTTAAAAAAAGTTGCATTGACCTCTATTCATATCTTGCTTGGAGATCAAGCAATTCTCCTGCCCAGTAACCTGCTACCCTACCAGTGCCTTGTGCAATAAGATTCAAACTGTTAGAGTAAATAAGTAAGTACCTCTTGATTTAGCCCAAGCTATTTTCCTGGCCTTAGACTTCCTGTTCTCCATCCGTCCTCTGCCTTCCACAGCACACCGCACTGAGTTACTCCTAATTTCATGAAAATACTCCTACTTCAACATATCCAACTATAGATTTGCTCACATATTTTTATCTGATGTATTCTCCATTCTTACCACTTATTAAAATCCTCCACCTGCTCAAAGCTCAGCTGGAGGTGATCTTATCTCTGAAACCTATTCCAGCTTCCATAGTTAAAATTTAATCTCACTTTCCTCTCTGCTCTCATGTTTTTGTGTACTTCTTCCATGTCCCTGCTTTGTTTTTGGATATTTACGTACCCGATGGTCCAGCCCAGTAGGTTGCATGATCCTTAAAGCAAGACAGCCTGATTTGTTCATCTCTGTTCTGCTGATAACACCTAACAGAGCCTTGAATATTTATACACAGAAATTGACAAGAGGAGACCTTTTCATAGATAAAGAATGAGTTCAAGAGAGAGGTTCGCAAAAGAGAGAATACCAAGAATTATCATTCTGGGATTATCTGATGACCAACAGAACATTTTGCTCTGTCTCATCCATTCACATTCCCACTTTCTGGTTAACTAATAGCAGTAAAGTAAGAAAACCTGTGAAGCACAGGCAGCCAGAGAAGTATATGTGGTCAAAGATGACTCTAAGTAACTTTTTGGCCAGAGTTATTGGAGGTTATTTGTTCACGAATGTATCCTCAAGGTCATTGTCTCCTACTAGATGGCATTTTTTGTGCATCTCTGCAATCGGTTGCCTTTGGTGGTTTCAGCCTACAGTTCTCTTGCCTTTATTCTTCTGTTTGTAAACTGTTTGTACTTGAAGTTCAGCTCAGAACAAAAATCTGAGAGCACACAAAGTGAACTATGGTCAGAACGGCTGAGCAAGGATATTTCTACCAAGATCACCTCTGTCACCATTGCTTTAAGGTTAATGTTGAGTGATTACCTCTCAGCAGTAGAGCTGCTTTCACTTCTAAGATGCTTTAAGGAGATGCTTGGGGAAAACAATGAGAAGCCATCAGAAAAAGAACAGATGGGGAGGGCTCCACAGGAATTCTTTCCACTATTTCTTTCTCTTTGCTCCATCCGAGGAATGCAAGCCTAAACAGGGAGAATAGTTTGAGATTATTAATACAGTTTGTTTGCATCTTGTTTTTGTGCACATGACATTCTCCCTGTCAGCCAGAGTTATTGATTAATCTTGATCGATAACTTGAAGGTAGGGTGGAAGTGGTAGATTAGGTTTGTTACAGGTGAAACGCAGAGAGAAAGAAAGATAATATTTTGCTTCAGACATTCAGAATAAGATTTACAGGACAGTAATAGTCTGGTAAGCCAGGCTTTTCAGAAAGTTTTTTCCCCTTAAATCCCTGTATCTCCTCCATTAGCATGTCAGTTACCATGCCAGGCAAACAGTAAGTTGTATGTAAGGTAGGTCCTGATCAGGCTGGAAAAAAAAGAGTGGAAATCTCATGCTTTGGTCCTGAGATACTTGGGTAATATTGGGAGATGGAAGCAGAAGATGAAGAGTACGTGTTACATGTGTACCATCTGCCCAATCGGAGATGGGAATATTGGAGGGAATGCCTAGAGAAAGAGGGTTTGTTTCATGGTTAGGAATATGGAAGGAACACTCTCTCAGGCTGACTCTCACCTTTGCCTATCTGGGAAGTGACACTGTCAAGTGTAGTCAGTGGCATAGAATGGTAGCATGGCAGAAGGATGGCCAGAGTTTAGTGTTCTGTGTAGCCCTTAGATCCTGTGCATCATGGCAAGGACTCAGGGACTTCCCGTTAAATCTTCTAGTGCAGCTGGAAGTAAGCCACGTTGTAGACTACTTGGTGAGAGGAGAGCTGATCTGACAACAGAGCTAGGAGTGGATCCCCAGGCCTTGAGCTCCATGGAAGACATGTTACCTGTAAGAGCCAGGATGATGCCAAGTTAACCAGAGAGTACTCCCTGGCCAAAGAGAGAAAGAGAGAGAGAAGGAGAAGATGAAGATGAAGATGAGGAGGAGGGAGAGTAGGGAGGAGGGAAGGGGGAAGGGAAGTTACATCATGTTTAAATGCCAGCAGGTCAAGCAGCAACTAGATGGACAAGGGTCATTGTCACAGAGTATAGGAACCCATGGCAGTACAGGGATGCCATTTGTATAAGGATCTCCTCCTGACACTGCCATAAAGTCACACTAGACCTCACCCAATCCTGACAGCCACATAATATCCAGAAAGAAAACATGCGAGTGATGTAAATCTTAAATATTGACTTTTGAAAAACCTAAACTAACTGAATATTATTTGTAATGACTAAATTATTGTATTGGATAAGGGTTATTTTAGCATTATAATATTTAAATTACAGATTTCGACTAAAAGCTTTTCTTCTATCTAGAGGATGGGGTTTCATTGCGATAATCGTTATTGAAGAGATTATAAAGAGTTTGCATTTTCTGGACTCATCTGAAAGTAGTCTGGGTAAATCTGATATCCCTGCACGTGGAGAAGTACCCCAGCTTTGGCACGTATTGTTCTACTGCTTATTAGGATTGACTGGTCTGAATGGCTAGATGGGTGCCCCAATTTTCTGATATCTCCAATACCCTGAAGCTGGGCAATGGGTCAAAGAAGACAGAATTCTCAGACCACATGAAGCTGTTCATCTATGCACAGGATGCTTTTCTTCTGGAACTCTGAGTGAATTTCTAAGAATTATTAGTAGGAGAGTATTGGGTAATTTCTCTGAACGGAAAGAAATCTCTACCCTGTTTAAAGTTTACACGCCTTTTAAAAAATTTCTCTCTTTTATCATTTATTTTCTCCTTTTACTATATCTGTCATGGTTCTTTCCTCTTTTCTTGGAGAAATTTTATGCTATTACAGCTTTCATTTCAAAAGTCTGCTATTCAGTAATAAACTTTCAAAAAGCAATACTTTTTAAAAAACTCACCAATGCTGTACTTCCTGCCATCTTTTCACACGTGAAAACAAAGGCACATACAAAATCAGAATCTGTATGATGCAAATAGAATTTAAATATGTAATTTACTTGCACCTGAGAAGAGTCATTTCACTGAGATATTAACTCATGCAATAACAGCATTTCTAGTAAAGCTTCATAAATGCATTTGTCCCATGTAGTTACTGGCTAAAGTTCTTTTAAATCTAAGCTACCTTAAGAAGGATTCATTTTTTAAAGTTTAAATATTGGGGGAAAAAAACCTGTAATTTATGGGAAAATGTTAACAGATGACTGAAATAAAACAATGTTCATTTTGTCATGTATGATTTATCATGTGCAACTATGACTTTGCCTTACAGACCTTTAAGACAGGCCCTCCAGAAGCACATTTGATCTGTAGCACGTTCTGTGTGTATGAAAAGTATCTGGGCTGTCAACAAAGGAGCTGTAGCTGTCATCTGAGCTTGATTGAACATTATAGAAGTAAAAGTCCCAACAGGCCAAATGTTTTCTCTCTTTTCTTCTGGAATCTTTTCAAATGACGTTTTGTCTGGAAGTGGTCCCAATACTTTTCTCTTCCTTTCTCCCTTCCCTTCCCTTCCCTTCCCTTCCTTTCTTCCTTCCCTTCCTTTCTCCCTTCCCTTCCCCTTTTTCTTCCCCTTCCCCTCTCCTCCCCTCCCTTCCCCTCCCTTTCCTTCCCTTCCCTTCCCTTCTTTTGAAAGTACACTAAAAATCACAGTGGTTGTCATTGGGTGGTAGGAGAGCAGTGTATTTTTTTTTTAACTGGAAGCTTATTATGAAGTTTTATTAATTATTTACATCTCTTTATTGAAGTATAGTTGATTTACAATATTATTTTTCACACATACAGCATAGTGATTCAATACATTTTATAGGTTATATTCCATTTAAAGTTATTGCAAATTAATGGCTATATTTCCCTGTGCTGTACAAGATATTATTGTTGTTTATTTATTTTATACATAGTAGTTTGTGTCTCTCAATCCCTTACCCCTACCTCACCCCTCCCCTCTTCCCTCTCCCTACTGGTCACGACTAGTTTGTTCTCTATATCTGTGAGTCTGTTTCTGTTTTGTTATACATTCGTTTTATTTTTTTAGATTCCACATGTAAGTGATAAAGTATTTGTCTTTCTCTGTTTGACTTATTCCACTAAGTGTAATACTCTCTAGGTCCATCCACATTGTTGCAATGGCAGAATTTCATTCTTTATATGGCTGAGTAATATTCCATATATATACCATCTCTTCTTTATCCATTCATTTGTTGATGGGCACTTAGGTTGCTGCTTAAGTATCTCGGTTTATTGTAAATAATGCTACTCTGAACATTGGGGTTCATGTGTCTCTTCAAATTAGTGTTTTCATTTTCAGATATATACCTGGGAGTGGAATTACTGGATCATATGGTAGTTCTATTTGAGTTTTTTAAGGCACCTCCATACCGTTTTCCAAAGTGGCTGCACGAATTTACAATCCCGCCAACAGTGTACTAGGGTTCCCTTTTCTGCACATCTGCGCTAACATTTGTTATTTTTAATTTTTTTGATGATAGCCATTTGACAGGTGTGAGGTAATATCTCATTGTGGTTTTGATCTGCATTTCTCTGATTAGTGATGTTGAGCATCTTTTCATGCAGTTGGCCATCTGTGTATCTTCTTTGGAGAAATGTCTGTCCAGGTCTTCTGCCCGTTTTTTAATTGGGTTGGCTTGTTGGCCATCTGTGTATCTTCTTTGGAGAAATGTCTCTCCAGGTCTTATGCCCATTTTTTAATTGTATTTTTTGCTTTTTCTGATATTGAGTTGTATGAGCTGTTTATATATTTTGGATGTTAACCCCTTATATGTTGTATCTTTTGCAAATATTTTCTCCCATTCAGCAGGTTGTCTTTTGGTTTTGTCCATAATTTCTTTCACTGTGCAAACCCTTTTATGTTTAATTAAATCCTGTTTGTTTATTTTTGCTTTCATTTCCTTTGCCTTAGGAGACTGATCCAAAAAAAAAAATTGCTATGATTTATATCAAAGAGTATTCTGCCTATGTTCTCTTCTAGGAGTTTTATGGTTTCAGATCTTACATTTAGGTCTTTAATCCATTTTGAATTTATTTTTATATATGGTGTAAGGATCTAGAGGGTGAGGTGCCTGATATGGAACTCAAATGCCTTGTGCTTCAGGAAAAATAACTACCTTTGTGATCCTTCCTGATTTTGGATTCCTGCGGTTAGTGTGTGTTTTTTGCTTAGAGGGATCATCTCTATTTTCCCTACCTATCTTGATGTTGTCCTTTTCCCCTTTGTTGTGGAGATTTTGATCATCCAGTTTTCATGTTCCTTTCAGAAGGAATTATTCCACATGTAGTTGTTGATTTGTTGTGTCTGTAGGTGGAGGTGAGTTTGGGATCTTCCTACACCACCATCTTGAACCTTCCCTATCATACTTTTATTTTTGTTCATTTTTATCAATATTTAAATATTTTTGCTCTCTGTACATTTCATTTTTAATATTTTTGGCTCTGACTCACGGGTTTAAGTTATGTACACCCTATCCATTGTGTATATATACACATTCTTGAAAGATAGAATAAAATTAATATAAAACAAAAATTTTATGCCCATAATATCATTCAATATAACCAGAAAGGAAAAAGAAAAAATAAGTATGTAATAGACATTATAGAAATTCCAATAATACACTATTTTACAAGTATAAAATAAAGTTATCAAAAGCAATGACCAACATAATCCAAAAATTGTTAAGAAAACACACATGTACCACAGTGTTCACTGTAGCTGTATTTACAATAGCCAGGACATGGAAGCAACCTAAGTGTCCAATGACAGATGAATGGATAAAGAAGATGTGGCACATATATACAATGGAATATTACTCAGTCATAAAAAGGAACAAAACTGAGTTATTTGTAGTGAGGTGGATGGACCTAGAGTCTGTCATACAGAGTGAAGTAAGTCAGAAAGAGAAAAACAAATATCGTATGCTAACACATATATATGGAATCCAAAAAAAAAAAAGGTTATGAAGAACCTTGGGGCAGGACAGGAATAAAGAAACAGGCATAGAGAATGGACTTGAGGACACGGGGAGGGGGAAGGATAAGCTGGGATGAAGTGAGAGAGGGGCATGGACTTATATATACTACCAAATGTAAAATAGCTAGCTAGTGGGAAGCAGCCGCATAGCACAGGGAGATCAGCTCAGTGCTTTGTGACCACCTAGAGGGGTGGGATAGGGAGGGTGGGAGGGAGACGCAAGAGGGAGGAGATATGGGGATATAGGTATATGTATAGCTGATTCACTTTGTTGTAAAGCTGAAACACACCATTGTAAAGCAATTATACTCCAATAAAGATGTTAAAAAAAAAGAAAACACACAGGATCTGAATTAATCCCTTTACTTAGGATACAACGTGTGATGAATGTTGGCCTGCAGGTCCCTAATTATAAATTCTGAACTTCTGTACTGACCAAGTTTCTATAAATTCATGAATCCTTCACAATAATTTCTAAATCTCTTGGACAAAGATTATTAAAGTCAGTTCCAATGCAACTCTGTTGACTATGTACCCTCGCATACCAGTCAGGATGATTCCATAGTTATAATCTTTGACTAGGGAAGTGTCTGATATAATCAAACAAAAAGAAAAAGGTAAGGTGCCTAACCTAAAGAAATTGGTATTTTTTCATACAAACTTCTTGTTTGAATTCAGCTTTGAAAAAATGACGAAGTTCCCTGTAATTACCAAATTGTTCTTCTGAAAATATTCTGGAATTTGTACCATTTTTTCCCCCATCTCTCTAGATAACCTGTAGTCACTGTTTATATTCTAAAGTCCAGGTACATGTTTGACTAGTCCCATAAGAATGTTGCTGAAGTTTGCCGCTTATTTTATCTTCATCCAAATGCCCTATCCTACTCTTCCACCTTCAAGTTTACTAACTTTCACACAGATGTGTATCTACTTGATATATAACCAACCTTGCTTATCTCACCTACAGGTTTGATCTTTTGATAAGTATGCCCAAATCAAACAGTTGTTTACAGGCAGCATCCTAGCCAGCTAGGAGAAAAACACAGCAATCAACTGAGACACTAATGCTCAGAGAATCCACTCACAGGGGGAAAGAAATTAAATTAATTGGTAAATACTTTCAACTTAAAAAATACCATATAATTTGAGCTGGCATAATGCTTATAAAAACTGAATCTTGTAGTCCATTTAGGATTGCCCGTCTATGTTCATTAGCATAAAAAAGCAATTCCATTAGGAGAAAAAGTTCTACTTCCAAATTATCCCCAAAATTGTTTACAACATTTCTTTACATAAGGATACCTAATATTTATAAAACTATCTACTCGTTTTCAGATCACTTTAATGTAGATGATTTGCCAAACATCCCCTGAGTAGAATAAGAACAAGTTCTTTTTACATGCATGACAAGAAGCACAATGGAGAGAATGTCACATTTCTGTGAGTGGTAGAGTTATGATTTACTCAAAAGATTTTTGACCCTGTCAAAAATGCATGAGATTAATGGATTAATGGATTAATTCCATGGGATTAATCTTTTTATGTCATGATATGTAAATTTGTTTACCAAGGTCTGTCTCTGTAATTCAAATGTCTTTTTTCTTCCCGATTTTCTCTGTAGGACCACTTGTTAAGTGAACATTAGATGCACAGCCACTATGTGTAAGCACAGATTCTCCCTAAATTATGGACATGTCAGTATGCATACAGTAGGGTTGTCCACCGGTTTTCAGTGTCTTTCCCTCTGTTCAGTGTCCACATTAGAATTGAAAATGATTATTGCTGAATCCTTTTGCTCTTCCAGCTAACACTTCCAGACACTAGTCTCCTTATACATTTTACTATAATTTCCTCTTTGCAATTCTCTTAGAGCCATTCACATGTAGTATACCAGTGTTCCCTAAAAAGCGGTTTAGGAAATACTAGTATCCTGTAAAATGTTAGTGAATATTTCAAAAATTTTCAAAACAGAATTTTGTGGGTAAGTCAATTTGGAAAGTTTGCGTTAACAAAGCTAAATGGAATTCTTGGTTCAGTACTACTTGAAACGTTTAATAGGTTAATGTGCTATGTGATTCTCCAAAGAGGTAGCTAGCTCACTTATACGGTTTTCCCAAAATTATTTGATTTAATGATTTGTTTTTCAAGGAACATTTAATGACCCTAGAATTCTTCAGTGCATATTTTGATGAAAGCACTGTTCCACTTATTAGTTTGACAGTTCTCCTCTTCAGGGAACAACTGTTGTCTTAACAGTGTTACATCCTGAAAACACTTTATGATTTCCGTGGACATAATATTAATTTAAACTCAATCTTGGAGCTCTTAGTAGGTTCCTTCTCTATGTCCTTTAAACATAAAAATATATTTATATTTAGCAGGAAAATATTTTATATCAATTCAGGGAACATACCAGAATTTTATTGATATACTAATATTAAAAGCTTATGGAACAATCTGTTAGAATGGCTTAATGTTTCAGGGGATGGATTTTGGAGTCAGACAAGGCTTGAATTTGACTCTCACAGATAAGTGATTTTTATAAGTCTCCATTTCTTCATCTGTAAAATGGGCATGATATCTCTTTCATTAAATTTTTGTGAGAGTTAAGGGAAACAATCTATATAAATTGTGTAGCCTGGTACGTGCCTCTGAGCTAGCAAATGTGATTGAAAACAGTCTATTTTTTATAACTTTCTTATTATACAAATGCAGTAAATTTTTTCTGTCTCCCTTTGTCCACCAATTTTATTTCTTTTCCTAAGATGCCATCCAAGATAGGATCCAGGCCTAGAGTATCTTATGCACTTTTGTAGTAGTTGTTCCTGGGGCCACTTATACATCCACACCCTCCTCCACAATTGCCCCTGGTTGACAGGGCTACTTTGAGATGGCTGAGAGGTTATTCAGGCCTTCTTCCCCAAGAACAGACCATGGAAAACCCTTGAATTATGTGAGACATGAGTACCACTCACCTTGACCCTGGTGAGACAACCTCAGTGCTAAAATTTACACTCCAAAGCTCCCCATGGAAATAAGCTAAGGATAGAGTTTTCTTGAAACCACAGCTTTGCCTACCTTTTTCCTTGCCCTGTTCTGCTTCTCTCATCCCCCTATAAAATTCTCCTGAGAGTACATCTCTCGTCTCAGGCTCTTCCTTCACTCAAACAGATCCTGAAATTGCATCTTCTCTTCTCCAACTGATTGTCATCATTAGTTTTATTCAAAACAAGTAATTATTTAGTAGCTCACTGTGCCCTAGACTTCATTTCAAATTTTAGAATGCCTAAAAATCAGGAAACTCCATTCCTGCTCTGAGAATCATGTGGTTTACGATCATGACAACTGCCTTCCTTATTTATTTATTTATTTATTTATTTGCGGTACGCGGGCCTCTCACTGCTGTGGCCTCTCCCATTGCGGAGCACAGGCTCCGGACGCGCAGGCTCAGCGGCCATGGCTCATGGGCCCAGCCGCTCCGCAGCATGTGGGATCCTCCTGGACCGGGGCACGAACCCGTGTCCCCTGCATCGGCAGGCGGACTCTCAACCACTGCGCCACCAGGGAAGCCTGCCTTCCTTATTTTTAATGTCAGAACAAATCCATGCTTTTCTCGTGCTCATTAAAAACTCTTGGTTTATAAAAAAATGCAAATTCTTGTTTTCTTATTATTCTAAAATTAGGTAACATATATAGGGCCAGGTTAACCAACAGACAGCTCAATTCCGGAGTGACTGGCTTGGGATACTTGTTGTAGGGTTTGCTCAGACAAGTTCTATTCACTAGAATAGATGCCAAATTATTCTTAGTTTTAGTGGCCTCTGAAAAGTTAAAATAAAAAGCCGTTTATTTGCTACCAACAAATGCAAATCTTCCTTATCATGGAATATATGATTTATTAACATCTTCTGAAATAATTCTCAAGGTAGGATATTCAAACATTAAATGTAGTGTATTCAAACATTAAATGAATCCCTTCTTTTCTAAATGTGCTTTGCATCTACTCTGTTGAGTATTGCCAGGCAAAGTTATAGGATGTGGTGAAAATGACATACTACAAATACACTTATTCATTCAGCAATATGTTTGTTGAGTATATATTATGTATTAAGTATGATTATAGGTGTTTATAAGAGGAATCTTAACTTTATTTGGGGATAAGTTAGATGTATCCCTATTCAAACTTCCCCTTAGCCAGATTCCAATACTGTCAGAGCCACTGCAAAGGCATCCAACATAAGGGAAAGTGTGGGGGAGAGGAGAGTGGAAAAAGCCAGGTGTCTTATCCTGGGCAGGTAAGAGGTCTTGAAGCTTAAGCTCATTTGTGTTGTGGTCAATGCACCACTGGTCTCACTCCTGTGAGAGGAGTTGTCTCTCAGCAAGTTGAAGTTGGGTTTTAGGTCCTGCAGTGCTCCTGGGTTTTACTAGGGGCCTCAGCATTTCAGCTACCACAAACGGGCCAAAGGACAACTTTCAGGGCCAGGCATTTGAACCCTGGATTGAGAATCCTTTGTTTCCGTTGCTTCCCCTCAATATATTTCCAGATATACTCCAACTCTCCCTTGAGGAACACATCCTCAAAATCCTCATTTTGCTACTTCCATATGACCTATTACACAGAACTTTTATGACTCATCAGAAACAGCCTCTGAGTTTTTGCAACACTTTTTTACCCTTCCTTGAGAAGAACGAAGGTCTAGTGATTAAAAACTCTCCATTGGGAAAAGACAAATATTTCACTCTTGTTTGCTGCATTACCTTCTCTCAGAATAGCGGAGTTTCTGGCCAAAGGAGCCATAAATGAATAAACGAATGAGTAGATAAATAAATAAATAGATAAATACATAAGAAAGAAACGTTAGGAAATGAGACAAGTAGTCTGCCTTGGCTGATCACTTCACCAGCCCTGTCTTTAGTGGGATACCCAATGAGAGCAAGAATGATTCTTTTTGTTTTACATCTTTATTGGAGTATAATTGCTTTACAATGGTGTGTTAGTTTCTGCTTTATAACAAAGTGAATCAGTTATACATACACATATATTCCCATATCTCTTCCCTCTTGCATCTCCCTACCTCCCACCCTCCCTATCCCACCTCTCCAGGCGGTCACAAAGCACCTAGCTTTTCTCCCTGTGCTATGCGGCTGCTTCCCACTAGCTATCTATTTTACGTTTGGTAGTGTATATATGTCCATGCCACTCTCTCACTTTGTCACAGCTTACCCCTCCCCATATCCTCAAGTCCATTCTCTAGTAGGTCTGTGTCTTTATTCCTGTCTTAACCCTAGGTTCTTCATGACATTTTTTTCCCTTAAATTCCATATATATGTGTTAGCATACGGTGTTTGTCTTTCTCTTTCTGACTTCACTCTGTATGACACACTCTAGGTCTATCCACCTCATTACAAATAGCTCAATTTCGTTTCTTTTTATGGCTGAGTAATATTCCATTGTATATATGTGTCACATCTTCTTTATCCATTCATCCGATGATGGATACTTAGGTTGTTTCCATCTCTGGCTATTGTAAATAGAGCTGCAATGAACACTTTGGTACATGACTCTTTTTGAATTATGGTTTTCTCAGGGTATATGCCCAGTAGTGGGATTGCTGGGTCATATGGTAGTTCTGTTTGTAGTTTTTTAAGGAACATCCATACTGTTCTCCATAGTGGCTGTACCAATTCACATTCCCACCAGCAGTGCAAGAGTGTTCCTTTTCTCCACACCCTCTCCAGGATTTATTGTTTCTAGATCTTTTGATGATGGCCATTCTGACCGGTGTGAGATGCTATCTCATTGTAGTTTTGATTTGCATTTCTCTAATGATTAATGATGTTGAGCATTCTTTCATGTGTTTGTTGGCAGTCTGTGTATCTTCTTTGGGGAAATGTCTATTTAGATCTTCTGCCCATTTTTGGATTGGGTTGTTTGG
Organism: Aethalodelphis obliquidens; assembly: GCF_003676395.1. Lineage (NCBI taxonomy): Eukaryota > Metazoa > Chordata > Mammalia > Artiodactyla > Delphinidae > Aethalodelphis > Aethalodelphis obliquidens. Next base: position 13,591,044 of record NW_020837948.1, read on the forward strand.
TTTTTTCTTATTGAGCTGCTTATATATTTTGGAGATTAATCCTTTGTCAGTTGCTTCATTTGCAAATCTTTTCTGCCATTCTGAGGGTTGTCTTTTAGTGTTGTTTATGGTTTCCTTTGCTGTGCAAAAGCTTTTAAGTTTCATTAGGTCCCATTTGTTTATTTTTGTTTTTATTTCCATTTCTCTAGGAGGTGGGTCAAAAAGGATCTTGCTGTGATTTATGTCATAGAGTGTTCTGCCTATGTTTTCCTCTAAGAGTTTGATAGTTTCTAGCCTTACATTTAGGTCTTTAATCCATTTTGAGCTTATTTTTGTGTATGGTGTTAGGGAGTGATCTAATCTCATACTTTTACATGTACCTGTCCAGTTTTCATAGCACCACTTATTGAAGAGGCTGTCCTTTCTCCACTGTATATTCCTGCCTCCTTTATCAAAGATAAGGTGACCATATGTGCATGGGTTTATCTCTGGACTTCCTATCCTATTCCATTGATCTTTCTGTTTTTGTGCCAGTACCATACTGCCTTGATTACTGTAGCTTTGTAGTATAGTCTGAAGTCAGGGAGCCTGATTCCTCCAGCTCCGTTTTTCGTTCTCAAGATTGCTTTGGCTATTCGGGGTCTTTTGTGTTTCCATACAAATTGTGGAAGTTTTTGTTCTAGTTCTGTGAAATATGCCAGTGGTAGTTTGATAGGGATTGCATTGAATCTGTAGATTGCTTTGGGTAGTAGAGTCATTTTCACAGTGTTGAGTTTTCCAATCCAGGAACATGGTATATCTCTTCATCTATTTGTATCGTCTTTAATTTCTTTCATCAGTGTCTTATAATTTTCTGCATACAGATCTTTTGTCTCCTTTGGTAGGTTTATTCCTAGATATTTTATTATTTTTGTTGCAGTGTTAAATGGGAGTGTTTTCTTGATTTCAATTTCAGATTTTTCGTCATTAGTGTATAGGAATGCCAGAGATTTCTGTGCATTAACTTTGTATCCTGCTGCTTTACCAAATTCATTGATTAGCTCTAGGAGTTTTCTGGTAGCATCTTTAGGATTCTCTATGTATAGGATCATGTCATCTGCAAACAGTGACAGCTTTACTTCTTTTCCGATTTGGATTCCTTTTATTTCCTTTTCTTCTCTGATTGCTGTGGCTAAAACTTCCAAAACTATGTTGAATAAGAGTGGTGAGAGTGGGCAACCTTGTCTTGTTCCTGATCTTAATGAAAATGCTTTCAGTTTTTCACCATTGAGGACGATGTTGGCTGTGGGTTTGTCATATATGGTCTTTATTATGTTGAGGAAAGTTCCCTCTATGCCTACTTTCTGCAGGGTTTTTATCATAAATGGGTGTTGAATTTGTTGAACTTTCTCTGCATCTATTGAGATGGTCATATGGTTTTTCTCCTTCAATTTGTTAATATGGTGTATCACGTTGAGTGATGTGCATATATTGAAGAATCCTTGCATTCCTGGAATAAACCCCACTTGATCATGGTGTATGATCCGTTTAATGTGCTGTTGGATTCTGTTTGCTAGTATTTTTTTTTTTTTTTCGGTACGCGGGCCTCTCACTGCCGTGGCCTCTCCCATTGCGGAGCACAGGCTCCGGACGCGCAGGCTCAGCGGCCATGGCTTACAGGCCCAGCCGCTCCACGGCATGTGGGATCTTCCCAGACCGGGGCACGAACCCGTGTCCTCTGCATCGGCAGGTGGACTCTCAACCACTGCGCCACCAGGGAAGCCCTGTTTGCTAGTATTTTGTTGAGGATTTTTGCATCTATGTTCATCAGTGATATTGGCCTGTAGTTTTCTTTCTTTGTGACATCCTTGTTTGGTTTTGGTATCAGGGTGATGGTGGCCTCGTAGAATGAGTTTGGGAGTGTTCCTCCCTCTGCTATATTTTGGAAGAGTTTGAGAAGGATAGGCGTTAGTTCTTCTCTAAATGTTTGATAGAATTTGCCTGTGAAGCCATCTGGTCCTGGGCTTTTGTTTGTTGGAAGATTTTTAATCACAGTTTCAATTTCAGTGCTTGTGATTGGTCTGTTCATATTTTCTATTTCTTCCTGATTCAGTCTTGGCAGGTTGTGCATTGCTAAGAATTTGTCCATTTGTTCCAGGTTGTCCATTTTATTGGCATAGAGTTGCTTGTAGTAATCTCTCATGATCATTTGTATTTCTGCAGTGTCAGTTGTTACTTTTCCTTTTTCATTTCTAATTTTATTGATTTGAGTCTTCTCCCTTTTTGTCTTGATGAGTCTGGCTAATGGTTTATCAACTTTGTTTATCTTCTCAAAGAACTAGCTTTTAGTTTTATTGATCTTTGCTGTTGTTTCCTTCATTTCTTTTTCATTTATTTCTGCTCTGATTTTTATGATTTCTTCCCTTCTGATAACTTTGGGTTTTTTTGTTCTTTCTCTAATTGCTTTAGGTGCAAGTTTAAGTTGTTTATTCGAGATGTTTCTTGTTTCATAAGGTAGGATTGTATTGCTATAAACTTCCCTCTTAGAACTGCTTTTGCTGCATCCCATAGACTTTGGGTCATTGTGTCTCCATTGTCATTTGTTTCTAGGTATTTTTTTATTTCCTCTTTGATTTCTTCAGTGATCACTTCTTTATTAAGTAGTGTGTTGTTTAGCCTCCATATGTTTGTATTTTTTACAGATCTTTTCCTGTAATTGATATCTAGTCTCATAGCGTTGAGGTCGGAAAAGATACTTGATACAATTTCAATTTTCTTAAATTTACCAAGGCTTGATTTGTGACCCAAGATATGATCTATCCTGGAGAATGTTCCATGAGCACTTGAGAAAAATGTGTATTCTGTTGTTTTTGGATGGAGTCTCCTATAAATATCAGTTAAGTCCATCTTGTTTAATGTATCATTTAAAGCTTTGTTTCCTTATTTATTTTCATTTTGGGTGATCTGTCCATGGGTGAAAGTGGGGTGTTAAAGTCCCCTACTATGAATATGTTACTGTTGATTTCCCCTTTTATGGCTGTTAGTATTTGCCTTATATAGTGAGGTGCTCCTATGTTGGGTGAATAAATATTTGCAATTGTTATATCTTCTTCTTGGATCGATCCCTTGATCATTATGTAGTGTCCTTCTTTTTCTCTTCTAATAGTCTTTATTTTAAAGTCTATTTTGTCTGATACGAGAATTGCTACTCCAGCTTTCTTTTGGTTTCCATTTGCATGAAATATCTTTTTCCATCCCCTCACTTTCAGTCTGTATGTGTCTCTAGGTCTGAAGTGGGTCTCTTGTAGACAGCAAATATATGGGTCTTGTTTTTGTATCCATTCAGCCAATCTGTGTCTTTTGGTGGGAGCATTTAGTCCATTTACATTTAAGTTAATTATTGATATGTATGTTCCTATTCCCATTTTCTTAATTGTTTTGGGTTCGTTATTGTAGGTCCTTTCCTTCTCTTGTGTGTTTAGCCTAGAGAAGTTCCTTTAGCAGTTGTTGTAAAGCTGGTTTGGTGGTGCTGAACTCTCTCAGCTTTTGCTTGTCTGTAAAGGTTTTAATTTCTCCATCAAATCTGAATGAGATCCTTGCTGGGTAGAGTAATCTTGGTTGCAGGTTTTTCTCCTTCAACACTTTAAATATGTCCTGCCAGTCCCTTCTGGCTTGCAGAGTTTCTGCTGAAAGATCAGCTGTTAACCTTATGGGGATTCCCTTGTGTGTTATTTGTTGTTTTTCCCTTGCTGCTTTTAATATGTGTTCTTTGTATTTAATTTTTGACAGTTTGATTAATATGTGTCTTGGCATATTTCTCCTTGGATTTATCCTGTATGGGACTCTCTGTGCTTCCTGGACTTGATTAACTATTTCCTTTCCCATATTAGGGACGTTTTCAAATATAATCTCTTCAAATATTTTCTCAGTCCCTTTCTTTTTCTCTTATTCTTCTGGAACCCCTATAATTCGAATGTTGGTGCGTTTGATGTTGTTCCAGAGGTGTCTGAGTCTGTCCTCAGTTCTATTCATTCTTTTTTCTTTATTTTGCTCTGCAGTATTTTATCTTCCAGGTCACTTATCCGTTCTTCTGCCTCAGTTATTCTTCTATTGATCCCATCTAGAGTATTTTTTCTTTCATTTATTGTGTTGTTCATCGTTGTTTGTTTCATCTTTAGATCTTCTGGGTCCTTGTTAAATGTTTCTTGCATTTTGTCTATTCTATTTCCAAGATTTTGGATCATCTTTACTATCATTATTCTGAATTCTTTTTCAGGTAGACTGCCTATTTCCTCTTCATTTGTTAGTCTGGTCGGTTTTTATCTTGCTCCTATATCTGCTGTGTGTTTTTCTGTCTTCTCATTTTGCTTATCTTACTGTGTTTGGGGTCTCCTTTTTGCAGGCTGCAGGTTCGTAGTTCCCGTTGTTTTTGGTGTCTGTCCCCATGGCTAAGGTTGGTTCAGTTGGTTGTGTAGGCTTCCTGGTGGAGGGGACTAGTGCCTGTGTTCTGGTGGATGAGGCTGGATCTTGTCTTTTTGGTGGGCAGATCCACGTCTGGTGGTGTGTTTTGGGGTGTCTGTGGACTTATTATGATTTTAGGCAACCTCTCTGCTAATGGGTGGGGTTGTGTTCCTGTCTCGCTAGTTGTTTGGCATAGGATGTCCAGCACTGTAGCTTGCTGGTCGTTGAGTGAAGCTGGGTGCTGGTGTTGAGATGGAGATCTCTGGGAGTTTTTCGCTGTTTGATATTAGGTGGAGCTGGGAGGTCTCTTGTGGACCAGTGTTCTGAAGTTGGCTCTCCTTCCTCAGAGGCACAGCACTGACTCCTGGCTGCTGCACCAAGAGCCTTTCATCCACATGGCTCAGAATAAAAGGGAGAAAAAGTAAAAAGAAAGAATTAGTAGAAGTAGAAAGAGAGAAATAAATAAATAAAGGAGGGAGGGAGGAAGGAAGGAGGGAAGGAAGGAAAAAAAGAAAGGATATAAAGTAAAATAAAATAATGTAAGATAAAATATAATAAAGTTATTAAAAGAAAAAATAATTATTAAGAGAAAAAAAAGATAGAAAATTTTAAAAACGGATAGATAGAACCCTAGTACAAATGATGGAAGCATAGCTATACAGACAAAATCTCACACAGAAGCATAAACTTACACACTCACAAAAAGAGGAAAAGGGGAAAAAATCATAAATCTTGCTCTCAAAGTCCACCTCCTTAATTTGGGATGATTCGTTGTCTATTCATGTATTCCACAGGTGCAGGGTACATCAAGTTGATTGTGGAGCTTTAATCCGCTGCTTCTGAGGCTGCTGGGAGAGATTTCCCTTTCTCTTCTTTGTTCTCACAGCTCCCAGGGGCTCAGCTTTGGATTTGGCCCCGCCTCTGCGTGTAGGTCGCAGTTGGGCGTCTGTTCTTCGCTCAGACAGGACGGGGTTAAAGGAGCCGCTGATTCGGGGGCTCTGGCTCACTCAGGCTGGGAGGAGGGAGGGGCACGGAGTGCGGTGTCGAGCCTGCGGCGGTAGAGGCCAGCGTGTCGTTGCACCAGCCTGAGGCGCACTGTGCGTTCTCCCGGAGGAGTTGACCCTGGATCCCGGTACCCTGGCAGTGGCGGGTTGCACAGGCTCCCCGGAAGGGGGGTGTGGATAGTGACCTGTGCTCGCACAGAGGCTTCTTGTTGGCGGCAGTAGGAACCTTAGCGTCTCATGCCCATCTCTGGGGTCTACGCTTTTACCCGCGGCTCGCGTCCGTCTCTGGGGCTCCTTTAAGCAGCGCCCTTAATCTCCTCTCCTTGCGCACCAGGAAACAAAGAGGTAAGAAAAAGTCTCTTGCCTCTTCGTCAGGTCCAGACTTTTCCCCGGACTCCCTCCCGGCCAGGGCTAGCCGTGGCGCAGTAACCCCCTGCAGGCTGTGTTCACGCCGCCAACCCCAGTCCTCTCCCGGCGCTCCGACCGAAGCCCGAGCCTCAATTCCCATCCCCGCCCGCCCCAGTGGGTGAGCAGACAAGCCTCTCGGGCCGGTGAGTGCCGGTCAGCCCTGATCTTGTGTGCGGGAATCTCTCCGCTTTGCCCCCCGCACCCCTGTGGCTGCACTCACCTCTGCAGCTCCGAAGCTTTCCCCTTCCGCCACCCACAGTCTCCGCCCGCGAAGGGGCTTTCTAGTGTGTGGAAACCTGTCCTCCTTCACAGCCCCCTCCCACTGGTGCAGGTCCCGTCCCTCTTCTTTTGTCTCTGTTTATTCTTTTTTCTTTTGCCCTACCCAGGTACGTGGGGGGTTTCTTGCCTTTTGGGAGGTCTGAGGTCTTCTGCCAGTGTTCATTAGGTGTTCCGTAGGAGTTGTTCCACGTGTAGATGTATTTCTGGTGTATCTGTGGGGAGGAAGGTGATCTCCGCGTCTTACTCTTCTGCCATCTTCCCGGAAGCCCAAGAATGATTATATGTACACAGGATATTAGTTTTCATCCCAATTCAACAACTCTGTTAGATCTGTATAAAATAAAAATTTTTGTCAGTGAGGCACAGGTACATTAAAGCAATTGTCTAAACCCACACAGCTAGTAAGACAAGCAAGACTCTCCATCAAAGACTCTGTCTTTGGGCTCTTGGCCTAGTGCTTTGTGTAGGACACCTGCACCACCTGTGGTATCAGCAGCTTTCCTCTGTATGAACTCACATACTTCTTTGTGCCTCTCTTATGCTAATACTCTCAAATCAGTAAACAGTAGTAAGGTTTATCTTGCTTTCTATTAAAAGTGCATATTCCTTAACTCCTCAGAGAAAGGACTGCATTATCATTTTTAAAAAAATTGTCTATAATACACAAGGCAGAACTTAATAATTGTTTGCTGAGCATTTTGAATGAATAAACCCCAGGTGATCTGGACTGCATTTATTTATTTTAGAACAAATCCTGCACTAGGATGTGTTCTGACTAGCTTAATTGTCTGATATAGGAATCTTAAACCCTAAGTCGGACTAGGTATCATTTTGACCTAGGCTCTCTCTCCTTCAACATATTTATTCCAATTAGCTGATAAACTCACAGAGGTCAGGTTTAGAGCACAGCTAGACTGTTCACTGAAGAAACTAGAAATGTTCATAGTAAGTTCTTACTAAATTCTTCTTCTTGTTGGTGATGATAATATAGAGTTTATCATTTACAGGTAACTTCTTGCAAGATGAGTTGTCTCATTAGGACAAAGCTTGCAATAATATTAGGGACTAGTGCTTCCTGTCTCCGCTAATCACTATGATGACTAGACACAAGGCTATGACAGTGGCTTGCAGGCAGAAATTAGCATGAGAACAGTCCTTTTGTGAACATGCAGAGAGGTCAATAAGTACATAATTATAAATTAGCTTGGTGGACTGGTATGGTCATTAGCTCGGTCGAGTGTTCCTATTTCATATAATTGTTTGCTGCACCTGAATTAATTTGAGTGTTTAAATCCTGCATATTAATTCTGTGCTGCAGGATGTAAAGCTTTGGACTAATCCCTATAATACTCTTTAGTATAAACACCTTAATCAAGCAACAGCTTTATAATTAGTTCTACGTACAGGCTGGATATAATTTACTAGTTTTACAGCTCATAAGTTCCTGCAACTTTTTAATCATAGTAATTATGCTTTAGAAGGTAAGCGTAAATGGACTTTTCTAGTTTATTCCAAGAATGAAACCAAGCCAGTCAAAATCAGGAGATTAATAAAATCCAATATATGGATACACTTTGTATTTTTATGGCAGCTCAAGATCACTCATCCTTGGAATTTAATCACCAGATTACAGTAGGCTATTGAGCAGAGAAGGTGATTTTTTTTCTTTAAAAGGAAGTACAATTCTCTATTTATTACATATTTCTTTTGTTGGTTGTGAAAAATGCTGACGTGATTTAATTTTATCACAGCAGTGAACGCTTTGACAATATCCCTCTCGTGTACTAAACCTAGTAAGTAAATAATGGTTTAGCTACTAAGCATGTGTTGGTCCATTTTTCTTTTTATCTGTTTTTTCCCTAAGGGTTTTAAAGTACAGATCATTTCTGGCTTTGAGAACATTTGTATGGTCAGACTACACAGTTTCGAGAACAGCACTTTAAGGCTTAAATAGGCATTTAAATTAATTTTATTTATTTATTTATTAATATCTATTAAGAGAGTTATTTATATTAATTAAAATTATTTAAAACACTTCACTGCAGTTTAGGAATATTATAAAAGATAAGGATCTCTTACATTATTGCTAAACTTCAGTGAATATACCGTATTGGTTGAGTCACTTTAAGTGTATAATCGCTGTCTTCATATATCTTGCTGAAATGTTTATTTGAGATTTTGATACAAATTCAATATATAGATAATTTTTCTGAGAAAGCTTCATGAAAATAGTTAAAACCTTTAGGGTTTCAATCCTAAAATCTGTAATTATACAAAATAATATTTATGTATAGTTATAAATATAATTTTGTGAAAATGTATATGTTTATATATATGTAAATGTGAAAAGGCTTTGTTATAATGAAATATAGACAGTGGTTAAATACTTTATTTTGGTCATTCTAAAAAACTGTGTTGATTACCTTGTCATTAATTTGGTCATAGTAAATTGTATTGATTATAAAGATAAATAATTGACAATGTTGTAGGCCAGGTCAGAGGATACATATAAACATGGTTAATTTGAGGGTGCCTTAAGACTATTTACAGTGATTAAATAAAATATCTCTTGCTTAGAATAATGATGTTTTCAGATAGTTTGTAATTGATTGGTATTATGGACAGTGGTTTACTAAACTATTATTCTGTTGTAACTCAGAATTCTTTCAGTTGGATACAAATATTTGAGGAAATTTTCAGAAATGAAGACAAATCCCTTAGGACAGGGAACAGACTGAAATGTCACCAAATTCTAGAATAAGCCTCCTGGACAGAGACAAGCTGAAGCTAGCTGGAATCTTAGATATTTCAGAAGGAAGATGTGACTTGTAAGAACAGAGACATATCCAACTCGTCAAAAGAACTTTAGGTGAACAGTCCCTGGCTATGGGAAGTGGGGTCTCTGAAGAATCCTTAAAGTCACCCATGAAAGCCTTAAGCTTGTGACAGGCTCAGAAAGCACTAAGCCAGCATACTAACCCTGAAGGTATCAATATAATTGTTATCCAATGTGATAAGTAGTAAGCTAGAAAGAGGAAAACACCAGGCCCTTTGCCTTACCATTTTCACCCTATGGCAGGCCATAGTCAGATCATAAAATAAAATACATGCAGCACTTCTCTAAGTGAGGTCTGCAGACTCCTGGGGGTCCCTGGAGAGACCCTTCCAGGGGATTTGAGAGATCAAAGTTTTTTCATAATAATACTAAACCATTCTTTATCTTTTTCATTATGTTGACATTTGCAGTAATGTTACAAAGGTAACAGTGGGTAAACTGCTGACTCGTTAGCCGGAATCAAGGCAGTAGTGCCAAACTGTACTAGTAGTCATTGTATTCTTCATCATCACCCACTGGCACCTAATCAAAAAAATGCTAGTGCCATGTCATCTTTCCTCCCATTGCTATTATAGCTAATATATTTCTTACAGTCAGATTTAGCATTTCTTTGTTCTTGTCTTTCAATACTTCTTTTCTCTTCTTCCCCCTGACCTAGGCTGTCTCTATTACAAACGTTCCTTGCTGTTGCTCTAGCCGTTCCTGTGACTGCCCTCTTGCTTCCAGTTGCCCTCTCTCTCTTAGAGATTTTACGAAGTCTTGACTTGACCTCGTAGGACACATGTCTTGGACTTTGGGCCACTCTCCTGCTCCTCTCAAATTAACCTTCTCTAATTAACAACCAATTGCTTCTGGATGCTGTTTCCTGATTTCTGAAGTGACAGCTAAGTACTTTGATAAGATTATCCTTAAAATATTAGAGGTTGCAAAATATTTCTATGGTTCCCTTCCCCCTACTACATGTCCCCTTCCTTATTAGATGGAAGGCACCTCAGTTCCTCAAACAATTCTTAGGGCAGGATGTGGCTAAATTACATTTTCATGGGTTTTGAGGCATTATGGGTAAAAGAATTATATCCAGGATAAAAGTGGTTATGGGCCTGATGCATTCTGCTCTTCACAGACAATATCCAGGGCTTCAAAATGGGGAATCATCTAAAATTATATTATCAGGGAAACAGAGGTGCTTAGCCCAGCAAAAGAAGACACAGTGAGGTTCTGTTAGTTGAGTGCAGAGTTGAAGGGCAGTCTTGTGATGCCTGGCCTCTAGTGGGTGCTCAAATAATGCTTCAATAGTTGGGTGGGCAAATACCACACGTGCCTGCATATCTATACACAATGACTGACCATACCCACCACTGAGTGGGTGAAGTTTCCCTCTTCCCACTGACTGCTCAGATCTGAGGTTTTCAACTGGAGTATTCAATCCTATTTTAACACAAAATGCTAAATCTATAAATATTTTTGTACTTAGCAGATTGAAATGGAATCCTAAAACTAAAGAAATGTAACATGAATTTATTGTGGGCTTTGTTAGACTCTAAGGTGAGGAGTAAAGTAAGGGAAGCTTGTTTAACTTAGTGTAACACTTAGTTTTATTTCACAAACTTCATCCTTTTGTAAAATTTGTAAATTAAATTTTTGAATGTTACATTTTTCTGCTATTGTCTCTTTTTGTTCCCAACTATGTATGAACTATGAATGGGAAATGAAGTAAAAGGGAAAAACTCCTAAAATTCCACTTTTATCTCTTTTGATTTCCTTATTGGCAAAGCATTATCTAGTCAAGAAAGACATCCTCCAGCAGCCTTTTGGGTGGTGTTCTTTGTTACAGGAAATCTTTTATTTCATTCCAGCAAAGAAATGAACCAATTTGATATGATCCTTTTATCCCAGAGAAAGGGCACAACTTCTTTATTTTCAAGGTTGTGCATTTTTTTCAACTGTAAAACATACTCCACAATTGAAGCCATAATTATATGCACTTGTCAATCAATCTTAACCTACTACACTGTGGTTATGGCATTTTATCTAAAAAGAGAAGGATTAAAGGCTTTGCATGAAGTGAAAGGTACACACAGTCAGGGAAGTATAATGCATGTCATTAGCTATCTGGGAAGAGAGAAATGGACAGAGACAGATTACCAATATTTGATTTCTCGTAGGCATTAAAGAAGTATTTAAGGCTACGTACAAAATAATGTTAGGGAATTTGACACTTTGATTCCTATTTTGTTCTCTTGGCAATTATTTAAAAGAGCTTCTTCATTCAGCAGCTACATAAATCAACTTTGAGAAGGATAACATTTTAACGGGAGATTAAGAAAGGAAAAAAAAATTCTATTTTAACTTAAGTGCCACAACTTCAGGGGAAGACTTTAAATGTTATTTTCTTCAAACGTACTTTATTTCTTTGGATACAGTTTTTGTGGTGGGTAGGGTATCTGGAATAATTTTAAAATACATTTGCTGCCCTTTGAGTCTCTGAGAGGCACTGTAGCAGTTGGGAAAGAAAAACATCTTATGGAAAGACAGCAGAAAGGAAGCCAGGACTGAAGTGGTGAACTTATTTTCTTAGAAAGATTGGCATGATGAGAAGTGCCAGCTATGTTATTCATAAAGAATATTGGAAAAACACTAGTCACAAGGACTCAGGAAGCAAAATTGTATCTGATGACCTCAAGGATTGCTTTTTTGAAATGAGCCTTGCTGATCTGCAGAAGAATGGAATTGCATTTAGAAAATTGAAAATTATTAATAAAAATGTTCTGAACAAAACACTGCCTGTGTAATTCCCATGAAATGAATTTTGTTGTTGAAAGAAAATATTCCAGATTGAAAAAAAATTGAAGCCCATACTTGAAGCTTCTATTGTCAAAACTACTCATGGTTACTTGGTTTGTCTCTTCTGTGTGGGCTTTTAGTCAAAAACTTTAACAACCCAATCCAGAAACTAGTTATGCTCGGCTCCAAGAGTTCTGCAAAATCCAGAAAAAGATGATAGAAATCATGACCTGAAAAGGCAGACAAATGACTTGAAGAAGTAGTCAATAAGCTGATTCCAAACAGCACTGGGGACAGTATAGAAAAGGCTGGTTATCTATTTACCTGCTCCGTGACGTGTTGATTAGAAAAGTAAACTGTGAAATGGTAAAACTTGAGAAACTTCATGATGAAGGTCTTAATTTTGTTACTGACTCAGGTTCCTGGACTCATAATGAATAGAAATTGATAAGAAGCGAGACAAGGAATTCAGACAAGGCTTTATTGGGACCTGTGCTGCAGTAGGATGGAGTGAAAAAAGTAACAGTTTCCCTTGCTCACTCCCTGCTCCCAGAGGAGAGCAGGGTAGTTCCTTAAAAGGGGTGAGGGTAGGGGCATATTGGTATGTTGGCTGGAGGAGTGGCTTAGGTGGTCTGTCCACCCGCTTGGTGGTGCTGTGTACGGGGTTCATGCACAGTACCCTGCTTTTGTTCCTAGCACCTCAGAAGTTGTCCTTATTATCTTATTGTTCATAATTTGCCCCAACTGTGCATTCATGCAGGTATTTTTTAGTCCTTTATAGTTTCTGTGTATTCTGTTGCTTGAAGAGACGTTAGTCCAGGTGCAAGCACTACAGTAAAAGGCTTCCGGGTCCCAGGTCTCAGACTGTCTCAGTTTTGGAAAACCTTTGTGGATAAGACAAATGCTCACATTGAGTCCTGTGGATATTTGCAGATAAGACAAATGCTCACATTGAGTCCTGTGGATATAAGTCCCAGAATGTATTTAAAAGTTAGAACTTTCAGATTAGGAACCAAGATGGTGGAGTAGAAGGATGTGCTCTCACTCCCTCTTGGGAGAACACCAGAATCACAACTAGCTACTGGACAATCATCGACAGGAAGACACTGGAACTTGCCAAAAAAGATACCTCACATCCAAAGACAAAGGAGAAGCCACAGTGAGATTGTAGGAGGGACACAATCACAGTAAAATCAAATCCCATAACTGGTGGGTGGGTGACTCACAGACTGGAGAACACTTATACCACAGAAGTCCATCCACTGGAGTGAAGGTTCTGAGCCCCACGTCAGGCTTCCCAACCTGGGGGTCTGGCAACAGGAGGAGGAATTCCTAGAGAATCAGACTTTGAAGTCTAGTGGGATTTGATTGCAGGACTTCGACAGGACTGGGGTAAACAGAGACTCCACTCTTGGAGGGAACACACAAGGTAGTGTGCGCATCGGGACCCAGGGGAAGGAGCAGTGACCCCAGGGGAGACTGAACCAGACCTACCTGCTAGTGTTTGAGGGTCTCCTGCAGTGGCGGGGGGTGGCTGTGGCTCACTGTGGGGACAAGGACACTGGCAGCAGAAGTTTTGGGAAGTGCTCCTTGGCGTGAGCCCTCCCAGAGTCCACCATTAGCCCCACAGAAGAGCCCAGGTAGGCTCCAGTGTTGGGTTGCCTCAGGTCAAACAACCAACAGGGAGGGAACCCAGTGCCATCAGCAGTCAAGTGGATTAAAGTTTTACTGAGCTGTGCCCACCAGAGCAACAGTCAGCTCTACCCACCACCAGTCCCTCCAATCAGGAAACTTGCACAAGCCTCTTAGATAGCCTCATCCACCAGAGGGCAGACAGCAGAAGCAAGGAGAACTGCAATCCTGCAGTCTGTGGAACAAAAACCACATTCACAGAAAGACAAGATGAAAAGGCAGAGGGCTATGTACCAGATGAAGGAACAAGATAAAACCCCAGAAAAACAACTAAATGAAGTGGAGATAGGCAACCTTCCAGAAAAAGAATTCAGAATAATGATAGTGAAGATGGTCCAGGACCTCAGAAAAAGAATGGAGGCAAAGATCAAGAAGATGCAAGAAATATTTAACAAAGACCTAGAAGAATTAAAGAACAAACAAACAGAGATGAACAATACAATAACTGAAATGAAAACTACACTAGAAGGAATCAATAGCAGAATAACTGAGGCAGAAGAATGGATAAGTGAGGTGGAAGACAGAATGGTGGAATTCACTACTGAGGAACAGAATAAAGAATGAAAAGAAATGAAGACAGCCTAAGAGGCCTCTGGGACAACATTAAACTCAACAACATTCACATTATAGGGGTCCCAGAAGGAGAAGAGACAGAGAAAGGATCCGAGAAAATATTTGAAGAGATTATAGTCAAAAACTTCCCTAACATGGGAGAGGAAATAGACACCCAAGTCCAGGAAGTGAAGAGAGTCCCATACAGGATAAACCGAAGGAGAAACACACTGAGACACATAGTTATCAAATTGGCAAAAATTAAAGACAAAGAAAAATTATTGAAAGCAGCAAGGGAAAAACGACAAATAACATACAAGGGAACTCCCATAAGGTTAACAGCTGATTTCTCAGCAGAAACTCTACAAGCCAGAAGGGAGTGTCATGATATACTTAAAGTGATGAAAGGGAAGAACCTACAACCAAGATTACTCTACCCGGCAAGGATCTCATTCAGATTCAATGGAGAAATCAAAAGCTTTACAGACAAGCAAAAGCTAAGAGAATTCAGCACCACCAAACCAGCTCTACAACAAATGCTAAAGGAACTTCTCTAAGTGGGAAACACAAGAGAAGAAAAGGACCTACAAAAACAAACACAAAAACAATTAAGAAAATGGTCATAGGAACATACATATCGATAATTACCTTAAATGTGAATGGATTAAATGCTCCAAGCAAGAGACACAGGCTTGCTGAAAGGATACAAAAACAATACCCATATATATGCTGTCTACAAGAGACTCAGTTCAGATCTAGGGACACATAAAGACTGAAAGTGAGGAGATGGAAAAAGGTATTCCATGCAAATGGAAATCAAAAGAAAGTTGAAGTAGCAATACTCATATCAGGTAAAATAGACTTTAAAATAATGTTACAAAGGACAAGGAAGGACACTACATAATGATCAAGGGATCAATCCAAGAAGAAGATATAACAATTATAAATATATATGCACCCAAAATAGGAGCACCTCAATACATAAGGCAACTGCAAACAGCTATAAAAGAGGAAATTGACAGGACCACAATAATAGTGGGGGACTTTAACACCTCACACCAATGGACAGATCATCCAAAATGAAAATAAATAAGGAAACAGAAGCTTTAAATGACACAACAGATCAGATAGATTTAATTGATATTTATAGGACATTCTATCCAAAAACAGCAGATTGCACTTTCTTCTCAAGTGGGCACGGAACATTCTCCAGGATAGATCACATCTTGGGTCACAAATCAAGCCTCAGTAAATTTAAGAAAATTGAAATCATATCAAGCATCTTTTCTGACCACAATGCTATGAGATTAGAAATGAATTACAGGGAAAAAAACGTAAAAGCACAAACACATGGAGGCTAAACAATATGTTACTAAATAACCAAGAGATCACTGAAGAAATCAAAGAGGAAATCAGAAAATACCTAGAGACAAATGACAATGAAAACACGATGATCCAAAATCTATGGGATGCAGCAGAAGCAATTCTAAGAGGTAAGTTTATAGCTATACAAGCCTACCTCAAGAAACAAGAAAAATCTCAAATAAACAATCTAACCTTACACCTAAGGGAACTAGATAAAGAAGAACAAGCAATACGCAAAGTTAGCAGAAGGAAAGAAATCATAAAGATCAGAGCAGAAATAAATGAAATAGAAACAAAGAAAAAAATAGCAAAGATCAATGAAACTAAAAGCTGGTTCTTTGAGAAGATAAACAAAATTGATAAACCATTAGCCAGACTAATCAAGAAAAAGAGGGAGTGGAATCAAATCAATAAAATTAGAAATGAAAAAGAAGTTTCAACAGACACCACAGAAATACAAAGCATCCTAAGAGACTACTACAAGCAACTCTATGCCAATAAAATGGACAACCTGGAAGAAATGGACAAATTCTTAGAAAGGTATAACCTGCCAAGACTGAACCAGGAAGAAATAGAAAATATGAACAGACCAATCACAAGTAATGAAATTGAAACTGTGATTAAAAATCTTCCAACAAACAAAAGTCCAGAACCAGATGGCGTAACAGGTGAATTCTATCAAACATTTAGAGGAGAGCTAACACCCATCCGTCTTAAACTCTTCCAAAAATTTGCAGAGGAAGGAACACTCCCAAACTCATTCTACGAGGCCACCATCACCCTGATACCAAAACCAGACAAAGATACTACAAAAAAAGAAAATTACAGACCAATATCACTGATGAATATAGATGCAAAATTCCTCAAGAAAATACTAGCAAACAGAATCCAACAACACATTAAAAGGATCATATGCCATGATCAAGTGGGATTTATCCCAGGGATGCAAGGATTGTTCAATATACGTAAATCAATCAATGTGATATACCATATTAACAAATTGAAGAATAAAAACTGTATGATCATCTCAATAGATGCAGAAAAAGCTTTTGACAAAATTCAACACCAATTTATGATAAAAACTCTCCAGAAAGTGGGCATAGAGATAAGCTACCTCAACATAATAAAAGCCATATACAACAAACCCACAGCAAACATCATTCTCAATGGTGAAAAACTGAAAGCATTTCCTCTAAGATCAGGAACAAGACAAAGATGTCCACTCTCAGCACTATTATTCAACATAGTTTTGGAAGTCCTAGCCATATCAATCAGAGAAGAAAAAGAAATAAAGGGAATACAAATTGGAAAAGAAGAAGTAAAGCTTTCACTGTTTGCAGATGACATGATACTTACTATACATAGAGAATACTAAAGATGCCACCAGAAAACTACTAGGGCTAATCAATGAATTTGGTAAAGTTACAGGATACAAAATTAATGCACAGAAATCTCTGCATTCTTATACACTAATGATGAAAAATCTGAAGGAGAAATTAAGGAAACACTCCCATTTACCATTGCAACAAAAAGAAGAAAATACCTAGGAATAAACCTACCTAGGGAGACAAAAGACCTGTATGCGGAAAACTATAAGACACTGATGAAAGAAATTAAAGATGATACCAACAGATGGAGAGATGTACCATGTTCTTGGATTGAAAGAATCAATATTGTGAAAATGACTATACTACCCAAAGCAATCTACAGATTCAGTGTAATCTGTATCAAATTACCAATGGCATTTTTACGGAACTAGAACAAAAAATCTTAAAATTGGTATGGAGACACAAAAGACCCCGAATAGCCAAAGCAGTCTTGAGGGAAAAAAATGGAGCTGGAGGAATCAGACTCCCTGACTTCAGAGTATACTACAAAGCTACAGTAATCAAGACAATATGGTACTGGCACAAAAACAGAAACAGAGATCAATGGAACAAGATAGAAAGCCCAGAGATAAACCCACGCATCTATGGTCAACTAATCTATGACAAAGGAGGCAAGGCTATACAATGGAGAAAAGACAGTATCTTCAATAAGTGATGCTGGGAAAACTGGACAGCTACATGTAAAAGAATGTAATTAGAACACTCCCTAACACCATACATAAAAATAAACTCCAGATGGATTATAGACCTAAATATAAGACTGGACATGATAAAACTCTTAGAGGAAAACATAGGCAGAACACTCTTTGACATAAATCACATCAAGGTCTTTTTTGATCCACCTCTTAGAGTAATGGAAATAAAAACAAAAATAAACAAATGGAACCTAATGAAACTTCAAAGCTTTTGCACATCAAAGGAAACTGTAAACAAGACAAAAAGACAACCCTCAGAATGGGAGAAAGTATTTGCAAAGGAATCAACGGACAAAGGAGTAATCTCCAAAATATATAAACAGCTCATGCAGCTCAATATTAAAGAAACAAACAACCCAATCCAAAAATGGGCAGAAGACCTAAATAGACATTTCTCCAAAGAAGACAGACAGATGGCCAAGAAGCACATGAAAAGCTGCTCAACATCACTAATTATTAGAGAAATGCAAATCAAAACTACAATGAGGTATCACCTCACACCAGTTAGAATGGGCATCATCAGAAAATCTACAAACAACAAATGCTGGAGAGGGTGTAGAGAAAAGGGAACCCTCTTGCACTGTTGGTGGGAATGTAAATTGATACAGCCACAATGGAGAACAGTATGGAGGTTCCTTAAAAAACTAAGAATAGAATTACCGTATGATCCAGCAATCCCACTCCTGGGCATATACCCAGAGAAAACCATAATTCAAAAACACACATGCACCCCAATGTTCACTGCAGCACTATTTACAATAGCCAGGTCACGGGAGCAACCTAAATACGCATCGACAGAGGAATGGATAAAGAAGTCGTGGTACATATATACAATGGAATATTACTCAGCCATTAAAAGGAACGAAATCGGGTCATTTGTAGAGACATGGATGGATCTAGAGGCTGTCACACAGAGTGAAGTAAGTCAGAAAGAGAAAAACAAATATCGTGTATTAACGCATATATGTGGAACCTAGAAAAATGGTGCAGATGAACCGGTTTGCAAGGCAGAAATTGAGACACAGATGTAGAGAACAAACGTATGGACACCAAGGGGCAAAAGCAGCGGGGGGTGGTGGTGGTGGTGGTGGGATGAACTGGGCGATTGGGATTGACATGTATACACTGATGTGTATAAAATTGATGACTAATAAAGACCTGCTGTATAAAAAAAAATAAAATTCAAAAATGAATAAATAAAATTAGAACTTTTAAATGATAAAAAATTCTTATCAGTTAAAATGATACAGTAATAATCAGTAGGCTGGCTCCTATGCAAATATCCTGCTAGAATTTTGATTGGAATTGAATTTAATCTGTGGATCAGTTTGAGGAGACATCTTGACAATATTGAATCTTCTGACCAAATAGTAAATTTCTCCATTTTTTACCTCTTCTTTAATCCTTCTTACTAATTTTCTGCAGTTTTCAATGAAAAGCCTTTATACATTTTTTGTTAAATTAATTCCTAAAGAGTTTATAATTTCAGTGCTATCATGAATAGAATTAAAAATGTTTTCATTTTCCAATTATTTGCTTATAGTGTGTAAAAATGTATGTAAAAATTCTTTTACTTTGTAAAAATATAAACAAAAGGCTTTTATATCCCTTTACCTCCTATGACATTACTAATTTCTCATGAGTTTGTATAGTTGCTTTTTATATACCTTAGGTTTTTTTACTTAACCATCAAATCACCTTTAAATAAAAACTGTTTTTCTCTATCCTTTCTGACCTTTGAAGATTTTGTTATTTACCTTATTTCAATGGTTAGAACCATTAATAACTGTTGAATAGTAGTGGTGAGAGTGGGTATTTTTGCCTGGTTACTTATCATTGGAGGAAAGTATTCAACATTTCTGCATTAGGTTTAATGCTAGCCATAGATTTTAGTAGGTGCCTTTTATCTATTTCTAGTTTGCAGAGGGTTTGTTTTTTAAACCATAAGTGAATGCTGAATTCTGCCAAATGCTTTTTCTGCATTTGCTCCACGTAGCATGTGAACTCTTTATAAAAATATTTTAACAGGTTGCCAATTTCTATAAAAAATTCTGTTGAAATTTTTATTGTGATTGCACTTGATGAGTAAGTCAATTTGTAGAGAATTGACATCTTAATAATATTAAGTAATCCATTTTATGAATATATTATATATTTCCATGGCAGGAGGAGCTTCCTTAATTCTTTTCTTTAATGTTATGTAATACATATATATTTGCTAAAACTTATCAAGTTAGGATTGGTTAATTTTATGTGTGTAAATTATACCTGTCTTTAAATATTGAAAAAAATATTATTTTATTTTTGGTTAGAAAATGGAAGCTCAGGAGAATATAAACCTAATATCTAACTCAAAGTTATTTTTTTTTTAAATTATAGTTCCCAAGACAAACTAAAATACAGTTAAGTCATATAGCTCCAATTAATAGTTACATACTTTCTAGTACCATCTCAGTTATTTCTGAATGTTATATATACTGGCATAATAAGCATGGTGTAAGGTAATCATGAAACATTTTGAAAATAAACACAAACATGTAGGATGATGACAGCTCAGGGATTTTTCCACGATGAACAAAAAAATCACTTTCCAAATTCTTATTCCCTTTATTGTAATTTTTGTATTGCTTTTAGAAATACATTAATCAATACTTAGTGCATATTCCTATCCCATTAGCAAACTAATCATACAGTATTTTTAAAGTAGCATGTTAATTTTGTCATATTGATATAAGAGCGTGTTATAGGAACAATAAAACATAAACAATTTGAAAATTAAACTCTGATTTATGGGTACTGGCAATGTTTTGCTAAATATTATACCTTAGAGAAATCTGTAAATATTTGTTGAATGAAATAAATCTAATAGAAGAGCTAAAATACTTTCATTTTAACCACAAATTTTATGTATCATCTGGGGTTAAAAAGTGGGAAGCAGCAACCAGAATATTGTATCTAAGATATTAACTTTAGCTTTGTAAAGGGGTAAATATTAACTATACATATATTTTGTAAAGAAATCATATCCAGAACATAAAAGGAACTTGTATGACTTACTAATAAGCAAAAAATTAAAAATTGGCAAAAAATTTGAGCAGATCCTTCACAAAAGTGGATATACAAACGGCCGATTCACAGAAGAAAAGATGTTCAAATCAGTCACCAGGAAAAAACAAATTAAAATCACAATTAGATATCAGTATACACCCACTAGAATGGTTAAAATTTTAAGAACTGACCATATCTAGCAAGTATTTGTGAAGATGTGGTGCAACTAGAACTCTTATACATTACTAATAGGAGTAAAAATGCTACAGTCACTTTATAAAACTGTTTTGCAACTTCTTAATAAGTTAACATACACCTCGCACGGGTCCCAGTCTTTTAGCCCTTAGGTATTTACTAAATTCCACAAAACACTTGTGCACAGATGTTTATAACACCTTTATTTATGGAAGCCTCAAACTTGAAACAATTCAAATATCCATCAACAGGTTAACCGAAATGTGGCATATTCATGTGACAGAATACTACTCAGTAATAAAAAGAAATGAACTACTGATGCATTTAATAACGTAGATTTATCTCAAAATCAGTATGCTGAGTTACCCCAGTTTGGTCTTTTTGGTCCTTGTAAATTACTTTTCATCTTGTAAACATATAAATACATATATGTTTGTAAGATGAAAAAATATATGTATGTGAAATAATACATCATTTCTACCTAGAGATTCACCAATTTTGTTATATGTTTTCAGATCATCAAGTTTTCACTTTGTTGATTTTCCTCTATTTTTGTTATGTTTTGTATTCTATTGATTCTGAATTTTAAAAAATTGTTTTTTTATTATATTGCTTGTTATTTATTTTCTTACTTTTCTTTTGTTAGCTTCTTATGAAGGTAGCTTTATTGTGTGTGGTTTTTTTTTTGTTTGTTTGTTTTGTTTTGTGGTACGCGGGCCTCCCACTGTTGTGGCCTCTCCTGTTGCGGAGCACAGGCTCCGGACGCGCAGGCTCAGCGGCCATGGCTCATAGGTCCAGCCGCTCCGCAGCATGTGCGATCCTCCCAGACCGGTGCACAAACCTGCGTCCCCTGAATCGCCAGTCGGGCTCTCAACCACTGCGCCACCAGGGAAGCCCTGTTGTTTTTTAATACAAGCATTTAAAGATATAAATTTCTTTCTTATAACTGCTTTCACAACATTCCCTGAAATTTGAAAAATGATGTTTCATTAACATTCGCTTAGAAATATTACATAACTTTTTTAACTTGTTGCTTTACTGATGGGTTTCCAAATATTTGGGGATTATCTAGTTATCTAATTGTTGATTCATAACTGAATTCCATTATGGTAAGAGAATATCCTCTGTGTGATTGCAATCCTTTGAAACTTGTTTTACAGCCCAGTGCATAGTCTCTCCTGGTGGATGTTACATGTGTACTTGTAAAAAATGTGAATTAAGCAATTTTTGTATGAGTGTTCTATAAATGTAATTTAGTTCAGGTTTATCGATAGTCTTGTTCAAATCTTTGCTATTTCAGCTTAATTTTTCCTCACTTGTTCTATCAGTCACTGGGTAGAAGGATGTTGAAATCTCCTACAATGATTGTGGGTTTCTCTATTTCCATTTAGTATTGTTATTATTTTCTTGATAAATTGACAAGTTAATATTATAAAGTAAACCTTTTTATCTGTGGTAATACTCTTTGTGTTGAAGTGTACTTTTGTGAGATTAATAGAACCATGAGTTTACTTATGTTTACTGTTTGCATGATATATCTTTTGCCACACTTTACTTTCAATCTGTGTGCTTCTATTAAAAGTCATCTTTTGAAAACAATATTTAGTTGGCTAATGATTAATTTTTGAATCAATTTTGCCTTTTAATTGGAGTGTTTATTCCATTCATATAAATAAATAAAAATTTTATATAATTGGCTTTATCCATAATCTTAATATTTGTTTTCTATTTGTGCCCTCATCCCTTGCTCTTCTTTCTTTTCTCCTGCCATCTTATACATAAATACACACATATATTTATACACACACACATTTTAGTATTTCATTCTTTCTTCTCTAAGGGCTTTTTAAACTGTAGCTCTTCGTATTCTCTTTTATGTTTGCTGTAGTAATTATAATTTATCTTTAATTTTTCAGTCTTTGAATTAATGTTTTACCTCTTCACATATGATGTAAGGATATTAAAATAGAATAGTTTCATTTACTTCCACTTGTCCCTTGAGATATTGTTGTCGTGTATTTTATTTACACATATGCTGTGAACTCTATAATATACTGTTATTGTTGTTTAGTCAATAATCTTTAAAAAATAAGAAAAGGAAGAAAAGTAGTCTTTTAGTTTACCCATATATCTACTGTTTCCTGTGCTTTTCATTCCTTCTTGTTGAGATGAATTCTCATCTGATATTATTTCCCTTCAACATGACACATTTTCTTTAGCATCTCTTATGAGTCTGCTGGTGAATTATCTTAGCTTTCTGTTATCTGGAAAAGGACTTTGCTTTTTTTGTTATTGTTGTTAAAGATATTTTCACTGGATGTTGAATTCCTGTTGACAGTTTTATTTTTCTTTCAGCATTGAAAAGATGTCATTCTGTTTTTCACTGGTTTCTGTTGTTTCTGATGATATCCATCATCATTCTCACTGTATTTCTCTTGAATATAATGTTTCTCTTTTTGAGGGCTTTTGTTTTTCTTTTTCTTTTTTTCTTCAGTTTAAGCAGTTTGACTGTGAAGAGCTTAGTTGTGGATTTCTTTGTGTTTATATTTTTTGGTTTTTCTGAGCTCCTCCAAATTTGTGAGCTACTGTTTTGATCATACATGGAAAAATCTTGGCCAATATTTCTTCAAAAAATTTCTTCTGTTTCATTCTCTTTTTACTCTTTCTAAGACTTCAGTTACACATATGGTAGATCATTCAATACTATCCCTAAGTCTTTGGTGCCAGTTTATTTCTTTTCAATTCTTTTTCTTCTCTCTGCTTCAGTTTGCATAACTTCTATTATCCTATCTTTATATTCATTGATTCTTTTCCCTTTGTATCCAATCTACTGTTGATCACATCTAGCAAATTTATTTCACAAGTTATATTTTTCGGTTCAAGGATTTCCATCAAATTGTCTTTTCCTTACATTTTTAATAGATGTCCTAAATTTTCTTATCTCATTATTCATTATATCTAAATAGTCCTATGCCTTCTTTAGCGTATGTATCATAGTTGTTTTAACATTCTTGCCTATTAATTTCAAAATATGGGTTATCTTTAGATCTTTTTCCATTAGATATTTCTTCTTTAACTATTGGCAATATTTTCTTGTTTCTTTGCATGTTCAGTAATAGTTGATTAATAGACATTGTAGATAATGCATTGTATAGACCAGTTACTTTTCTTTTTTTCTGAAGAACATTGCATTTTATGTTGGTAGGAAGTTAAATTACTGGGAGATCACATGATCAAAAAGAGACTTGGTTTTAGGCTTTCTTGTATGGGTTTATTTCAGTTTTGCCCTTAGTACTAGGATATATCCCTTAGTTCTGGGATGTGATCTTTATTCCTAAGTTGCGGTCTTAATAGGATTTCAATGTATAACTCAGCATATTTATCAAGTCTGTATCGCTCTGGCTGATTGGATTCCTAACTCTGTGTCCCAAGTGGCAGGCAGCTTCTGAAATCACCAATCAGCTTTTTTAAATTCACAGCTCTTATTTTCCCTGAACCTTTTAGATTTCTCTATAGGCCGATGCATTTCAAGAGTCAGCTAAGTACTCAGATTTTGGATCTTCTTATTTGTGGGTCCCTTCTTTATAGGATTTCCCCTTTAATTTCATACTGTTCCAGAAATCTTCAATTCCAACCTCTGACCACTCATCCCAACAAAACTACTGTGTTCTGTGAAGCTATATCATCTAGCTCAGCAGATCTAGAGACTCCCCTCCAGGGTAAAAGAAAAAAACAACAACCATAAAATAAATGGATCTCATTCAACATAGTTACTTTTTTTCAAGTGTCCTAACTCTGCTAGATGCTACCTAGTCTCCAGCACTTTTAAATAGTGTTTTTATAATATTTTGTCTAGCATTTTAAATTGTTATTGGTAGGAGAGTTTTCTGATGTAAGTTACTTCCCCATTGCCTGAAACCAAAATAATTTTATTATTTTTATTACAGAGTTTTGAATGGACTTTTTGCTGTTGTCTCAGAATTGTGGTTAACGTCTGAGGATGGTATGTGCTAAATAATCTCCATTTGTTCACTGGACCCTAAGCAGAATTTCTAAATCAAGGAAGAAAATTTCAAAAGAACCACTCAGAGATTGGAAATGACTATAAGCAGGAAAAACTGGTAAGTCATTTCTTTTTTTTAAAAAAATTATTTATTTATTTATTTATGGCTGTGTTGGGTCTCTGTTTCTGTGCGAGGATTCCCTCCAGTTGCGGCAGGCGGGGGCCACTCCTCATCGCGGTGTGCGGGCCCCTCAGTATTGCGGCCTCACTTGTTGCGGAGCACAGGCTCCAGACGTGCAGGCTCAGTAGTTGTGGCTCACGGGCCCAGTTGCTCCACGGCATGTGGGATCCCCCCAGACCAGGGCTCGAACCCATATCTCCCCTGCACCAGCAGGCAGACCCTCAATCACTGCGCCACCAGGGAAGCCCTGGTAAGTCATTTCTTGGTTGGATATCTTAAGAGATACAATTGCTGATATACCTCTGAGCTGTTTATACGTAAAAAGGAATAGGATTGAGAAAGTAGTGATTGAATTAAAATATAACACTTCCAAATTTGTGTCCTGCCGAGTTCAGACTATTTATTGGGTGCATCATATTCATTGAATCATGAGGATCTAAGATAATATACATGAAAATGAATATGCAGTGGTCTCAGACAGGAGTGAGCTTTGTTGAAACACAATTCTAGAATGGGTACCACTATCACTTTACTGTTACTCTGAGCCTATTGGATTGAACTGTTACTCTTTTAACAGTTGATTTTTATAGGCAATGTTGCTTCTTTCCAATTTTCTCTCAAAATAATAGCTGCCTACTCAATATAGAATAATCTAATTCTTTGACTCTTTTCTTCCCTTTGGTCTTTTCTTGCTCACCCCTTATAGGGAGGGAGTCTTTTCAATCTAATCACACACTAAAGTTATGCTGAAACAGGGATCAGTATAAGCAAAAGAGCAGTGCTACATTCTGAAAAAAAACATGAGAACACTGGGAAAACAATTTTCTTGTCTTTCATTACAAGGGCATCATGAAGCTCTCCAGCCCTCAAAACAATGAGTAGTAGCAGATTAAACCAAGGCCCTGGCCTTGAATAGGAAGACTAGAAGGCAGCCAAAATTGAAACACTTCGGGGACACTGACCTTGGATAGACTTTGTACAAACTGAAAGGTGAATGAACAGAACAGTAAAAACATATTAAACCCAATATCTGAATTCAAATAAGTTAGTGAATAACAAAGGGGTCTCTTCAGGAATTGACTGAACATCTTTCTAGACTCTGGGGCATAAAAATTATTCACATGAAGAGCATCACGGTCAAGTTCAGAGACTTTATATCAGGTAGTATTGTGTTCAAATTTAAGCTCTGTCATGGACTAGCTATGTGAAATTAGAAATTCATTCTAAATTTTTTCACATCTGTGAATGGAATTTATCACTGTATTTGGGTCATAAAGATGTTATCAAGAGTAAATTAGATAAAACATGTAAAAATTTTAGCACAATGCATAATTGAGTAGCAAATGATCAATAACTGAGATCTTTAGTTATCATCACTGTTATAATCCACATGACTTTCTCCCTCACTTTTTTCATGTCTTCATTTAAATATATTTATTTCAAATGAGACCTTCTTCTACCTGCCTATTTAAAACTCTAATACTTCTTAGTCTTTTGTTTCCCTTCCTTGCTTGTTTTATTCATAGTATTCAACATTATTTTACTACATTTCACTTACTTATATTGCTTAATTTTTGTCTCCTATCTAAAGGGTATAAGCTCTATTAGGGCAGGAATTATTTTGCCTATTTTATTTTTTGCCTATTTATTATTTTGCCTATTTTTTACATTGCTGTCCCCAGAGACTGTAACCTGGTACAGAATAGGCACTCAGGTGCTCACTAAGTATTTGTTATATGAATAACAAAATTTGGTGTGTGATGAGATGATGTAGCTCTCTCTCTAACCTGAACATATTCTTTGTTCTCATTGGCATCTGAGTTCTCTTCAGTTTTCTTGTATTATGACAGTTGGAGAAGAGCTTTAATTTCCTTTTAACAGCAGATTCCTTACATTATATTGGGATGATAATTTTGAATTAATAACTAGTAGCTTTTCCTTTTGTATTTCCTGTAAACCTGACCTATTTCCCATTTGGTCAGGAGTCAGAACTGCCACATATATGCCTTAGGAAAAGATTGTTACAATGAAAATCAGAGTAATGGTTTAGGTTTCAAAATCATAAGACCCAAGGGAACTCAAGCTATGAAAACATGTCGCAATTCAAAGCAAAGCTTCCTTTCCCTGTAACTAGAAAAGATTCCCTGAACTATGGGAAGTTGGAGAGTCAGAGGTGGAATCAACAATGAATGGTGAAAAGCATTCTTGAAGAGGAAGCCCTGTGTTCAGACGTTTATCCAGGTTCTATCTTGGCATTGGAGTTAACAGAAATTCCGGACAGATCTGATGATTCAAGTACAGAGAGTACTTTGTTCTCTGGGTCATGATTGAGGAAGCAGAAAGGCTCTAGAGTAGAAATGGCCACATGGTCGACCTAAGAAGATGAACCTGAAACAATCTGACCCATTTTACCTGCCAATAAACCCAATGATACTTTGAAGATAGGCTGGAGGCATAGACTGATAGATAATTCTCTGTTGTGGATAGGTTTTAACAGTGCATACCATGACTTTGATCTTGGCAAACTTTGTTCTCCACCTCCCATTCACTCTCAGTGGCTGCTTTCAGGATGCCACTACTCTACTTTGGCATGAGCAAGCTTTCCTGGGCTGCTGCTGTTTTGTGGGCTGCTGCTCTTGCTGACTCATGGCTGCCTGGAGATGGCCCCTCTCTCTATGGGAAGGGAAAATGGCCCTAATGTCCTTAACTGTACCAATCACAGTCATTGACACCAAAACTTATTTCTTGAAGGCACTTCCATTTTATGAAACTCTCTCACTAACGTCC
Source organism: Aethalodelphis obliquidens (assembly GCF_003676395.1). NCBI lineage: Eukaryota > Metazoa > Chordata > Mammalia > Artiodactyla > Delphinidae > Aethalodelphis > Aethalodelphis obliquidens. Next base: position 13,618,680 of record NW_020837948.1, read on the forward strand.
CTTCAGTCTTTACCTTTTACTCCTGTTCACTTGTTCCTTCTAAACAAGAAAAGTAGAGAGTAGCATTTAAACATAGTTGGGATTTTTACTGTACCATACTCACTAGTCCTGAGCTTTTGTGCAAGTCCCCACCTTCTGACACACCATAGGTAGTATGAACTGGTAAGTTTTCTGTATGTATTTCACATTCTACTTTCTGGGAACTTACTTTCAACCAGAACTCTTTGGAGAGAAAATCAGCTCTTTGGAGTGAAAATCTTTTTTTTTTTTTTTCTTGCACTGTTAAAACCTGTCCTCAACAGAGAATTATCTAGCAGTCTATGCCCCCAGCCTATCTCCAAAGCCTCATTGGGTTTATTGGCAGGTAAAATGAGTTACAGAAGGCTTCCCTGGTGGTGCGGTGGATAAGAATCTGCCTGCCAATGCAGGGGACACGGGTTCAATCCCCGGTCCAGGAAGATCCCATATGCCGTGGAGCAACTAAGCCTGTGCACCACAACTACTGAGGCTGCGCTCTAGAGCCTGCGAGCCACAACTACTGAAGCCCACACGCGTAGAGCCCGTGCTCTGCAACAAGAGAAGCCACCGTAATGAGAAGCCCATGCACCACAATGAAGAGTAGCTCCTGCTCGCTGCAACTAGAGAAAGCCCGCACGCTACAACGAAGACCCAACGCAGCCCAAAAAAAAAAAAAAAATTAATTAATTAAAAAATTTTTTAAAAATTGGGTTGCAGATCTTAGGATATGGAAGAAGTGGCTGATTTCTCTGTCAGCTGTGTCAACATGTCCTTTCTTCATTTTCTGGTTCATTGCCAACTCCCTACCTTGTTGCCTTCCAGTTGGGCTCAGGAGTATCAAGACAACCAGTTATTTCAGTGGTTTACTATGATTGGATAGCCACATTTCTACCAAAATGCTGTATACCATCTATGTTTCTTGCCATCACATCTCTGGTTGGGGGTTGATTTCCACTAGTTGGTTAACTGGGCTTACTGAGAAGCACAAAATGTTTCACGTTCAAACTTCCCTGAGCGGTAACGTTAAAACTTCCCAGCTGCCGAAATGGCTGCATCAAAGGAACCAGGCTCAAAACATCTGCTTCACAATAATCTGATTCCATGGCAATAACCCAGGCAGATGTGAATCAAAGATTTCCGAAAAACAATGTCAGTGTGAATTGAGTAGGGAGCACGTAAATATAAAGGATATTAGAAGATAAAATCAAAAGGATTTTATCAAAATGTTGAGATATGATGTTGAGTTAAAAATGTTTTTGTATTTACTATTTTAGCCTCAGTAATGAGGTGTAAATTAGTGTTATTATCAAAGAAATGGAATGCAAGGATTGAATAGGTATGTGTCAAGCCAGAGAAAAATGCAGTATTTTTGTTCTGGACCATAGTCATGTGTACATAGCAGTAATAGTCAAATTAGAATGCTTCTGTATCCATAGGTTATCTAAATAACTGATTAGAATTATTACTGAGAGCATAGATGTTTGGAAATTGTTTTAAATGTACCTGAACAGATTAATTGACTCAGCAATGGTGGGGTCAGGTGTCACATACAAGCACACGTGTTGTGACATTTTATTAGGCAGAGTAATTTAGATGTAGTTGAATTGGCCTCTAAACATCCCTGGTGCTCTCTCAGCCTTTACACTATCAATGTAATATGAAGAAGATTAACAGCTTTAAAAAAATCTCCTTTCCATGAACATATGAAATCAGTAAACCAAGACAAGTGAATAGTTTCTTCTTTGATTTGGGCTTTAAGTTCACATTTCCTCTTTTGAAATTCTATAGAACTGCTGAGCTAGATCCCTGCACAAAGAACTACAATTTTTAATTATCAGGACATCCAAAGCATCCACCTTCCTTGGGCAAAATTTTCAGTGACCTTTCAGATGTTAACATTTGTTTATGTGCCAGAGTGACATGGTTGTGCCTATGTCTGCTTACCTTTCTCTGAGTCTCTCTTTACAGATCCTTTTACCTATTGGTAATTATGTATTTATTTGTGTCCATTCATTATGATTCATATGTGAAGAAAGAGTAACATATCAGCAAGTCAGACAAAGTTGATTAGAGGAGTAGTGAGCATTCTTTTAACCCTGAGGCTTTTGTGCAACTTCCATAAATATCACAAAAGTCAGAAGCCTCCTTTAAAACTTCCCCCTCCATTCTCTAAAAATATTAAAAGAAGGCTCTTATCCATTTTGCATTATTGAATTTTAAAGTTCAAATGGGAAACTAAATGATGTAATGTGACAAAATCATAAAATTCTGTGTCATTTAATAATAGAAGTAAAAGACAGGGCAGAAGTCAGCCACTAGAATACATTCAACTCAATTACTCAACAAATATTTATAGAGCAGCTACTCTCTGCAAGCACTATTCTAATTGTTTGGGATAGCTTAGTGAACAAAACATACAAAGATCTCTGACTTCATGGAGTCTACGTTCTAGTGAAGGGCACCTATAGTAAAACATGAACATGAATGCCAAGTTAGAGAATAGTCTGCAAGACCACCGTCACCTCTGATACCAATTGCAAGTTTGGGGACCCAAGACACTCTTCGATTTGATAATTCAGTAGAAAGACTCACAGAACTCACTGAGAGCTGTTATACTCACAGTTATGGTTCACTGCAGTGCAAGGATACAGATTAAAATCAGCAAAGGAAAGAGGAGGATGAGGCAGAGTCCAGGAGGGTTCTAAACGTGGACCTTCCAGCTGTCCACTCCTGCTGGCGTCAGGGACACGGTTAACTCCTCCCGGCAGTGATGTGTCTGTCATAATAAGCACAGAGTACTGCCAAGTAGCAAAGCTCATTTGAGACTTAATGTCCAGAATCTTTATTGGGGTTCAATCACATAGATGGAAGGGGTCAACAGCCCACATGGCTCACCTCAGTCTCCAGCTCCTGTGGGGTTGAGTTGATACTGTGTGACTCAAAGTCCCCACCATAAATCACATTGTTAGACTTCCCTGCATAGCTCAGAGCCCCCAGGTAAACAAAGACACTTTCATTAGTCAGAGTATGCCAAGGGTTTAGAGATTACCTCTCAGGAGCTGAGGGTAAAGACCAGATCTGTTTGAGCAAGGATAAATTTTTTTTTTTGATGTGGACCATTCTTAAAGTCTTTATTGGATTTGTTACAATATTGCTTTAGTTTTATGTTTTGGTTTTTTGACCCTGAGGCATGTGGGATCTTAACTCCCCGACCAGGGATCAAACCTGCACCCTCTGCATTGGAAGGTGAAGTCTTAACCACCAGACCGTCAGGGAAGTCCCAAGGATAAATTCTTTACTACACAATAATATATACATTAGTAAATTATATGGCATATTGAGTGTTAGAAGATTGTAAGTGCTAGGGAAATTTTTTGTAAAAAAATAGAGTAGGAGAAAGCAAATTGGGGCTGTGTGTGTGGGAGATGGGGAGAAAGGGCAGTTTGCCTTACTGAATGCAGTGTTCAGGATAAGTCTGTGTAAAAGGTGACATTTGAGCAGAGTTGAAGCAGATGCTTTTTAAGTAATGAAACCAAGGTACAGAAAGGGAAGTGACTTGTCCAAGGCCAACTGAGATCTGGTGCCTGTTACAGGAGCTGAGCAAAGGCATTGTCTAGCAGAGTGCTATACCACTTTCCAGTTTGTATGGTAATGGGTTGATTTTTATCTAATCAAGATCGTTTTGCCATAGTAGGATCACACAGATATCAATAATGAAATTTGTCAAAGAGAGTCAGAAGCTAGTACAGGAGAAATTAAAGTTCTGAAAGCTAGAGGAAAGCAAGGCAAGAAGCAGAAGGAGCAGATAAGTGTCAAACACAGAAGTACAACCTGGGCTAGTTCAAAAAATTTCAGTGTTGTGCCATTTGTGTTGGGATGTGTCCACATATCTAGTTAGCCTCCTGTGGCTACCTATGTGAGGATAACCCTAAATGTCGTTAACCCTTTTCCTAGAATGTTCTACTTTACCTCTTTCTTTTGGTAAATTCGCATTTTTCTAACAAGACCCATTTCACATATCTTCTCTGATTATTCCCTCTTTCATTCTTCCTCAGCTCCTTGAACTCACTTCTGTAGCACTTAAACCATTGAATTATGGTTTTGCAGGCTGTTCCAATGGCTAAACTGTGAGATTATAATCAGTAAGAACCGTATTTTATTCATATTTGTGTCCCTAGCACCTGCTACTCAGGAAGCGTTCAGTAAGTATGTGTATGGAGTAAGTAAATAAATGAATTCCTGAATCCATGAAAGACCTCAAAGTGATTGTTATTTGTTGTATACTTCAGATATAATCTCAGAAAACAAAATTCAGTGATATGAACAGTGCTTGGTGTATGAGAATATGTAATCAGAATGGAAATGACATAAACCTGGCAAGAAAAGAGTAGAGATGGATAAACCTGGCAAGCTAGCAAGCACTGTGGTCACTATTCTATGGTTAATTTCTTATTAACAATTCTAGAACTAATTTTAGATTGGATTTTTTTCTGAGTCCTCCTTTTCAGTCTTCTAAATGAAGCAGTTATTTTTTGATGCAGTAATTCATCTATTCATATAGGCATTCTTTTCTGTAAATCAAGCATTTTGTTAGGTGCTGGGGATACAAAAATGAACAAGACACAATCCAAGTCATTTTAAAGAGCATAACAATTTAGTCATAGGTTTTAAGGGGGCAATTGACATGAAGTCAGTCACAATGTAGTTTCATATGTACAAAATGAGGCAGGACCACAGCAGTAAATAAGTGTAATTTCACTCTCTTTTTACAGTAATGCCTATTGAACAGTCACATCCAGTCTCATATAAAAATAATGGCTCTGAGAACATAGAGAAAAATTATTCTAACTTTTCTAATCTGGCTCTTTTCATCCAATTAAATTCAACTAAACTGAATTTTAGCTTCTCTGTACCAGTTCTCTGATTGTGAACTTTTGAGCATTGGCTTCCGCATTTATGAAATAAGGATAGTAATGTCTACTTTAGAAAACTTCGGGAAGAGTAATTTTGAAAACATACATGTAAAGCTCCTAGATTATATCTAACAGATTCCAAACTAGGTTATGTTTATTATATTTCACGTTATCTTTAATATCAGAATGTAAAAATTTAGAAATTGTAGACCACAGATGATTATAAAAAATGTATTTCATTTTTATAATGCCCAAATCTTTCAAATTTCTACTGTACAAGAAAAGTTGACATTCTTTAACTAGGAAGATTAGGGTTTTGTGTTGAAAGTAAATGCAGTTCTGTAATCCTATGCCTGGCAGAATCCCTTTCCATTAGTGTATGCCATGGTTCTGACAATATGGAAAATATCATTTTGGCTTTTCTATCATCAGAATACATTGTACAAGAAGATCTTACTAATGATGTTCTATACATTTCAGAGGTCAGATCTCTTTACGGATTTGTCATATTTTACATGCTCTTTCAGTTAGGGTACACAGGCCTTGCTGTATAACTGAATTTATTTTAAAAGTGGTCCTGTTTCATTCATGAACTAAAAGAAAACAGATATGTAGGACATAATAAAAAGTCAATTTTCTAGAGGTCAGGGAGAAAGAAAAATGTCACATTAATGATAGTTCAGGGAAAATGTATTTTTAACCCTCCATGTCATGCATTTTAGTGCTGGTATAATTTATTCAAGTAATGTATCCTTAAAGGGAGCTGAATCATACATCCTATGTTAAAACATTCAACAAGGCTGGTTTTATGAAAAGCTTCTGTCGCTGGCTTTAACCCAGTAAAATCCCAACAATATTAGTTTTTCCAAGCCTAAGTTCACTATGTTTGAACAATTGTTATATACTTATCCATATTTATATATCCTTTTTTATGAGTAGATAATATAATTTATATTTCAAATCAAATTAAAAGACTGCCTTAAAAGATATTGCATTCTCTGTATAAAAGCCAAAAATAAAACATTGAATTTCTGTTTCAGGCATTTTTCAAGCATTGTTTCAGGACAAGATATGGTTATTTGGAAACTTTTCATATAAACTTATTATTTTGTTAAAATGCTCCAGCTGTACTTTTTATGAGTGCTAGACATACCTTTCTGATGTTCAGTGGGCTTAGCGGCACATGTCTTGACTAGTACTGTTGTTCAATGTCTGTTGCATTACAAAAAGCTCCAGTTGATCCTTGTGTGCAATGTAGTTTGTCTCTTTTGAGCTCCCAGGCAACAATAACCTCTCATCATGATTACAGAGGCTTTTGCGGAAAGATGGGCCTAATCCTGGTGCTCCATCAACTCAGTAATCTATTCCAATCAGTATTTGATGGATTTGACAGGCCATCTCTAGCCAAGTGAGACAGACTCAGGCAGGTCAAGCAACTTAGGTCTGCTGCAAAATACTGGGGAAAATCTTCGTGCTACATCAAAAATTACATACACTAAAATTGCTTCTGGTCTTTTCTCTTTTGACAGAGAATGGATATAAAAAATTTCCAATCCACAGTTCAAAATACCCTCATTATTTTAGTCATTGGACACATTCATTCATCATTAAAAATTAAAGATAAATAACCTGGTATTATATTTAAACAACAGCAACAATTCAAGGTTATTACAAAAGCTAATTGTTTCAATGCATGAAGTTCGCTTAATATTTTTATTTGTCCTATGTAGACATGAACAAACCCCTGACTTCTGAAAGTCATGAATCAACTCTCACAATTCAGTTTTGAAAGGCATAAATCAATAAATAAATATTTTTAAAGATACAATTAATCTAAGATAGTAAATGTCATCTCCCTTTATATATTAAATGTAGTGACAAGAAAGAGGGTCGTTTAGAAAAGAAACTGTTGGTATACTTCAAATCTAGCTCTTTCACTAAGTCTTCTCCAATTCTGAAGGCTGGGAAACATGGGAAGAAGCCCTTCTGTGTTATATGTCACACTTGAGCATTCCATTTTAACTAGGGAAGATTAGTTTCTCTTATGTGTTTTCTCCTTTTTATATTAGCCCTTACAAGACAAGAATAGAATTTAGAACCTGTAATTTCTCAATACACATTTATTGCTATAGCTGCTGCTGCTGCTGATAATAATAATAAAGTGCTAATTTTCTTCTAGAAGAGACAAAATCAAAACTTAAAATGCACAGGTAATAGTGTTTCATGTTTTCACCCTAGGGACAAAAGTGAGCCATGAATTTAAAGTGTTTCTTAAGATAAAATAGAAGCAATGTATAAAAGATACTACTTACCCTGTCTCAGAAGTCTCTATTTTTTAAAAAAAGACACCTAGCCAACTTATATTAAGGATGTTTGACTCAACTGCCATTCGAAAGAGTTCTATGTATTCCAAATAGTAGAATGAAAACAACTTACTAATGTATTCCACTTTTAATGTCTGATAAAAGCAGATTTAGGTAAATTTATGAAGGGATAGCAATTTAAAATGATTACTTCTCTTGCTCCCAAGAGCTCAGCTGACTCCCATGATTTAACAGTGAGATTTAAACAAAAATGAAATCCAGATCTTTCCATCCTTCTTTGCCTTAGGGCTAGACTGTACACAGTAGCTGTTAATCTAAAAGTTTTATGGAAGATTTCAAAAAGCAGCTTCGCGTGTGATGTAAAAATAGCATAACCCCAAAGCACTAAAAGGGATTTCCATTTTCTCTGTGAGAATGTAACTTGCAGAAGTAGAATTCTTATATAAATATATCTTGAGTCTTCAGTGGCCACATAAGTGTAAATGTCTGCATTTTAACACAAGCTTGCTCTGTTCCTTTTCCTCACACTGGCACCAAGGTGGCCAGTGGTGGTGGGGGGGGGGCTTGCCTGATGTAGCTAGAGGGTGGTGAGAGGGTGTTTGGACCACCTAGAGGGGTGGGATAGGGGGAGGGTGGGAGGGAGGGAGACGCAAGAGGGAAGAGATATGGGAACCTATGTATATGTATAACTGATTCACTTTGTTATAAAGCAGAAACTAACACACCATTGTAAAGCAATTATACTCCAATAAAGATGTAAAAAAAAATTTTTTTAAAATATGTTGGAGGGGCTTCCCTGGTGGCGCAGTGGTTGAGAGTCCGCCTGCCGATGCAGGGGACGCGGGTTCGTGCCCCGGTCCGGGAAGATCCCACATGCCATGGAGCGGCTGGGCCCGTGAGCCATGGCCGCTGGGCCTGAGCGTCTGGAGCCTGTGCTCTGCAATGGGAGAGGCCACAACAGTGAGAGGCCCACGTACCAAACAAACAAAAAAAATATGTTGGAAACAAACTTCTGTAGTAGTACTGAAATAGACCTTCTGTTTGTGCTATACCTTCATAATCTTTTCATATGCTAAAGTCCTTTATTATTGGAGTTCTGTCCAGGAATCATTCTCAACCAGTGGTGGTTGGAGACTATTCTTTGGGTTGGATGGGATTTGGCGATTTAGTCACTGGCATGAATAACCAAATTCCCTACTGCTCATAATAAAGGAAGTAACTGGTTTTAAATAAAAGGACCCTTCATATGGTGAAGGTAAAACTTAGGAAGACACAGTAATAGGTCTAGTTTGGTAAACAAGAAATAGATTTCTTCTATGATTGGGAAAGTAAGAATATGTTATCCCAGAAAACAAGAGAAAATGGCTTAAAAAAGTCTTTTGGTTTTTTTTTTTAAATGAACTGACAGAAAAACATAAGCAACTTCTTCCCTGGACATTTTACCTATCATTCTTGTGTTCATTAATTTTCATCACGTTTCACGTTTCACAGATGCAAGTTGTAGAATGGTTATTGGAGCACTTATATTGGGCTAAGGTTAGATATAGCTCCTCACATAAAATTAACCACTTAACAGATTACTTCCAGTAAAAGACTGAGAAGACACCATAGGAGGACAACAGCAACACAGAAGCTGGCTAAGTTCTCTGAGCTGTGTAATTCCGCCCTTGACCACTCAGGTCATTGCAGCCCCACAGAATGGCGAACTGTGCCTGCCAGGAATCTGCATTAAGGTGCTGCAGTGGCTTCCACTGCTTTTCAAAAGGCTCTGTGGGGGAGCAAAATTGAGATTAATATGCGTTGAAAAATAAAATGCCCTTACCACATTTTTGTCTGACCTTTGCACAGTTAAGTGAAAATACTTCCTCACTGGGATTTTTTTGGCTTCAAGTCAGGTTTGCAGAGGAGAAAAAAAAAGTCCTTGCAGCATAAGGAGGAAGCGATGCTCATAAGTGAACCTTGACAGATATTAGTAAAGAGGTGATTCCAGGCAGACTTCTTTCCCCTTCCTCTCCTTTGGACTTGGTATTCTACCCTGGGGCAGAATAACTGATAGAAAATTACATCTACAGGAGAGTTGCCAATGGGACAAGCTTGGGAGCAGACAACAGAGGCTTTATTTCATTTCATTTTATTTTGCTCTGGAATGCTTTATATGCCAAAACTCGGTGGCAGAGCAGAGTGAGTGGGAGGAAACCAGACTTGTAAAAAGTTAACCTTGAACAAAGAAAACACCAAAAGCTTCATGTTCTCTGCTACACTGAAAGCTTTTTCAGGAACAAAACCGAATCAATTGCCATGAAGCCTGTGGGTAACACAAATGCAAAAGACTTTCCTCACTTCCTTCCCTCCACAGAGGTTCTTCATAGTCTTTCTTCATTTTTTTTTTTTTTTGCCGAAGTGCCCGAGAGAAGCAAGCAACGCCTGCTAGTCGCAAGAGACTTGCATTCCCTTTGCCCTGTGAATACTGCACTGGCTTGAAGGGCTAAGCTGCATCTACTCCAGCGGCCTTTTCTACTGTCTAATCTTTCACTTGTGGAACTTGGGGGGACTGTATCGTCACTTTCTTCTGAGGGTGGGTTTAGAAAAGAATAAGCAATGAATGAAGGTCACCATGTGTGGAAGCCTTGAGGAGGGGGTTAAGATATAAAAAAAATGTAAAATCCTGGAAATAAATTATGTTGATCTGAGAGAATATAGCCCTGAGAAGGGCCAGATAGGATGGGCTGAGGTTGAATAAAGCAATAGGGAATCCCATTGTGCGGCTGGGGTAGGAGTTTAGCTTCTGTCCAGCCTGCTGGCCTAACCTTGGATTTGTGTATGTCAAAATGCCTGAGCATAGCAAGCAGAAGCTAGGAGGTGGCCCACAGTCAGTGCCCTATAAAGAGCTGGGGAAATAAAAGAGCAAGAAGTCCCTCTGTGTTAGGAGCAAAAGCAATCTCATTTTGAATAGAAAAGCTTTAAACTTCTTTTGGCTGTTAGAAGAAAGCCAAATGAGGAAAATAAATTTTAGTTCAGCTTTCTGTTTCTTTCCTGTCTTTTTTTTTGTTTTTTAAAGTAATAGAACAAGGTAGAGAGGAAAGTTGAATATATTTGACCCTCAGAAATCTAACTCATTGTTCAGTTCTAATGGGAGCTTATTTTTTCAAAACATGGAAGTTTTGTTGATCTAATTTAGTTGGTTTTTCGATGTTTATATGTGTGTGTGTGTCTTCGTCTCCCCAATCAGAGTCATCACAAGATGCTTCAGTTGAAAATTGCTTTCTGTTGTAAAACAACTCTGGGTCCATTTGGTGAGACCTCAGAAATAAAAGGTAATGTGATGAGATAAGCACTTCCCTGGCAGTGACTTACATAAACAGTTGAATTTGCTATCCCACCAGGAGAAAAATGGAAGTGTAACCACAAAACATTATTGCAGCAGCAAACTGAAGTGTCCTTTGATATATTAAGATTGTTAATAATAAGATGTCCAGTGTTGTTGTTTGGGTTGTTAGGTAATGTGAGGATTATTTGATTTGATAAAACCTGTTTGCTGTAGATGGTTGTTTACTAAATTAAAAATGGTTTGCTTTGTGAAAGTATTCCTCATCATTAAAATAATTCATATTGCCAACAAACCTTTAAAAGATTAAATTGAACATACTTTGGGCTAATTATTAAGGAGGAATTACTTCATAGACCAGAAGGAAAGATTCTTCTATTTTCTCTTTTCAAACCTGAGTATCTTCTGGAAAGGAATGATTCTGCCAGCTTGGGTCAGCATGCTCTCCTTATTTTTTCCCCACGAGGAAACATTAGTCAGACTCTGATTACTGTCTTCAGCTTATCAGGAGGTGAATGGAAATTTCAAGAAAAGTCTAAGGGAATTTGTAATCTCTAGCTCAGGGAATTGAGTAAACACATAAATGTGGAAAGTTAGTCACCAGGGTAATTGGTTAGAAAGGGCATTTAACTACATCCTGCTAAAAATAATGCTTTTTTTAGGAGCTCAAAGACACATGGTAGTGCTTTAGCCAAACTATCTATGTTTCTCTTTTCCTTAAAAATCTGGGCTTTTAGTGTATATGGGGACTATCAGCTTTACATAAAGTTCAGAGAAAAACAAAGGTTTATGTAATAAAATACAGTCTTCAAAAGTAATAAATTATTAAGAGGGATGAAATTGTCTGCAGACTTTCACTGCTATATCTATTTCTGCTCTGTGATGTATAGCTTGAGTCAGTCCCAAATCCAGATGTTGTTTTTTTCTTAAGTTATTTCTCTTATGTTAGAAAATTATAATTCATTTTTATAGGTCTTTGAGAATGTCAGCAAATGCATCATGACTCTGTAAGGTGGTTCTGCATATTTTCAGATTAAACATTAACCTGAAATTATGGAGAAATTTCTCACGGAAGATACGAAGTCAATGCACATACCACATTAAAAATATGGAAGGATAAAATGTTACTAACTTACGATGTAGAAGCAAATGGATCCTCAATTTACTCCTCAGTTTTAGGCAACTTAGAAGTATATTCCTTTATGTGCTGAAGTAGTTTGTATATTGCCCTAAACTGTTGTTGATTTCTTTCACTAATAAGTGTAGAAAATCACTAATATCAGGAGTCAGACCCTAGATGATTGAAGCATTTGCGTCGCAACTCAGTTTTCTTTAGAAATCTTATTATATTACATATCAAATTAAAAGTTTTCCTATTTTAGCCCTTAAATTATAAGTTGAAATTATGTAAGATATTGCTGTATTGCTGAGCCATATCACTTGAGCAAGCCAACTGAATTATGGAAATGATACTTACTAGAGTGATCACCATCATGAATAAATATTTTCATCATTTGCTACTTACTTCACAAACTCTTGAGTGTACCATTCTGCTTACTGCCTCATATTTCAGGGTTGATTCACCATCTATGTTGTTATTTGTTGGTTTGCACAGTTCCTAAAAAGTATATTAAATGGCTTTGGTTTTATCCTCTTCTTAATTTTACCATTTGTTCAATACTAACCTAATATCAGAAGGCATATATTGTTGACTAAAACAGCAAAGCAGCGTAAGGATTGGCATTCTGACATAATCGTTGTTTATTCATTGGACAACACCTGGCTTTGTTAACACGTAACTGATTTATCAGTATTGATTTCGGTGCACATTTCATAGTCTGTATCATGACTCATAATACAGTTGCTAGCTTAAAAAAAAACCAAAAATCTTCTTCCATAGTATGGGCTTTTCTTAGAAGTATCTAAAAAATGTTTGTCAAGTACTTCTTCCCCATATGTACCACACCTATACCAAGAGCTATTGTATAATATTAACATTAGTGGTTCTATCCAAATGTAAAGTTAGATATCTAGTAGTATGATTTTCAACATTCAAAAACAGTGATATGATGTGGCATTCCACAATCACCTAACATAGGAGTCTTGCCAATATTCCAATCTGCTTTCTCTCAGAGGAGAATATTTTTCATTTAATTAGTAGATGGCTTTGCTTTTTCATATTCTTATGAACAGCACAACTTTGGAGGATGCCCTATAGTTTTGATTTTTTTCTCTGCCTCTAGTGACAAAAGTCATAAATTTCACATTAGAGAGCTATATTTAGGATTTGTTACATAAAAATTGAGTTGTTTGCTAGAAATTTCACTGTGTTCTGCTGGGAAAATTTGGAAGAAAGCCTACATGATTTTCTTCTTTCAAATGGGTCTTAAGATGCTAAGCACTAATAGCTTATAAGATCAGTGAGTGATACAGATATGGTCCCTGTCCTTGAAGAAGATATATATAATACTGCATCTTTAGTAATGAACCCCTTTGCTGAAAATTAAAATAATCGGGAGGTGCAGGCCTTGTTACCATTTCCCTTTGCAGCTACCCGCACACTGCAGTTTTCTTAGGTTCTTCTGAGTAAGACTATTTACAGTAACATGACCTAGTTTTTCCCAGAATGATTGAGGGGAGTTTCCCAAGTCTCTGTTTTAATTAAAATGAAACAGCAGTATTTCTGTTCTAACTTGGCCCTGAAGGAGTTCAGAACATGCCACTTCAAAATATGCCACTCTGGCATACTGACTATATTGAGATAAAAGCACTTGAAAAACAGCAATAAAATAAAAATACTCTGACCTTCCTGTTTTTCTTAAAAGCATGAGATGAAATTCCTATATGAAAGATGTCTTCTTTATACCAGAAAGCATGTAACAATCTTATCATCAAGGATGAGAAAATGAGAGAATTCTATACAAACAGATTTTGTTAAAATAATTCTCATCTTTCTTTAGCTTCTCCACAAAGTGTTTTGTCACTTTTTCACAATTGCCTCTCTTTGTTCAGTCTAATATCAAAGCAAGTAGGTTTTGTCATTTACGTGGGTCTTCATTCTTATGAAGACTCCTATGTCAAGTAGAACTTGTATTAAATAAATTTGTATGCTTTTCTCCTTTTGATCTGTCTTAGGTCAATTTACTTCTCAGACAAAAAAGACCCTGAGAGAGTAAAGGTAGAAGTTTGCCTTCCCTGCAGCCCCAACTCTATTGGGGGAAGGTTGAGTACAAAAATGTCATAAGCCTGGATTGAGTACCTTAGTTAGTTCAAAACGTAGTTTGATCACTTACCAGCTGTGAACTTCGTCTTTAGAATTAGTACAACGAGGGAATTCCCTGGCAGTCGAGTGGATAGGACTCTGCACTTTCACTGCTGAGGGCGGGGGTTCAATCCCTGGTCAAGGAACTAAGATACCACAAGCCGTGCCAGACAACAACAACAAATAGAATTAGTTCAATCATACTTACCTTGGAGGGTAGTTGTAAGTATCAACTACTGAAAAGTATAAATTTCACCCCATTCCAGCCATACATGTAATCCAAGAGGCTTGACTTGCTGAAAGAGCTAAGCTGATAGGAATTGTAATTCATCCCGTGGATATATTTGTTTGTCTTTATTTTACAGAATTCCATGAGAAAACTGCAAAAATAAATATCGCATGACATTTAAGTTAGGTTTGTGACACTAATGTTACCAATGAAAAAATGTGATTGCTTAAATAAATGGAAGTTAGAGTAAAAACAAAACTGTCAGCTGACAGGAATATTGATTTAAGAAGGCGGCATGTTTTTAGCTGGATAAGACATTTAGAAAGAATTCACAAATAAGGACCTTGAGGCCAGAGATGTTTATTGACTCGAAGTCTCTCTTGGGGGCCAGTTTAACTCAGTGTTCTCCAGTCATAGCCATTAGTGAAGGCCTGTCTAGGGAAAAAGTTAAAAAGATGTTGTAATTTGTACTCTATTCAAAATATTAGAGAACTCAAAATTGCCAAGTGAACTCCTGAAAAACACTTCTGAGTGTAGTAAAACATTTATTAGGTTTCATTTAGTTATCACTTTTTGTGGTAGAGACATTTAGTCCTTATCACATATCCACATGCTACCTCACACTTTCCAGCCCTCTTGCAGATGGGAAGGACCAAATGATTCATTTGGCCAATGGATTAAGAGTAGAAGGGACATGTATCTCCTCTAGGTTAAGGCAGTAAAAGCCACAGAGGGCCCTCTGGCTTACTTCCCCTTGATGGAGATCTAGAAGGCACATGCAACTTCATGCTGTAAACATACTCTTATCACTGCTTGGCATGTGCTTCCCCGGAGAGCCACCTGCAGAAGTGAGAATTAAGCCAGTGAGATTTCAGGGTTTGAATATTACTGCTACAATCCCTAGCCTAACCTGACCTATGTAATTTTTTTTTTCTTATTATGAAAGTTGTATTAATCCACTGAAGGAAAATCCAGGAATAAACAAAGTAACTGTCCACACCCCACCACTAAGAAACCATCACTTGAAAAATTTTGATGAATGTTTGGTCAGAAACATATATTTAACATAATATATGCATATTATATGCATATAATATAAAACAGTTAATATAAAATGTGACATGAAATATGCATGTTACATAATAAGAATTATGATAATAATTAACATTTATTGAACATTTACTATATTCATGCATTATGCTAACAGCCTATGTGATTGTCTCATTGAAATCTTAACAAAAGCCTTGCAAATTTGGAAGTTTCTTAAGCCCATTTTATAGTGAACTGAGTTTCAGGAAAGTTAAAGTAACATTCTAAGGGTTACACAAACAGTAAATGATACAGCCCAAACTGGAGTTCATTTATCCAACTCTAAGCTGGGGTTTTAGTTACAAAACTATATTGCCTCCAAATTGGGATCATATTATACATACAATTTCAGTCTTCTTCTTTATTAAGTATACTAAGTAGCATAAATGTTTCCAATGGCATTATTTATTCTCCTACAACATATTTTAATGTCTATAATGCTATACTATTAAATAACTAATTGGGTGATATTCTATTATTGGATTCTTGGGTTGTTTCATATTTTTGTGTCATCATGAACAGTAAAGCTAAGATTATATTTGAAGCTAAATCTTTGCATACATACATGATTTTTTTTCTTAGGATAAATGCTGATATGTTGGATTTCTGAATCAAAAGGAATACATGTGTGTTATTTTCTTTAAATTATTGTCAAATTGGCCTGCACAAAGGTTCTTATTAATTTGAAATTTCATCAGTCCTATATAGGAGTGCATGTTTCTCCAAAACCTTACTAACACATTGGCTCTTTTATTTAAATTTACATTTCTTTTTTTAGTATGTGAAGTTAAGCATTTTTATAATGCTAATAAGTTATTTGTATTCCTTTTTTATTAATTGCTTATATATATTCTTTATCCACTTTTTAGTTTAGAGATTAAGGTATATTTTGAAAATAATTATTCAGATATCATATTGCTGCAGCAAGCTCTTCTAGGAAAAAGTAGATTTTGAAGCTATAGTAGGGATCAAGTTTTTTATGGTTATATAAGCCATTTAGTTTTTGAGTTTGTAGAATTATGATCTTTTAATTTATATTTGTGGAAACTGAAAAAATATTGTTTTATAGGGCTTGTGCTGTGGAACTGTCTAGCCATATGACTTTGATCAAAAAATGGGTCTGTTCTAATTCGCCATTTTCTCCAATTATAAAACCACAGATGATATCTTTGTGAAGTACCTTGAAGGGCTATTTAGAGCTACACTAGAGATAGTACCTCTAAAAGCAGTTTTACAGTTTTAAAGTACTATAAATTTTAAGCTATTCTTCCCATGTAGTATATTTCTCTTAATTATAAAAAAGCCTAAATGATTTAGTGCAGTTGGGCAATTTGGGGTGGATGGGGCAATTTGGGGGGATATTGGGTAACCAGGTAACGAATATTCATGCAGTATTTACCTTTCCATCAATTGTATTATCATTCTTATTGCAGTCCCCCATGTTATGCATGTCTGTATATTTCCACACATGTACACACACGAAGAACACCTGTAATTAATTTAATAGTACCAAGAATGACCTCTCTTTATTTGGCAAAATGAAAAAAATTTTTTTTTGCTATGATTGTGCTAAAGGACTAGAACTTTAAAATTAAATATGTCATTAAAATTCACTGTACAGGGCTTCCCTGGTGGCACAGTGGTTGAGAGTCCGCCTGCTGATGCAGGGGACACGGGTTCGTGCCCCGGTCCAGGAAGATCCCACATGCCGCGGAGCGGCTGGGCCCGTGAGCCATGGCCGCTGAGCCTGCGCATCCGGAGCCTGTGCTCCGCGGCGGGAGAGGCCACAGCAGTGAGAGGCCCACGTACCGCAAAAAAAAAAAAAAAAAAAAATTCACTGTACATATTTACACTGTAAATATGTAAAGAATGTAGGCAGCTAGACATAGTTTTGGAAATGATGACAACTTACACTGATTAACTATAGGCCTCAGGTATTGACATGGCCTCACATAAAGAACAAGATGTGTACTTGGCTTTTAGAACACATTCATCTGAACAAAATGCATGTTATTTTAGTATCTCAAGGGAAAATTCCATTATTCTCTTTTATTCAGCTTTTTTGAGATAGAATTGACACATAACGTTGTGTAAGTTCAAGGTGTACAAGGTGATGATTTGAGATACTTATATATTGTGAAATGATTACTATGCTAGGGTTAGTTAACCCCTCCATCCCCTCACATAATTACCATTTCTTATGTGAAGTGAGAAAATGTAAGATCTACTCTTAGCAACTTTCAAGTATTTAATATAGTATTGTTAGCCATAGTCACTATGTTGTAGATTTGATCCCTAGAACTTATTAATCTTATAACTGGAAGTTTGTACCCTTTGACCAGCACCTCTCCATTTCCTTCCTTCTCTGTTTCTATGAGTTCAGCATTGTTTTAGATCCCACACTTATGTGATATTATATTTTTCTTTCTAAGACTGACTTAGCATGATACATTTGAGGTGCATCCATGTTGCAAATGGCATAATTTTATTCTTTCTAATGACTGAATTGTATTCCACCGTGTGTGTGTGCGCGCGCGTACCATTCTTCTTTATCCATTTATCTGTAGGTGGACACCAAGGCTGTTTCCATATCTTGGCTATAGTGAATAATGCTGCAGTGAACGCGGGAGTACAGATGTCTCTTTGAGAACCTGATTTCATTTCCTTTGGGTATATACCAAGAAGTGGAATTACTGGATCATATGCAGGTCTACTTTTAATTTTTTGAGGAACCACTGTTGTGTTTTCAGTAGTGTCTGTTGAAAACCACCAACAATGTAAAAGGGTTCCTTCCAAATCCTCACCAACACTTATTATTTCCTGTCTTTTTCATCATAGCCATTCCAGCAGATGTGTGGTGATATCTTACTATAGTTTTTGATTTACATTTCTCTAATAAGTGATGTTAAACATCTCTTTTTGAACCTGTTAACCATTTCTGTATCTTCTTTGGAAAAAAAAAGCTCATTCAATTTCTCTGCCCATTTTTAAATTGGATTGTTTGTTTCTTTGCTGTAGGGTTGTATGAATTCCTTATATATGTATTTCAAATATTAACCCCTTATTAGATATGTAATATATAAAATTTTCTCCCATTCCATAGGTTGCCTTTTTATTGTATTGATATTTCTTTTGTTGTTTAGAAGTTTTTCATTTGATATAGTACCACTTAGTTATTTGTGCTTTTGTTGCTTGTGCTTTTGGTGTCATCTAAAAAAAAAAATTTGCCAAGATCAATGTCCAGGAGATTTACCCTAGGTTTTCTTCTAGGAGTTTTATGGTTTCAGGTCTTGTGTTTAAGTTTTTAATCTACTTCAAGTAAATTTTTGTGAATGGTGTAAGACAAGAATCCAGTTTCATTCTTTGGCATGTAATTATTCAGTTTTCCCAGCACTGTTCATTGAAGAGACTATCCTTTCCCCACAGTGTATTCTAGACTCCCTTGTCAAATATTTGTTGACTGCATATATGATAGTTTATTTCTGGGGCTCTTGATTCTGTTCTATTCATCTATGTATCTATTTTTATGCCAGTACTATTCTGTTTTTATTAATATTTATACCTTTGTAGTATGTTTTGAAATAAGGAAATGTGATACCTCTGGCTTTGTTCTTTCTCAGGATTGCTTTGGCTGTTTGGGCTCTTTTGTGGTTCTATACAGATTTTAGGATAGTATTTTCTATTTCTGTGAAAAGTGACAGTGGAATTTTGATAGGGATTGCATAGAATCTATAGATGGCTTTGAATAGTATGGACATTTTAGCAATATTAAGTCTTCCAATCCATGAACACAGTGTCTCTCCATTTATGTGTGTCTTCTTCCATTTCTTTCATCCAAGTCTTGTAGTTTTCAGTGTACATATCCTTCACTTCTCGGTTAAATTTATTCCTAAGTAGTAGCAGCCACCTCCTCCAATATTTACTAATTGACTTTGGGAGAGACATACATTTCATGAGTGCTGCTAGGGATACTGAGGCTTTCTCAGATCTTTTATGCCTGCTCCACACTTCCTACTCCCTTCTGTGGTAGAATTCTTAAGATTGTATGCCTACTCTCAGTTCTGCAACATACCAGGCTGGGTGCTGAGAGCCTCCTTTTTGCTTTTCCAAGGGTAGAGCTAAAGCCCAAGTTTGTGGTCTCTCCCTGGCTCACATGTTTGGTCCAGCTTTCTGTGTGTATCCACTAGCATCTACCTGCTAAAGACTGCTTTTGCTGCCATCAGGAGTGCACACAGTGAGCCAGCCACAGGGTTGGGGTGTTTGTGCCTGAGATACGCAGATGCTTGGGTGCCCGTGGACCAATTGGGGGGATCTGCATGCACGGTGTCCACAGTGACTTGTGAGTGGGTTTCTGGAAGGAGTCCTCAATACAGTTAGTAGGATCTGCATTCCTTTAATGTGCTTCAAGAGCCCTATCTGCAGCTTTCCCAGGCTTTTCCTGCTCTGCAGTCATGCAGCTCATGACTCAGTACTCTGGATGGGTGAGAGAGAAATAGGTCTCTTTGGCAATGTCCTGCGCAGCCAGAGAAGCTAGGCACTCACTCACGTGTTCTCACTTTCCCCCATGGGAGAAATCACAGGCTGAGAAAATCTCTCTTGGCATTGAGCTATGTTGTCTTGAGTGGGGCTGACATCTCCAATGTATCCAAATTTACATTCTTTTACTCCAATTTTGTGCTGGAACTTCTCCATTGGAAACTTGGACTTCCCTAAATCTTCATTTGTCTGTGGGTGAGTGTTTAAAATGGTGTTCTCCAGGGGCTCCCAGACCGTTGTCAAAAGGGGCTGGAGCTGGTTCATAGGTCACTGCTGTGTCTGTCACCAGGACCAAGGTCTGTATGCCTACTCTCCTATACATGGGTGAGCAAGACACCAGGCCTTTTGATGTATGGTGCTGTATCCTGTAGCTCCCACAAATGCACTTTTGTTTGTGGTTGGATGGCAAATTATTATTGTTGAGCAGTGGATACAAATGAGGGATTTGTTATTCAGTCATGTTGCTGAGGTCACTCTGAAAAGTTGTTCTTGATTACAATCTCAGTTGAATCTCAGTGGTCCTGAATTTAATTTTATAAGGAAAAAATATTTCAGTGTCAGTTTATGAAGCTCAAAATTCAGTTTGGTTGAACACATCACTGGTATGTTTGCAACAATATTTGGAATTTCTCCTGGTATATTTTAAACCTCATCAACTTAAAGACCCTCTGATTAATTTTGATTCCAAAGGAAAAAAAAATGGTGATCTTTTGAGATTATAATTTACAAAAACTTTGAAATTATACTAGCCATCTAGTATATGACATTTATAAATGTTTATTATCATTGCCCTAAAGCAATGTCCTTTTTAAAAATAAAAACACAAAAAATAATTTCTATACACAGGAAAAGGCTTCTATGATACCCCAGTCTATGAAATGTCTACGTTAAATTTGTAACTGTTAGTTCCATGTTTTGTGGCATATTTTCACTTAGAATTAACCTTGTTTGTGAGTATGAGGAATACTTTTTGAATGGTTCTGGCCAGCAGCAAACATTCTTCTTTCTAAATAGTTACCATAGATTTAGATATAACCTCTCAAAGGGAAAGAAATATAAGAATGTTAGGCCTTAGTTCCATCTCATGCTTTAAGAGAAATCAATGCTGTAATTTCCCGACAATATATCAATTCAGTGTAACATGTCATAGGGCATTTAAATTAGTAACTTCTTGAGAGACATGTAGTGAGCTGTATTTGAGATGAATGCTATCTCCAAGACAACCAGGTTGTGCTACTGATGTACTGATGTTTTGAATAGCTAAGAGCCTGTAATTAGTAACACTAGCGTTCAGTAAGGAATGTCAAAATCAGACCTCACAGAAAGGAGAAGTAGAGATTTCCATAATGCATATATTTAGGTAAATCACCTATTGGAAAAGCCTGAAAAACAAGGATAGGAAAGAAAAATAGGAAAAGCAAAGATGGAGAGAAGAGTCCAGTATACACATCTCAACAAGATGATTCAGTGAAGATGCTAAGAGGGAATGAGGGTAGAGATCAAGGAACATGAACCAAGCTGACTGTTTAGAAGCTATTTTGATGACTTTTTATAGAGTGCTAAATATGCATCAGGTGAGGGGACCTGGGCAGCAGATAGCGTATCACATGTTTTCTTCTTAGAGAATCTCATAATCTAGTGAGTAAGACAAATAAATAAAATTCAGAGCAATAAGAGCTATGGTAGAAAGTTTATCCTGAAGGTAGTAGAAAGACTTGGAATGATTTAAGAGAATGATATGATCTGATTTATACTTTAGAACAAGCATTTTTGTGGCAGTGTAGGAAGTAGACAGAAGAGAGGAAAGGAAGGCGAGGAGAAGGAAAGATAAATAGGGAATCCAGGTAAGAAAAGATGAGGGTTTAACATAGGGCAGGGATAGCAGAGAAGGAAAATACACTGGTAAGTATATCAAAGGTAGATTTGACAAAATGTTGAATTGGAGTGAATGTAGGAGAAAGTGAGAAATCTAAAATGACGTTTAAACCTCTTGAGAAAATGGCAATATGATGGGGTAAGTCTCCAAGATAGAGAATTAAGATTTGTAAGTTATGGGGTAGGGTCATATAATCTTGTTCTGGCCAAGTTATGTTTGACATGCTGTCCAAGTAGTCTTTAGGGGGTGATTATATGGGCCAACAGCTTTAATAAAATGCTGAGCTGGAGACATCGAGGATTATCATGGGTATGTGTCAGACCAAGTGTGCTTCTATTGAATGAAAGAAAACTGAAGGTAGAATAATTACTATGCAGAAACAGGCAGATGGAAGGGATCTTACGGATTTCACTGAGTACCCGGAGAGGTAGGAGGAGGATGAGAGGTGATGCTGTTAGACACTTAGAGAGGAGAATTCCAGGAGAGGATGATCAACATTTTTAAATGTTGCAAATAAATCTGAAAAGTGTTTATTGGTCTTTACAAATAAGAGGTCATTGCTGACCAGGGGAAGAACAATTTTAATGGAGAAGTGCAGTCAGTAACAAGATTTTGCACTTAGTAAAAGAATAAGAGTGAGAAAATAGGAACAACAGGGTGATTACATTCAAGACTCTTGGATGTGAATGGAGGAGACCAGAGGAAGCCTTGGGGTTGAAGGAGGATTTTTTTTTTTCTTAAGATAATATACACTGAAACATGTTTATAGATTGATGGGGATAAAAGGCAATCTAGAGAAAGAAAAAATGAAGGGGAAAAGATGAAGGAAGGCATGAGGTAATTATATAAATGGGATAAAGTCGGGTTCATAGGAGAGTCTGTGAAAGTAACTATGGACCAGCAGGAGGGAGATACCTCTTCTCTGAGGTGGGCAAGAATGAATTTGAATGCAATTATGTTAATACTCCCAGTTATGGGGCTAGGGGAAATGGTAGGAGGCTGAAGTACTTCTCTGTTCAGGTGATTGATAAAATACAGTTTCAAGTTGTGGTCAAAGAGAAGCTCTGTCAAGGGCAGAAAAAGACACTATTTCTGAATGAGGAGATGAAAAAGACAGCAACTGAACCTAGTCCTTAGAAATAGAACTAATGGGAATAGTTTCCCCCAAGATTGGAGACTAGAGGCTGGCCTGAAAATTCAAAATGGAAGTAACCAAGAAAATAAATGTAATAGATGCCACTTATGGAGCACTTCTATGTGTCAGCCACTTGATTAAATAATTTTTAAAAAAAATGGGTTTTGTTTTAATCCTCTTAACAACCCTAGTTAATTGGTGTTATTATCTATGTTTTCCTGATGAGAAAATTGAGGCCTCATTAAAGTTAAATGACTTGTCCAAATTCACACATCTACAAAGTATCACAATCAGTATTCTGAACAGCATGTCTCTAAAGCATACACTTCTGAACAGTATTCTGTTTTACATGCAAAGGACTGCCAAGTACTTTAAACTTTAGCTGAGCTAATTAGGTAACATGATAGGATCTATTTTAACTTGAAATTCATATAATTCTATTTTCTATGAATTTTTCCTACTTCAGTAATCTTTATCTCTAACCTTGAATATGATAAATTGATTGAAGGAATAGGATTCAATGGAGGAAAAAAGAATGTGAGAGAAAGTCACAAACCCAAGAATCCACACTTTAATAGAGAAACCTCTCCTTTTTTAAAAGCTGAGGAAAGTCAGTGGAATCAATGCTGAGCCCAGATGGCTTTCTGTGTAGCCATTGCCCTTGCAGTTGGCTCCAGTTTCTTGATGGATCTCTTTACTTGGAAATATCACAGTTCTGAGTTCTTTTCCCAGCAATCTTCTCCTTATAATCCCCAAATTCCTTCATTTAATTCAACATGTAGCTATAATTTTTCCATTCTGATTTTCTTTGCAAGTTTTAAACTTTTGAACAAAGTGGGTGTCTGACAATAATTCCCCTTAAGAAATTTAGCCTCAAGAATAAAACTCAACCACAAATTATTTTTAAAGGTAAAACACATTAGATGGTTGAATCAATATCAGAACATACAGAGCCTGTAATTTTTCTCCCTTTTCATGACACAATAGCAAATAGGGTCATGTCCCAGTATCTTACCTTCCAATCCAGAAGCTTCATAGACAACACAGTTATTCTAATCATGGTTTTAAGAACCACAATCAAAATGACAAATCCTCATATTATTTGGCCATGTTTGCAAGTGATTCAGACATTCTTTGTTAATGGAATGGGAGGCCACCATGTGTTCTGGACACTGTGAATCTGTCCACCTGATTAGTTTGTGTTCTCTCTAATAACCTTGATAACACTGAACATATGTTGTGGGCAAAAGCTGTCAAGCAAAAAAATAGAGTTAATCCCATCTATCTCTGTCACACTTAATACACACTCTTATTCAGCTGCTGAATTAAGGCAGTGAAAGATTTGGGTTATTATACTTTTAGTATTTTCACATGTAATAAAAATAGTCTGATGAATTTGAAATGACTAGAAGGAAATCATAAAAAATGACCACTCATTTTACTCAATTTAAATTCATAGCCTCGAACGCTGTGGCTAATAATTAGCTGTAGCTAATGAAACAAGGCATATGTAATTGACAAGGCTGTACCAGAGAGGCACACTTTATCATTTTCAGATACAGTACAATGTGTATGCCAGAATTTTATAAAAAGGAGAAAGCTTGAACAAAGCAGGATCTACACAAGGAAAGGGAAAAAATTTTCTTCCTTTTTAGAAACACACAGTAGCTTTATAAATTCTTTATATGATTTTTAAAAGTGCCTGACATTTTTATTAATGTGTTTTAATAAATGTTTACCTAAGCAAGATCATTCTCCAGTCCTTTGTGCTGAAAGTTCCCCATTAACCACATGTTTCATCTTTGGATTTAACAATCTGACAGTAAAAAATTCCAGAATAGTGTGTTTTGCACACAGGTTTATTCAAGCACAACTGTTAGAATCACCTGGGGCTGCTGAGTTCTCAGTACAGCTGGTTTGTCGTAAGTCAATTATAGTCATTTCCTAAGGATTGTGAATCACACTTGAAGAATGTGCTCTTATGTGTCTTAATTTGACTTTGGTAAACCTCTGCTGGATTATAGAGACAATGTAGGGTTTTATTATGATTCTGAGATGCACCTTATTAAAGGGCTAGGATATTTATTATTCATGTCACATCCACACTTCATGAGAAGCTGTATTATGAATAACTTACTCATTGTCAACACTGATTTTA
Source organism: Aethalodelphis obliquidens (assembly GCF_003676395.1). Taxonomy (NCBI): domain Eukaryota; kingdom Metazoa; phylum Chordata; class Mammalia; order Artiodactyla; family Delphinidae; genus Aethalodelphis; species Aethalodelphis obliquidens. The sequence continues at coordinate 13,643,545 of NW_020837948.1, forward strand.
TAACAGTTGAAACCAAACATCAGTACCAAGCACAATATGGAAGAACTAAATTTGTTAATTCTTAGGTCACCCTGCAGAAACAAAACTATGTGAAAAGTAGCTAAATTCTTTAAAAAGTGAGCTTGGATAATAACACTACGACACTCACCCTCTCCAAACATAACGCTATATTAATCATGTCGATTTCCTTAAAAACATATTTTAAAATACCAAAGGTGTCTTGGATATGGTGCACTAAGGAAATATTAGGATGTTGATAAACTGTGGCTCTTAATATTTTGCACAGTACGAAAATGATAACACAGATATTTTCCCCCCAACCTATAATGTAACACTGTAAGAGAGAAAATGACAAACTAAAAATGAATAGATTGCAAAGAAGTACTGGCACAGTATTCAGTATGTACAAAAGAACATAGAAACTTATGTTCAGAGCAACCCTGGAGAACCTTTTTATTTTACAACCTGACAAGGCTGTAAGAGGCAGAGTATTGAACAAGGAAATTACAAAGTACTCAGGGTGAGTAGTCATATGCTTCACAGAGTTAAGCACCAATATTTACAAAGAATCTTTGTTCCCCTTCTTTTCTTTCATCCATTGTCTTTTTGTAGCACAGAATATCTGAAAAGGATGCTGGCAAAAGCAAATGGAATGCTCTTCTAGCTAGCATTCTTGACCTGAATTTCTTATCAAACCATCTTTATAAAGATGTTGTTACTGTTTAGCGGTAATTTTAATTGCACATTTTATTCCACTGCAAGATACAGGTAAAATAATTCTTTTAGGCTTCATCAGGATGCCTTTAATTTAATTTATTAATTTGTTTTTTATTAATTGATTTATTTTTGGCTGCATTGGGTCTTCATTGCTGCTCATGGGCTTTCTCCAGTTGCGGCGAGCCGGGGCTACTCTTCGTTGCGGTGTGTGGGCTTCTCTTTGCTGTGGCTTCTCTTGTTGCGGAGCATGGGCTCTAGGCTCACAGGCCTCAGTAGTTGTGGCACACAGGCTTAGTAGTTGTGGCTCGTGGGCTCTAGAGCGCAGGCTCAGTAGTTGTGGCGCACGGGCTTAGTAGCTCCGTGGCATGTGGGATATTCCCGGAATAGGGCTCAAACCCGTGTCCCCTGCATTAGCAGGCGGATTCTTAACCGTTTCGCCACCAGGGAAGTCCTAGGATGCCTTTTAAAAATAACTGCAGAAATGGGTTATTTACTATAGACTTAATGTTTACAGTTAATAAACATCACCACATGCCAAGAGAATTTTATAGGTCAACACATCGAAGGAGTCATTTTGACATTATTACACTTATAAACATAAAAATAAATGCTCTGCAATTAGATTTTTATTCTAAGCATGAAAATAATATATATAAGTCCGATGTTGCATTTTAAATGACTTTAAAGCATTTTTAAAATTATAGACTCTGTAGATACATTTATGTTCTCTTTTATCTAAGCTAAACTGTTCATATTCTGAATATATTTTAAACTTAACAATGAACAAGTAATAATGACCTCAAGAGTCTGTTCAGTTTCCTTTGACCCAAGCATAAAGGGCTTGAGAAACTTGAATTCATGATTTTTCATGATCCATGGGAAGCCAAGGATAGCAGCTGAGCAATTTCATCATCTTTAAAAGGAAGATATATCCATGGAAGCTATTCTCTAAGAGTAATTTAGGAACTTTTGTTAGGTCCATTTATTCTTTTGGGTTATTAAGAAATCAATTGGTAAGTAGCCACTGTAGTATAATAAAATTTTCTTTTACAGCATTTTGTTAAATGTCAACATTTATATTAGTGTTTATCATCATGATCTTTCTCTTTCAGTATAAAACTGTCAGAGAATTATCATAGAGCTCCATTTCACTCTTGGACAATAAATTCAAGAAAATAGTGACACAGTGACAACAGGAATATTTAAAAATAGGATATTTTCTAGGTGTTTTAGTAATGCTATTTAAATCTTGGCACCAAATCTTTAGTGTTCTATGGTCTTATATATTAAAGACTGAAATAAACTTATACTAAATATCAAGGGATTACATGGAATATTATAATGAGGAAATTTTATCTTTTCACAATCAAGATTAAATTTGTGCATATGGAATTAGAGCTATTAATGTATGTAGATTTGATAAACAATATTGAATTTGTGTTTACTGTTACCTGTAATTCCTCGACTGGGAGTAATGTTAGCATCAGGACATAAATCTTTCCATAACTCTTGATTCCTCATCCCCAGATCCACAATTCTTTTCCCCTTCGTAAGAGCAGTAACTTCTATTTCTGGATTTTAGTCTTCAATTGTATTTTAATATTTATTGCTGATTTTTTTCTTTTATGATTTTCTCTGTTAACTTTATAAATCATGCTCATTGTTTTTAGGCCATTATTTCATCACTTTAGATCAGGACTTGTCTTAAGTTGTCTGTCTAGTTTGGCCTGCTCTTTGTTTTACTTTTGTTATCTGTGAAGATAACACCATCTAACTCCACCAGGCTCTTTTGTTTGCTTGTTGTTCTATGTGTGTTTTTGTTCTGCTTCTTGTTCTTTGTAAGTCTGGGTGCTTTTCTTTGTCATTTTTTCTTCAAGTGTTGCGCTCGGGGTGCTGAGCTACTGAGGCTTCACCTCTGTTTTGCATTTCAGTTTACTTTTAGAACCAAATGCATAAAAAAATCAGTAATAAACCTCACTAGCATGCAGAAAGGAAAGATATATGAGCTGCAAAGGCCCTCTTCAAGCAAAATACATGGCTTAAAATGCATTCATTCAATGATATTTATCATTAAATATTTTTAACCATGTCTCTGTAAATTACCATGTGATTTTAAAAATATTTTGAAATATGATGAACACAGGAAAAATGTAAAGAGCCATTTGCATAATAGTTATAAGTTTCAGAAACAGTGTTTCTGAGGAATGAGTTTTAGGCATACTGAAAAAGTTGGCTACGTAGGGATATTTTCCATGCACTTATATTTACTGTACTGCGTATTTATGGCAAAATTGATGGGGATATCTTGAGTCTGTTCCATTACTGTTCATGTAAAGCAGAGCTGGAGTTTTTCCTTCTCCAAAATATGTACTTCATTTTTTTTTTTAATTGGAGTATAGTTGTTTTACATTGTTGTGTTAGGTTCTACTGTACAGCAGAATAGAGTTCCCTGTGCTATACAGCAGGTTCTCATTAGTTATCTATTTTATACATATTACTTAGTGTATATATGTCAGTCCCAATCTCGCAATTCATCCCATCCCTCCTTTCCCCCCTTGGTGTCCATACGTTTGTTCTCTACGTCTGTGTATCTATTTCTGCCTTGCAGACAGGTTCATCTGTACCATTTTTCTAGATTCCACATACATGCGTTAATATATGATACTGTTTTTTGCTTTCTGACTTACTTCACTTTGTATGACAGTCTCTAGGTCCATCCACATCTCTACAAAGACCCAGTTTTGTTCCTTTTGATGGCTGAGTAATATTCCATTGTGTATATGTACAATATCTTCTTTATCCATTCATCTATCAGTGGGCATTTAGATTGCTTCCATGACCTGGCTATTGTAAATAGAGCTGCAATGAACATTGGGGATGCATGTGTCTTTTTGAGTTATGGTTTTCTCTGGGTATATGACCAATAGTGGGATTGTTTGGTCATATGGTAATTCTATTTTTAGTTTTTTAAGGAACCTCCATACTGTTCTCCTTAGTGGCTGTATCAATTTACATTCCCACCAACAGTGCAAGAGGGTTCCCTTTTCTCCACACCCTCTCCAGCACTTACTGTTTGTAGATTTTTTGATGATGGCCATTCTGACCAGTGTGAGGTGATACCTCATGTGGTTTTGATTTGCATTTCTCTAATAATTAGTGATGCTGAGCATCTTTTCATGTGCCTCTTGGCCATCTGTAACTCTTCTTTTTAGAAATGTCTATTTAGGTCTTCTGTCCATTTTTGGATTGGGTTGTTGTTTTTTTTTTTGATATTGAGCTGCATGAGCTGTTTGTATATTTTGGAGATTAATCCTTTGTCCGTTGATTCGCTTGCAATTATTTTCTCCCATTCTGAGGGTTGTCTTTTCGTCTTATTTAAGGTTTCCTTTGCTGTGCAGAAGCTTTTAAGTTTCATTAGGTCCCATTTGTTTATTTTTGTTTTTATCTCCTTTACTCTAGAAGGTGGGTCAAAAAAGATCTTGATGTGATTTATGTCAGAGAGTGTTCTGCCTATGTTTTCCTCTAAGAGTTTTACAGTGTCTGGTCTTTAGTCCATTTTGAGTTTATTTTTGTATATGGTGTTAGGGAGTGTTCTAATTTCATTCTTTTACATGTAGCTGTCCAGTTTTCCCGGTACCACTTAATGAAGAGACTCTCTTTTCTCCATTGTATATTCTTGCCTCCTTTGTCATAGGTTAGTTGACCATAGGTGCATGGGTTTATCTCTGGGTTTTCTATCCTGTTCCATTGATCTATATTTCTGTTTTTGTGCCAGTACCATACTGTCTTGATTACTGTAACTCTGTAGTATAGTCTGCAGTCAGGGAGCCTGATTCCTCCACCTCCATTTTTTTTTTCTCAAGATTGCTTAGGCTATTTAGGGTCTTTTGGGTCTCTATAAAAATTTTAAGATTTTTTTGGTTCCAGTTCTGTGAAAAATGCCACTGGTAATTTGATAGGAATTGCATTGAATCTGCAGATGGCTTTGGGTAGTATAGTCATTTTTACAATGTTGATTCTTCCAGTCTAAGAACATGGTATGTCTCTCCATCTGTTTGTATCATCTTTAATTTCTTTCATCAGTGTCCTATAGTTTTCTGAGGACAAGTCTTTTACCTCCTTAGGTAGGTTTATTCCTAGGTATTTTATTCTTTTTGCTGCAATGATGAATGGGATTGTTTCCTTAATTTCTCTTTCTGATCTTTCACTGTTAGTGTATAGGAGTGCAAGAGATTTCTGTGCATTAATTTTGTATCCTGCAACTTTACCAAATTCATTGACTAGCTCTAGTAGTTTTCTGGTGGCATCTTTAGGATTCTCTATGTATAGTATCATGTCATCTGCAAACAGTGACAGTTTTACTTCTTTTTTTTCCAATATGTATTCCTTTCATTTCTTTTTCTTCTCTGATTGCCATGGCTAGGACTTCCAAAACTATGTTGAATAATAGTGGCGAGAGTGGACATCCTTGTCTTGTTCCTGACCTTAGAGGAAATGCTTTCAGTTTTTCACACTGAGAATGATGTTAGCAGTGGGTTTGTCATAAATTGCCTTTATTATGTTGAGATATGTTCCTTCTATACCCACTTTAATGAGAATTGTTATCATGAATGGATGTTGCATTTTGTCAAGAGCTTTTTCTATGTCTATTGAAATAATCATGTAATTCTTATCCTTCCTTAATGTGGCATGTCACATTGACTGATTTGTGAATATTGAAGCATCCTTGTGTTCCTGCAATAAATCACTTTTGACCATGGTGTGTGATTCTTTTCATTTATTGTTGGATTTGGTTTCCTAATATTTTGTTAAGGATTTTTGCGTCTATATTCATCAAATATATTGGCCTGTATTTTCTTATTTTGTATTGTTTGTCTGGTTTTGGTATTAGGGTAATGGTGGCCTCGGAGAATCAGTTTGGGAGTGTTACATCCTCTTTTGCTTTTAGGAATAGTTTGAGAATGGCAAGTGCTATTTCTTCTTTATATGGTTGGTAGAATTCTGTTGTGAAGCCATCTGGTCATGGACTGTTGTTTGCTGGCAGTTTTTTTAAAAATTCAATTTCACTACTAGTGATTGGTCTATTCAAATTGTCTGTTTCTTCTTGTATCAGACTTGACAGGTTGTATGTTTCTAGAAATTTCTCCATCTTTTTCTAGGTTGTACAATTTGTTGGCTTATAACTCTTTGTAGTATTTTCAGGGTTTTTTGTACATCTGTGGTATTGGTTGTTACTTCTCCTCTTTCTCATCTTGTTTAATTGGGTCCTCTCTCTTTTCTTCTTGGTGAGCCTGGCTGAAGGTTTATCAATTTTGTTTATCTTTTCAAAAAAGCAGCTCTTGATTTCATAGCTCTTTTCTATTCATTTTTTGATCTCTATTTTTAAACAATTTCCTCTCTGATCTTTATTATTTTCTTCCTTCTGCTGACTTTGGGCTTTGTTTTTGTTCTTCTTTTTCTAATTCCTTTAGATGGTAGGCCAGGTTGTTTATTTGAGATTTTTCTTGTTTCCTGGGAAAGCCCTGTATCATGATAAACTTCCCTCTTAGAATTGCTTTTTCTGCATCCCATAGATTTTGTGGTGTTGTGTTTTCATTTTCATATGTCTTCAGTAATTTTCTGATTTCTTCTTTTTTTTTTTTTTTTTGCGGTACGCGGGCCTCTCACTGTTGCGGCCTCTCCCATTGCAGAGCACAGGCTCCGGACGCACAGGCTCAGTGGCCATGGCTCACGGGCCCAGGTGCTCAGCGGCATGTGGAATCCTCCCAGACCGGGGCACAAACCCACATCCCCTGCATCAGCAGGTGGACTCTGAACCACTGCGCCACCAGGGAAGCCCCTGATTTCTTCTTTATTTCTAAACTGACTCATTGGTTTTTTAGTAGCATGCTGTTTAGTCTCCAAGTGTTTGTTTCTTTTCCCATTTTTCTTTCTGTAATTGATTTTTAGTTTCATAGTGTTATGGTCAGCTAAAACACTTGATATAATTTCTGTACTTTTAAATTTATTGAGACTTGGCCTAGCATGTGATCTTTCATAGAAAATGTTCTATGTGTACTTAAAAAGAATGTGTATTCTGCTGTTTTGGATGGAAAGTCCTGTAGTTATCAAATAAATCCAACTGGTCTGTTGTGTCATTTAAGACTACTATTGCCTTACTGATTTTCTTTCTGGATGATCTGTCCATTGAAGTAAGTGGAGTTTTAAAGTTTCCTACTATAATTGTATTATGGTCAATTTCTCCTTTTATGTCTGTTAGTATTTGTTTTATATATTTATGTGTACCCATATTGGGTGCATATATGTTAATGAGAGTAATATCCTCTTCTGTATTGATCTCTTTATCATTATATAATGGCTTTCTATATCTTTTGTTATAGCTGTTGTTTTAAAGTCTATTTTGCTAGCCCTGATTTCTTGTTATTTCCATTTGCATGAATTTTCCTTGCCTTTACTTTCAGTCTCTGTGTGTCTTTAGCTATGAAGTGAGTCTCTTGTAGGCAGCATAGAGGAGGGTTTTGTTTTCTTATCCAGCCATTCTATCTTTTGATTGGAGCACTTAGTCCACTGACATTTAAAGTAAGTATTGATATATTGTACTTATTGCTATTTTATTACTTGTTTTCTGGTTGTTTTTGTACCTCTTTTCTGTTCATTTCTTCTTTTTTGTTTCTTCCCTTATGGTGTGATGATTTCTTTAGTAGTATCCTTGTGTTCCTTTCTTTTTAATGTATCCTTTGTAATTTGTGGTTACCTTGGGGTTCATATATTTTGGCCTGTTACTATATCTACTTGTTTTAAACTATTAATCATTTAGGTTCAAACACATTCTAAAAGATCTGCCTTTTTTTTCACTCCCCTTCCCCACATTTTGTGTTTTTGATGTCATATTTTACATCTTCATGTTTATCCCTTAACTATGTATTATACATGTAGTTGCTTTTACAATTTTTCATCTTTTAATCTTTGTACTGCCTTAAGTGGTTGATCATTAGCCCTTGCTATATATTTGCCTTCCCTAGTGGGATATTCCCTTTTCTATAGATTCTTACTTGTTTTCCACTTAGAGAAGATCCTTCAACATTTCTTTTAGGGTTAGTATTGATGATTTCCTTTAGTTTTTGCTTGTCTGAGAAGTTCTTTATCTCTCCTTTATTCTAGATAATACTCTTGCTGGGTGGGTTACCCTAGATTGCAGTCTTTTCCCTTTCAGTGCTTTGAATATATCATGCCACTCCCTTCTGGCCTTCAAAGTTTCTGCAGAGAAATCAGCTGGTAGTCTTACGGGATTCCCTTGTGTATGGCTCTTTGTTTGTTTGTGTATTTTTCTTGCTGCGTTTAAAATTCTCTCTTTATCTTTAACTTTTGTCATTTTAATTATAATATGTCTTGATGTGGGTCTATTTGGGTTTATCTTGTTTGGGACCCTCTGTGCTTCCTGTACCTGGATATCTACTTCCTTCTTCAGATTTGGGAAGTTTTCAGCCATAATTTTCCTCAAATACATTTTTGATCCCCTTCTCTCTCTCTTCTCCTTCTGGGACCCTGTTGATGCAAATATTGATATGTTTAATGTTATCCCAGAAAAATCTTAATTTTTTTCATATTTAAAAATTTGTTTTTCTTTTGACTGTTATGATTCAGTGATTTCCATTATTCTATCTTCCAAATCACTTATGTATTCTTCTGTATCAGTTAGTCTCCTATTCATTCCTTTAGTGTATTATTTATGTCATCTGTTGAATTCTTCATTTTTGATTAGGTGCTTTTTATATTTTCTTGTTCTGTGTTAAAATTTTCACTGTGTACATGAATTCTTTTCCCTAATATAGTTAATGTTTTTTATTACCAATGCTTTGAATCTTTACCTGGTAAATTTTTTTTTTTTTTTTTTTTTTTTGTGGTATGCGGGCCTCTCACTGTTGTGGCCTCTCCCATTGCGGAGCACAGGCTCCGGATGCGCAGGCTCAGTGGCCACGGCTCACGGGCCCAGCCGCTCCGCTGCATGTGGGATCTTCCTGGACCGGGGCACGAACCCGTGTCCCGTGCATCAGCAGGCGGACTCTCAACCACTGCGCCGCCAGGGAAGCCCTACCTGGTAAATTTTTAATTTCTGTTTTATTATTTATTTTTTCAGTGGTTTCTCTTGCTTTTTTGTTGAGTGTAGTTCCTGTGCCTTTTCATTTTGCTTAACTTTCTCTGCCTCTATGAGTTTAGGTGAATCAGTTACCTATTATGGTTTTGGAGGGGTGTTCTTATGTGGGAGCATCCCTATACAGACTGTGTGTGCCCAATGCCTTTGGTGGGAGAGCTGGATTTGTGATGGATATAACTCATATCTTCCCTCAGGGTACAGTGGCAGCTATCACCTTCATAGGACCTGGGGCTGGAGATGAAGGGGCTAGAGCTGGAATTGGGTGTGAAGTGGGACTTCCCCTCTGCTCAGTGGCCATCACCCCCCTGTTGGGGTTGGGGCCTGATCCCAGGTTACTGGAGCAGGAACCCTGAGGGCCATGTCCCAGCTGGATCTATTCCCTTTAAGTGTGTGTTTTCATCTCTCCCCACACTGGGATTTTTGCCCCAGAGTGGGGTAGTGCTGAAGCAAAGGGGGCCCTGTGGGCTTTCAGCTGATATCAGCTACAGGTAGAGGTCAAAATGTCTCTGGTATGCTGCCTGTGCCATGCCTGCACTTGTTTCCCTCACTGCACTGAGACACAGCCTTGGGTGCATGGCCCTTTTTTTCCTCACAGCTGATCACTGTGAGGAACAAAAGGGTCCCTCAGCCCCCCACTGAACCTTGTTGTTGAGCCACACCACAGAGCTGTGGGACCTCTGTGGACTCTTGGCATGTGTTGAGGGATGAGTTTTGGTGGAGCGACCTCTGTCAAAGATCTATGCTGCTTCTGAGACACCACTTGAGTAAGAACCAACAATGGCTACCACCACCCCACCCATGCTCTGCCCAGGAACTGGGTCATCTCTGTGTTCCATGGTCGAGTCTTCTCCCTCATTGGCTGGCCCAGATCCAGTGCCATGCTGTGACATGGACTGAGTGAGGCTGGAGCATTTGCTTGGCTTGGGCTGGGACATGCAGTGAGGCAGTTGTGAGAAATCTGGTAGCAGCTAGAGCAGGTCTCTCTTTGTCTTGCCTCAGTTGCAAGCCAGCACTTGTGCATACATGCTCCTCATGAGCAGGGTCCACGCTTCACACTGACTTTCTTCTTGTCTCAGCAGCCCTCCAACAAGCCAGTGGGCTTATCTCCCCCATGAGTGACCCCATGGCTGGGGTATCCAATTGGTGGCTTGACCTCAGGCCTGCTGTCTACTGCATAATCTCCCTTTACTTCTGAGTCCCTTTCCAGAGGCATAGGTCACAACCTGATTGTTTTTCTACCTGATTACATTTGTATCTTTCTTACAGACTTGGTTGTACAGGAGTCCTTTTGCCAGTTTCTAGTTCATTTTCAGTAAGAATTGTTTTACATGTAAATGTATTTTTGATGTGTTCATGGGAGGAGCTGAGCTCCATGTCATCTTACTCTGCCATCTTGATCGATCCTCCTAATTCATTTTCAGTTGCAGAAATATCTCACTAACGAATGCATTTGACTGCAAATAAGAAAAAGAATATCTCAATGTAGCTTAACCACCTATGGGTATATCTATCTCATACATTAAAAATGTTAGAGATAGAATGGCTGGCCATTGCCTTAGGATCTAGGCTCCATCTGTCTTCCTATCCTACTATCCTCATTCTGTAGCTTTTATGCTTTGCCACCAGTCTTTATGTCTGCATTCCAGGGCTGGGGGAAAGGGAAAAATATCCAATTGAGTCTCACTGGCCAAAATTGTTTCACATGGTGAATTCTACCTACAAGGGAAGCAAGAAAATCAAGTTTTTATAGCTCTTAGGAGGGGCAGAATATGTATGTTGACTTCAATATCTTCCTCTAGTTATTTTCTCATAGGGTAAAAGGATGATAAAATGTCCAAGTTTATGCCTGAAAATGTCTGAATTTTGCCCTTTCTCTTGAATTAAATTTTTTTTTTTGGTTATGGATTTCTGGGTTCCAAGTAACTTCTCCTCAGCACTTAGACTATATTGGTCAATTATATTTAAGCGTCTTATGATGAAAAGTCTGATCCTGATCTGATTCTAAGTTTCTGTGGCAAACCTATAGTGTCTGTGACCGTTTATTTTTCTCATCTAAAATGTATAGTTTTATAATCCCTAATATTTTAAGTTTCACTATATTTTGTCTGGTTTGGGGGTTTTCATTGCCATTTGTTGGTGTTCTTTTTTTTTAACATCTTTATTGGAGTATAATTGCTTTAAAACGTTGTGTTAGTTTCTGCTGCATAATAAAGTGAATCAGCTATATGTATACATATATTCCCATATCCCCTCCCTCTTGCGTCTCCCTCCCACCTTCCCTATCCCACCTCTCTAGATGGTCACAAAGCATGGAACTGAACTCCCTGTGCTATGCGGCTGCTTCCCACTAGCTATCTATTTTACATTTGGTAGTGTATATATATGTCCATGCCACTCTCTCACTTTGTCCCAGCTTACCCTTCCCCCTCCTCGTGTCCGCAAGTCCACTCTCTATGTCTGCGTTTTTATTCCTGTCCTGGCCCTAGGTTCTTCAGAACCATTTTTTTTTAGATTCCATATGTATATGTTAGCATATGGTATTTGTTTTCCTCTTTCTGACTTACTTCGCTCTGTATGACAGACTCTAGGTCCATTCACCTTACTACAAATAACTCAATTTCGTTCCTTTTTATGGCTGAGTAATATTCCATTGTATATGTGTGCCACATCTTCCTATCCATTCATCTGTCAGTGGACACTTAGGTTGCTTCCATGTTGTGGCTATTGTAAATAGTGCTGCAGTAAACATTGTGGTACATGTCTCTTTTTGAATTATGGTTTTCTCAGGGTATATGCCCAGTAGTGGGATGCTGGGTCATATGGAAGTTCTATTTTTAATTTTTTAAGGAACCTCCATACTGTTCTCCATAGTGGCTGTGTCAATTTACATTCTCACCAACGGTGCAAGAAGGTTCCCTTTTTCCACACCCACTCCAGCATTTATTTGTAGATGTTTTGATGGTGGCCATTCTGACCAGTGTAAGGTGATACCACATTGTAGTTTTGATTTGCAATTCTCTAATGATTAGTGATGTTGAGTATCCTTTCATGTGTTTCTTGGCGATCTGCATATCTTCTTTGGAGAAATGTCTATTTAGGTCTTCTGCCCAGTTTTGGATTGGTTTGTTCGTTTTTTTGATATTGAGCTGCATGGGCTGCATGTATATTTTGGAGATTAATCCTTTGTCAGTTGCTTCATTTGCAAATATTTTCTCCCATTCTGAGGGTTGTCTTTTCATCTTGTTTATGGTTTCCTTTGCGGTGCAAAAGCTTTTAAGTTTCATTAGGTCCCACTTGTTTATTTTTGTTTTTATTTCCATTTCTCTAGGAGGTGGGTCAAAAAGGATCTTGCTGTGATTTATGTCATAGAGTGTTCTGCCTATGTTTCCCTCTAAGAGTTTGATAGTGTCTGGCCTTACATTTAGGTCTTTAATCCATTTTGAGTTTATTTTTGTGTATGGTGTTAGGGAGTGTTCTAATTTCATTCTTCTACATGTAGCTGTCCAGTTTTCCAGCACCACTTTATTGAACAGGCCGTCTTTTCTCCATTGTATATCCTTGCCTCCTTTATCAAAGATAAGGTGACCATATGTGCGTGGGTTTATCTCTGGGCTTTCTATCCTGTTCCATTGATCTGTATTTCTGTTTTTGTGCCAGTACCATACTGTCTTGATTACTGTAGCTTTGTAGTATAGTCTGAAGTCTGAGAGCCTGATTAATCCAACTCCATTTTTCTTTCTCAAGATTGCTTTGGCTATTCGGGGTTTTTTGTGTTTCCAGACATATTTTGAAATTTTTTGTTTTAGTTCTGTGAAAAATGCCATTGGTAGTTTAATAGGGATTGCATTGAATCTGTAGATTGTTTTGGTTAGTATAGTCATTTTCACAGTGTTGATTCTTCCAGTCCAAGAACATGGTATGTCTCTCCATCTGTATCATCTTTAATTTCTTTCATCAGTGACTTATAGTTTTCTGCATACAGGTGTTTTGTCTCCTTAGATAGGTTTATTCCCAGGTATTTAATTCTTTTTGTTGCAGTGGTAAATGGGAATGTTTCCTTAATTTCTGTTTCAGATTTTTCATCATCATTATATAGGAATGCAAGAGATTTCTGGGCATTAATTTTGTATCCTGCTGCTTTACCAAATTCATTGATTAGCTCTAGTAGTTTTCTGGTAGCATCTTTAGGATTCTCTATGTATAGTATCATGTCATCTGAAAACAGTGACAGTTTTACTTCTTTTCTGATTTGGATTCCTTTTATTCTTTTTCTTCTCTGATTGCTGTGGCTAAAACTTCCAAAACTATGTTGAATAACTGTGGTGAGAGTGGGCAACCTTGTCTTGTTCCTGATCTTAGTGGAAATGCTTTCCGTTTTTCACCATTGAGAATGATGTTGGCTGCAGGTTTGTCATATTCAGTCTTTATTAGGTTGAGGTAAGTTCCCTGTGTGCTTACTTTCTGGAGGGTTTTTATCCTAAATGGTGTCGAATTTTGCCAAAAGCTTCTTCTGCATCTATTGAGATTATCATATGGTTTTTATCTTTCAATTTGTTAATATGGTGTATCACATTGATTGATTTGCATATATGGAAGAATACTTGCATTCCTGGGATAAACCCCACTGGATCATGATTTATGATCCTCTTAATGTCTTTTGGGTTCTGTTTGCTAGTATTTTGTTGAGGATTTTTGCATGTATGTTCATCAGTGATATTGGCCTGCAGTTTTCTTTTTTGTGACATCCTTGTCTGGTTTTGGTTTCGGGTGATGGTGGCCTGGTAGAATGACTTTGGGAGTGTTCCTCCCTCTGCCTTATTTTGCAAGAGTTTGAGAAGGATAGGTGTTATCTCTCCTCTAAATGTTTGATAGAATTTGCCTACCATCTGGTCCTGGGCTTTTGTTTGTTGAAAGATTTTTAATCACAGTTTCAATTTCAGTGCTTATGATTGGTCTGTTTATATTTTCTATTTATTCCTGGTTCAGTCTCAGAAGGTTGTGCATTTCTAAGAATTTGTCCATTTCTTCCAGGTTGTCCATTTTTTTGGTGTATAGTTGCTTGTAGCAATCTCTCATGATCTTTTGTATCTCTGCAGTGTCAGTTGTTACTTCTCCTTTTTCATTTCTAATTATGTTGAATTGAGTCTTCTCCCTTTTTTTCTTGGTGAGTCTGGCTAATGTTTTATCAATTTTGTTCTTCTTCTGGAAGAACCAGCTTTTAGTTTCATTGGTCTTTGCTACTGTTTCCTTTCATTTCATTTTCATTTATTTCTGATCTGATTTTTATGATTTCTTTCCTTCTGCTAACTTCGGGGTTTTTTTGTTTTTCTTCCTCTAATTGCCTCGGGTGTAAGGTTAGGTTGTTTATTTGAGATTTTTCTTGTTTCTTGAGGTAGGATTGTATTGCTATAAACTTCCCTCTTAGATCTGCTTTTGCTGCATCCCATAGGTTTTGAGTCATTGTGTTTTCCTTGTCATTTGTTTCTACGTATTTTTTGATTTCTTCAGTGATCTCTTGGTTATTTAGTAGTGTATTTTTTAGCCTCCATGTGCTTATATTTTTTACAGATTTTTTTCCTGTAATTGATACGTAGTCTCATAGTGTTGTGGTTGGAAAAGATACTTGATACGATTTCAATTTCCTTAAATTTATCAAGGCTTGATTGTGACCCAAGATATGATCTATTCTGGAGAATGTTCCATGAGCACTTGAGAAGAAAGTGTATTCTGTTATTTTTGGATGGAATGTCCTATAACTATAAATTAAGTCCATCTTGTTTAATGTATCATTTAAAGCTTGTGTCTCCTTATTTATTTTCATTTTGGGTGATCTGTCCATTGGTGAAAGTGAGGTGTTAAAGTCTCCTACTATTATTGTGTTACTGTCGATTTCCCCTTTTATGACTGTTAGCCATGGCCTTATGTATTGAGGTTCTCCTATGTTGGGTGCATAAATATTTACAATTATTATATCTTCTTCTTGGATCGATCCCTTGATCATTATGTAGTGTCTTTGTCTCTTGTAATAGTCTTTATTTTAAGGTCAATTTGTCTGACATGAGAATTGCTACTCCAGCTTTTTTTTGATTTTCATTTGCATGGAATATCTTTTTACATCCCCTCACTTTCAGTCTGTATGTGTCTCTAGGTCTGAAGTGGGTCTCTTGTAGACAGCATATATATGGGTCTTGTTTTTCTATCCATTCAACCAGTCTATCTCTTTTGGTTGGACCATTTAATCATTTTACTTTGAAGGTAAGTATTGGTATGCGTGTTCCTATTACCATTTTCTTAATTATTTTGGGTTTGTTATTGTAGGTCTTTTCCTTCTCTTGTGTTTCCTGCCTGGAGAAGTTCCTTTAGCATTTGATGTAAACCTGGTTTGGAGGTGCTGAATTCTCTTCACTTTTGCTTGTGTGTAAAGTTTTTAATTTTCTGTCGAATCTGAATGATATCCTTGCTGGGTAGAGTAATCTTGGTTGTAGGTTTTTTCCCTTTTATCACTTTAAATATATCCTGCCACTCCCTTCTAGCTTGCAGAGTTTCTGCTGAAATATCAGCTGTTAACCTTATGGGGATTCCCTTGTACGTTATTTGTTGCTTTTCCCTTATTGCTTTCAATATTTTTTCTTTGTATTTAACTTTTGACAGTTTAAATCATATGTGTCTTGGTGTGTTTCTCTTTGGATTTATGTTGTATGGGACTCTCCGCTTCCTGGACTTCATTGACTCTTTTTTTTCTCATATTAGGGAAGTTTTCAACTATAATGTCTTCAAATATTTTCTCAGTCCCTTTCTTTTTGTCTTCTTCTTCTGGGACCGCTATAATTCAAATGTTTGTGCATTTATTGTTGTCCCAGAAGTCTCTGAGACTGTCCTCAATTTTTTTCATTCTTTTTTCTTTATTATGCTGTGCGGTAGTTATTTCCACTATTTTATCTTCCAGGTCACTTATCTGTTCTTCTGCCTCAGTTATTCTGCTATTGATTCCTTCTAGAGAATTTTAAATTTCATTTATTGTGTTGTTCATCATTGTTTTTTTGCTCTTTAGTTCTTCTTGGTACTTGTTAAATGCTTCTTATATTTTCTCCATTGTATTTCCAAGATTTTGGATCATCTTTACTCTCATTTCTCTTAATTTTTTTTCAGGTAGACTCCCTATTTCCTCTTCATTTGTTTGGTCTGGTGCGTTTTTACTTTGCTCTTTCATCTGCTGTGTATTTCTGTTTTTTCATTTTGATTAACTTACTGTGTTTTGGGTGTGATTTTTGTAGGCTGCAGGTTCATAGTTTCCGTTGTTTTTGGTGTCTGCCCGAATTGGGTAAGGTTGGTTCAGTGGGTTATGTAGGCTTCCTGGTGGAGGAGGGGTTCGGTGCCTGTGTTGTGGTGGATGAGGCTGTATCTTGTATTTCTGGTGGGCAAGACCATGTCTGCTGGTGTATTTTGGGGGTGTCTGTGACCTTATTATGATTTTAGGCAGCCTCTCTGCTAATTGGTGAGGTTGTGTTCCTGTCTTGCTAGTTGTTTGGCATGGGGTGTTTAGCACTGTAGCTTGTTGGTCATTGAGTGGAGCTCGGTCTTAGCATTGAGGTGGAGATCTCTAGCAGAGCTCTCACTGATTGATATTACATGGGGCAAGGAGGTCTCTGGTGGTCCAGTGTCCTGAACTTGGCTCTCCCGCCTCAGAGGCTCAGGCCTGGCACCCGGCTGGAGCACCGATATCCTGTCAACCACATGGCTTACACATAAATGGGTTAAATTTTCCAATCCAAAGGCACAGGGTGGCTGGCCTTCTGTAGTCTTCTCTGTCCTCCAGCCAGATGTTGTCCTCTGGGCCTGGTCGATATGGAGAGCCTGCTTTGGATCCAGGTCCAGCTGCATTCCCTAGCATCTAGAAGAAGCAGCCACCGCCCCCATCCTCCCCTATCCCCGCCGCAACTTGTCACCATCCTGGAGTGCCCAAGCCTCTGCCCTCATGCTCTAATTGGTGTTTTCATTCCTAATACTGTCACTTTTAATTGTCTATTGAGATATGATGTACATACATAAAGTTCATCTGTTTAAAGTCTACAATGCAATTACTTTTAGTATATTTACAGAGATGTACAACAATCATCATAATGTAATTTTAGAATATTTTCATCATTCTTTATACCTATTAGCAGTCACTCTTCATCCACAACCTGCCCCGGCCCTAGCCCTAGGCAACCAATAATCTACTTTGTATTTCCATAGATTTGCCTATCCTGCACATATCATAAAAGAGATCATACAATATGTAGTCTTTTTGTAACCAGCTTCTTTCATTTATCATCATGTTTTTGAGATTCATCCATGTTGTAGCATGTGTTAGTACTTTATTGCTGTATAATATTCTGTTGTATGGATATACCATATTTTGTTTACCTTTTTATCAATGGATAGGGATTTTGGTTGTTTCCATGTTTTGACTAGAAGGAATAATACTACTATGAACATGTGTGAATAAAGTTTGCGTGGCTATATGTTTTCACTTCTCTCCAGTATTTTTCCAGGATTACGTTGCTGCATCATATGGTATCTGTATGTTTAACTTTTTGAGGAACTGCAAACTGTTTTCTAACAAGGATCCACCATTTTATATATCTCTAGCAATGTACAAAGGTTCATCTTTTTCCACATCCTTGCCAACACTGGTTATTATCTGTCTTTTTGATTATAGCCATTCTAGTTAGTGTGAACTGGTACTTTATGTGGTTTTGCTTTTCATTTCCTTAATGACTAATGATGTTGAGTATCTTTTTTTGTGTTTAATAATCATTTATATATCTTCTTGGAGAAATGTCTGTTCAAATCCTTTGCCCATTTTTTATTGGATTATTTGTGTTATTATTATTGAATTATTTATTATTGAGTTACAAGAACTCTTTATAAATTGTAGCGTCAAGTCCCTCACCAGATATATGATTTGCAAATATTTTCTCCCATTCTGTGGGTTGTCTTTTCATTTTCTTAATGATGTTCTTTGACAAAAGTTTTTTATTTTGATGAAGTCCAATTTTTCAGTCTTCTTTTTTGTCACTTGTGCTTTTCGTGTTTTATCTAAGAAATTATCATGTAACTGAAGGTCACAAAAATTCACTCCTATTTTTTATCTAAAAGTTTTACAGTTTTTTTTGTGGTAAAATGCACATAATGTAAAATTGACCATTTTAATCATTTTAAAGTGTGTAATTCAGTGGCATTAATTTCATTCACAATGTTGTACTACTGTCACCACTAGCTCATTCATTCTAGAAGTATTTCATCATCCCAAATGAGAACCCCATACACATTATACAGTAACTCCCCTATTTCCTTCCCCCCCCACAAACCACAAGTACACTTTCCTTCTCTGTGGTTTGTCAGTCTGGATATTTATATAATTGGAATCATGCTATTTGAAGCATTTGTGTCTAGTTTCTTTCACATAGGATAATGTTTTTAAGATTCAGCCATGTTGAAGCATATATCATTACCTCATTCCTTTTTATGGGTGAATAATATTCCATGGTATGGTGTTAACATGAATATGTAAACATATCCTCTAGGAAATGGCCCCTAGATTTTTTATTTCTTTATTGCAGGCTGAGATCTGGTAGCTCAGAAGATCTGGTAGCCTGCCAGAACCAAACTCAATTTTTTACACATGTAATCACTTAAAAAATAGCCCAAACAAGCAGATTTTTAGCCATGTAGAGCCTGCTTGTTTTGCATACTCCACAAAACCTCACTGAAAGCTGTTACTCACTGATAAGATAGCACCTCATAGTTATAAGACCCCAAGCTGCTACCCACTTCATAGTTCTCTGATCCAGAGACTTCTTATTGCTCCTGAGTGACATCACCTGCATAGGTAGGTCCTCTCTCTAATCCCTCTCTCCTTTGGGAGTTTCCTTGGCTTCCTCCCCTTATCAATAGCTACCCACATACTGTAGCCTCTGGACAGACTGCTGCTGTCAGGGACTTCTCCCACATGCAAACCTGTCAAAACATCACCCAGTAAAGCTTGTGTGTGCTACTGCCAACTTGTGGTCAGGTCTTTTTGCTATATCAGCCCCCAGCTTGAACCCTTATACCTAGATATTACCACATTTTGTTTATCAGTTCATTCATTGTTGTACATTTGGTTTATTTCTACTTTGGGCTGTTGTGAATAGTGCTGCTGTGACATTTGTGTGAAAGATTTTGTTTGAACATCTGTTTTCAGTTCTTTTTGGTATGTATCTAGAAATGGGATTAGTGGGTCATGTGGTAATTGTATGTTTAATTTTTTTGAGGACACATCAAAATGTTTTCCACAGTGGCTTTATCATTTTACATTCCTACCAGCAGTGTATGAGGGTTCCAATCTCCAAATTCTTAACAACACTTGTTATTTTCCAGTTTTTAAAAAATTATTAAGTCCATTTTAGTGAATGTGAAATGATATCTCACTGTGGTTTTGATTTTCCTGTGCTTATTGGCCATTTGTATATCTTATTTGTAGAAAGGTCTATTCAAGCCCTTTCACCATTTTTGGTTGGTTGGTTGGTTTGGTTGGTTGGGTTTTGCTGTTGTTGTTATTTTTGTTGAGCTAGTCTGTAGTTTTAACTCTTATTTTTAGGTTTGTGATCCACATTGAATTAATTTTTCTGTATTGTGTGAGGTGGGAGTAGATATTCATTCTTTTGCATGTAAATATCTAGCACCATTTGTTTAAAAGACTATTCTTTCCCCCATTGAATTGTTTTGGCATCCTACTTGAAAATCAGTGATCATACATATTAAGGTTTATTTCTGCAATTTTAATTATCTTCCATTGAGCTATATGTCTATTCATATGCCACTACCACACTGTCTTGATTACTGTAGTTTTGCAGTTACATTTTGAAACCAGGAAGAGTGAACACACAAACTTTCTTTTTCTTTTTCAAAATTATCCTGAGTCCCTTGCATTTCCAAATGAATTTTAAGATCAGTCTGTAAATTTATTTATTTAACCATGAAATTCTCTACTATTTTATTTTATTATTTCTCTCACTTTGTTTCTCTTTCTAGAAGTTCTGTTAAGTAGATTCTGAATTCCCAACTCATTAGGGTTAGATGGGTCTACCCTCCACATCTATTGACTTTTCCCCCTTATACTGTTTATTCCTTTGCCTTTTTTGTGTGTTCTGAGAGAATCTCTCCTCTTATTATTCCAGGTATATTATTAACCCTTCAGCTATTTTTAATACACTATTAAATACTATTTTAAAAATACTGCTGTAAATTTTTAATTTCCCAAATTTATGATGGGCTCTCTTTCCTCTCACATATAGATTTCATATCCTCTCTTATTTGTTTCTTCACCTGGGAATTCCTTCATTAGTTTAACTTAGTGCCTTTATTTCATGGTGTTTTTTAAATGTTTTCTCTGAAACTTTGGTGATTCTTGTTTGGAGGGTGTGTGTGGGAAAGCTCATGTTTTCAGAACTCCTATACTATTCTTTTGAGGACAGGATCTACCCTCTATTAATTTTGGTGGAAAAGTACATTGGTTGTATGTGACATTGTTTTCTTCTTGGTTTTGGTTGTCTCATATATCCTATATCAATAACTCCATGGGGAAATGCTCAACCAGTCAAGGTTTCCTAGCTTGCATAGTTAGCCCCTTGGTAATTAACACTGTGGTCTACACAGCTCAAGTAGAACAGGGGAGGGGAGAACAATCCAGTGGCTCTGCTATGGGTTCTCTATCAGTTGTTCATTATTTTCCTCAGTAACCATTTCTGTTTATTTTATTCATTGCCTATGATCTTGGATTGCTTTCCTTGCTGTAGCACTCTTTTGTAGTCATACCAATTTGATGGTGTCTACTTTCTAGTTTTTAGGAATTTCTCATCATTTTATCATTTGTGTCTGTTTTTTCTTTTGTCCGCTCCTTTATGTCTTAACTCTCTTAAAAGACTTTTATTAGATTATAGTTGGAGAGTTATTTAATAGGATGTATGTCTTCTCAGTTCACTATTTTGATACAAATTTGCCTCATAAGCACTTTTAAGCACCTTAGAGCTTAATTGTTTTCTAATAGGAAACTTATATGTATATCTATGGACTTGTATGAAGATTGTATTTTCTCTGTATATAAATCCCTTTATCCTACTATGGGAATGTATATTGTATGTGTGCTTAAATGTGTATTTATGTGTTTATGCCTCTGTGTGTGTGTGTGTGTGTGTGTGTGTGTGAGTGTGTGAGAGAGAGAGAGAGAGAGCAAGTTCATTATATACTTTGATTGTCATGATTAACCTATCATCCCCGGCTGCAACTATTTATTTAGGATATTTATATTTAAATATCTTAGTTCAAAATATTTATATTTAAGCTCTTGAAAATAAGAAAAACAACAAAATTAAAGGAAAAAATACGAGCAAAAAGGAATCTTCCCAAGATACATGTACTCTTTTTTTTTTTTTTTTTTTTTTGCGGTACGCAGGCCTCTCACTGTTGTGGCCTCTCGCGTTGCAGAGCACAGGCTCCGGACGCGCAGGCTCAGCGACCATGGCTCACGGGCCCAGCCGCTCCGAGGCCTGTGGGATCCTCCCAGACCGGGGCACGAACCCGTGTCCCCTGCATCAGCAGGCGGACTCCCAACCACTGCGCCACCAGGGAAGCCCCATGTACTCTTTATAATAGAAGAGAAGAGGTTAAGCTAATGAAAAAATTATAGAAGTACTGATTCCTGGCTCCCATCCATTTCAGACACTATTCAGGTTAAATATGAATGTCTGTTTGGTTATAACAATGTTTTCATATTTTTCATGTGTGCAAATGATTCCCTTGCTGTCTCTCTCTATGTGACTGTATAAATTTGTACTTTCTGTTATGTGTTTTCAATCCAAGTTATAAATTTTAAAAACCTGTGTTCTCTTTCTCAGAATTATCTTCATCTTCAATTTTCTGGAGCCCTTTCTGGAGATAACCCTGTCTAATAAAGTTGTTTTATTCTTGTATGATAAATAACGTATAATTATATTTTAAAAACTAATATTGAAGTTTGTTTAAAATATCTTTAAAATATTGAAGGAGAAAGAATTTTTTAAGACATCTTTTGTAGATGACGTAGAAGACGTAGTTACAAACAAAAACTTCTGTAAGGCTCATCCCAGCAAGGTTATTCCTATCTAAATAATATAGTGATTGAAGGAGAAAATATAAGCTAGAGTGAAATGATATTAAGTACAGTTGCCACAAGAATCATTTTTTTATTGGATAGATATTATTGTTGGACTTGATAAAAATTTCATTGATCACCCTCTGGCACATTTTGTCCTTTATTTCCCATGAAAGGAAGAACAAATGAGAAAAACTAAAGAGCATTTCAGAAGTAAGTCACACAATTCTTAGAAATCCACATATCAAGAACGTCAGTTTATTCCCTGGAGACAAATGGTTAGCAGGTTCAGTAACAACTGTGAGCTACATCAACAGAGTTCTCCAGAGATAAGCCCTGATTTTATAAATATAAGACTAAAAATCAACATTTTGATTCTACTGTACAGGCTCTAAGAATCCAGAATATACCATGGATCTATGGTTTAAGAAGCAGGAACAGAGCTGGACTCTGAAGCTTAAAGGATAGAAATCTAAAGAGCTCACACCATAACAAAATATAAGTAGACTAAAATAAGTAAAGCTTAATGTGAATTTATTATTATAATTATATAGATCTTTACATTTATTTTACTCTTGCTCTGTATTTTAGTGCATACATTATATCTATTGATTGAGATTAATTGAAGTTTATACCATTCACATTTACTAAGTGTTACTATAATAAGCAGGTACTATAATAAATGTGGAGAACAGGCATTGTTACTGCATTTATCAAATAACAGTCCATAGGGACCAGGGTATTAAACAATCTGTTAAAAATTAGGCTAATAAGTGTTACAGTAAGGAAAGCACAAGGTACTATATGAAGAGATAGCAGGGGTACCTCGCTGAGTCTGGGAGTGGGTTGAGGTTTAAGGAAAAATTTCTTAGAGGAAATGTTAGTGGATAAGTGAATGAAGATAAAGACCTAGATAGAAAAGTCAGGAGAGGTAGAAAGAGAAGGAACAGTATTTCAAATAAAGGAAACAGACTGTGTGCAGAGTCTGTAAAAGAAAGTATTACACATTCAAAAGGTGGAAAGGAGTTAGCTATGGCTGGATGAAAGGGTGTGAGGCCAGAAAGAACGGGAGCAAAAGCTTTAGCCGTTCAAGGCCAGATAATGAAGGGATTCATGACTGTCCTAAGGTATTTACGCAATCCTAAGGGAACTACAAAGCCACTGAACAGTCTTAATTAGAAGAGTTTCTTCACTAGGTTTGCATTTCAGAAAGATCACGCTGATTGCTACATGGAAAATGTGCTTTGAAGAAGTAAACTGCAGGAAATGAGAGCAGTTAACAAGCTTTCGTTGTAATCCATGTAAGATATGATATGATGGTGTCTGAGACTGGCATGGTAGCAATATGGGTGGAATTATTTGGACAGATTGGGAGACAGAATGTAAAACTTCAGAGGATTTGATAATTAACTGTATAAGGGAGAGCCAAACAAAGAAAATTCAGTCAGTCTTGGCAACTAGATTCTTAACTAGGACAACTAGGGAAATGATGGTACATTCCACTAAATTTGGACCCACTAAGTACTATCAGATCAACTTTACAGTTCAGAGTTATCATAGATTGGTTTATTCCCTTTATTCCAGAAAGAAGGACACTGAGCCTTAGAGAGTTTGGATGACTTATATGATATCCCTAGTTACTTAGTGGCATGTTAAACCTCACTCAATTTAATGTTCGGGTGTTTAGTAGTTATGAGTTTTTACTTTCCATTATTTGGATCTCAAATTATCCTAATTATTTCATTCAATTGTCAGTATTTATTCAGTTGCATTTAAAATGGAAAAACATTGAGAATTAAAGTCAACAAGTTGTAGTTCCTGTCCTTAAGGAGCTTGCAGTCTACATTCCTGATTTGCAGCAAGTAGTGACTAGGGAGAAATACACTAGTTGAGACTTGCCTTACAACTACATTCATATGAATACATTCACATGGCAAATAATGCATTGTCTGAGAAGCAGTGTTAAATTTCACAGTCTTGACATGTTTTTTACTTTTCCATTTTATTGGGAATTTTTTTCTAAAAAAGGAAAAATTGGTACTGTAGTAGAATGCATTTGTTGCCTTTCACTATCCATTCTTCTCCCCACCGGAATGCCAATATTTAGCTAGGCAAATTGACACACATTTTTTTTTTTTGGCCACGCAGCATGACTTGTGTGATCTTAGTTCCCTGGCCAGGTTTTGAACCCAGACCCTTGGCAGTGAAAGCATGGAGTCCTAACCATTGGACCGCCAGGGAATTCCCAACACACCATTTTCAAAGTACATTTCCTAGCCCAACTTTCACCTAGGTGCAGTCATGTGATAACTCTAAACAATGAGAAACAATGAAACCTATCCTGTGGGACTCCTAAGATGTTCCCTTAAAGAGAGGATGTATACATTTCTCCACTTTTTCCTATCCTGCTGTCTGGAGTGCAGATGTAGCATCTGGAGCTCATGCAACCATTTTGGATTGTGTAGATAAGGGTGACACGCCAGTGGTGGCAAAGCAGTAAACTGAAGGCACCTTGAGGCATGATGACATCACAGAGCCCTCATAGAAGTCTGGGATCAGAAACATCAGACTTCTTTTGTGTGAAAAAGAAATATATTTGGTTTAATCACATATAATTTTTTATAAGTAGCCAAACCTATTCCTAATTTATACTTCCTCAAGCAACAAACCAGAGTCTGCAATTGTTTGGTCAGGAACTCTTTTTGGCTCAACCAAACCCCAGCTAAAGGATTGTCCCTGCACTTATTAAAAGGACAAGCACAGAAAATTGTATTTTTGTTATGCAAGTGGAGAACCAGGAGCAGGAAATTACTTCCCCATCAAAATATTCACAGACCGTGAGGAAAGATTGCATGATTTTGTCTCCCACTATACTTAGAGATGATACACTCATATGTTCATACTCTGAGGAAAACAGCAGCCAGTGATGTGCCCCAGGGACACTAAATCCCAGGATACACATATGAAAGGAAAACATAATCTTCTTCACAGGTCTCTTCCTTTCAGTTAAAGATAACATCTCTCTTAGTCCAAGGCTAAGAATTGATCACCTAACTTCACTAACCCAATTATTGATTTGTATACCTTGTCCTACCTGTCCCTTTATCAACTGATCTCCATAGGATGAATTAGTAAATTTGCCATATAAGTATTTTTGGTCTTGGTTTGTCATCTTGAGTACTGTTGTGTTCAGAACCCATCTCTCTTTCTTCATAAGAAAAATGTATCTAAGGGAAAGCCTTAATAATTATTTCAAAAGGTTAATAATTAAGTATTAATTTTAATAAGGTTGATTTAAAGTTTCAAAAGTGCTATGAATTTATTTAAACAAAACTTCTGTCCTATACAGAATGAGAGAATAAACAGAAGCATAGTCTTTTCACCAAATCCTGCCATATTTTAATATACCAAATTCAATAACAAAACATGGCAATATATCTATATTTTTGTACTGAAAATATATAACAAATAATGTTTTCTGCTCCATTATATATCTTAGAAGACGAGTGAGTACAAAAATTGATTTATGATTATCATAAATCACTTGTCAATTATGATCTTATATATGGCATGAGAATTAACTTTATTACTGAGGAGACAAGAAATTGTTGATAAAACAGGTAATCACTCAATACTCAGGATATCCAACAGATAATTGATCTGCACCTATATCTTCTTCATTCTTATAATTGTCCAGAAGTGACAAACATTGCCAACCATTTTTTTCCTAGACAATATAATTGTCAAATAGCCAATTAGACTTGGAGTTTCAGATCAATATTTTGATAGCTCTTCAAGATAAAGCATTCTTGTGATAGTGTACAAAATTAAAGGCTACATTAAGAGGAATATTTTCAATAAGTGATTTAGCACTGCGCCTGGCATATTATAATTAATGATATGTCTATAACATTGCCAGAGCATTAAGTGGAAATTACTAACAAATGCTGTTGCATTTTCACTTCTGCTTTGATGATTTGTTTTACATTAAAGTAAATGAGGTAAAATTAACACGAGCTCATAATATAGCAGCCCATTTAATTTGGTTGAATAGTTTTCAACCTCTTTCAAGTACACATTTCATTTCAATGATAATAAAATGAGACCAGTTACTGTTTTAAATTTTAGAACAAATAATTTTGTGTATACTTTTAAGTTTCTTATTGATACCTGTTATTCTCTCAGACTCAAGACAAAATATCTTAAAATACTATAAAAATCAGGTGTTAGTCAAAACTTCTTTCGTATACAATGAGAGAAAGAAATCCTGAGGAAAATACCATTTATTTTCTGGAAATAAAATGTGCCACATTTCCATTTTAACTAAGAATATTTCACTGTATTTATCATTAAGCATTTCTACTTGCTTTTCATCAGAAAAGTATTTTTTGTTCATTTTCCCTTTCGTGTGCTTACTGAGAGAAGAATATATTTACTTTAAATGGAACCAGTTACTAAACATTAGGAGTCACTTGAAAGGAAAAAAAAACATCTTTCTAAAAGCTTCTTACTTTGAGAGGGTTAGCACAAAATATAAAACCAAAATGAAAACAAACCCCAAAATCTCTGAGGTAGCTATTTTAAAACAATGTAATACAAAGTAGAAAACATATAGCTAAAATGATAAGCAAAAAAGAGTATGTGATA
The DNA here is from genome assembly GCF_003676395.1 of Aethalodelphis obliquidens. Lineage (NCBI taxonomy): Eukaryota > Metazoa > Chordata > Mammalia > Artiodactyla > Delphinidae > Aethalodelphis > Aethalodelphis obliquidens. The sequence goes on from NW_020837948.1 coordinate 13,670,220, forward strand.
TTATCACTTAAAGGAATGATAGGTATGGGTAAAGATAGGCGAAGTTCTGAGGAAGAGGTGTACATGGCAAAGATGAACACGTGTTCTGATCCTAGTCACAGTAGGAGGTAAAGGGTCATAGCAGGACGAAAAGCTTGTGGCAGATCATTCCTGTGCTAAATTGTCAATGTGTTTTTAAATTAAAAAAAAAAAGTCCACATGTTGCATTTCTTTTGGGGAGGTAGAATTGGGCAGTTTGAAACAATGAGACATGAAAGTGTAGGGGAAGATACTCTTTTTTGTCTACACTTCACTATTTGCATTTCTACAGCACCTGATGTCTAAATAGTCAGTAAAAATGAATGCGCATTGATTTTGACCCACAACTTTGCAAAGAAGTAGGAAGGGAATATCATCAGTACCAGGCCGAGGGGGGAGGCAGGCAATCTCCTTGGAGCCACCTATCTGCAGCGCTCCATTTTTCTAGTATAAGGACCAGGTGAAGGTAAAAAATTCTTTGTGTTTGGGTTGAAGGTATGCCTTAAACAACAAAGAACTAAGCAGGCTGACATCCTGTCAGGATGGGAGGAGAATGTGTGACATGGATAACAGGCATATTCCAAGTGGAGTTTACACTCTGCTCTCTTAGCTTATGAATTTGCCGCTTGGAGGCATTCTGAGCTCATTCCTTGTGCTGTGTCGACAGGTGTGTGCACTGTGCCCTTCTTTTGTTGACTTTTAAGGGAGAAGCAAGGGCAGTCTCAGAGGAGAGGAACAGAAACTGACTGGGAGGGGACCTCATGTTTTTCTTTGATGTGACTCTGGAGCCTATAACGTTTGGCTGCAGCTCTAAGACTGATCTAGCCCTGCCTTCACCATGTTGGGTTGCTGGCAATGAGGCACTTTGCTTTACATAATCCACAAACAGTATTTATGGTTCCCGTGTTCTCAACTGTCTGTAATCTTGAAGATGCGTTGTAATACTTTTAACAGTTCCCTGTGGAATGTTGGGATCCATATTTTGAATTTTTGTTTGGTTGCCTTAAATGGAAGGATTAAACCACATTTCATAGGTGGAAATTTAGAACTTTCCAGCTGAACCCTCTTACATGTGGAGGCGATTACATACAAGGTAATTTAAAAATCCCTTGCTGTTTTTCAAAGCCATAGTAGCAAAACAAACAAACAAACAAACAAAAATAAACAAACCCATAAATGCTTCTTTATATAAAAGTTGTCATGGATTAAAAAAGTATAACACATTTCTCACAAAAGGGTTAAACTGCTTCTCTCTATTATTCACTATTTCTATGGCCATTAAGAGAATATTATTATACACATGGAAACTGCCTGGCAGGTGAGCAACTCCTGGCCCCTTGAATACTGCCTAGTCTCTGGCTTCACATTTGTCTTTTACCCTCTCTGGGACAGTGACCCCAGCTGATGCTCCAGAGCTTCTATTCTTATTTCAGGGAGTGAGGTAAACAGCTGACATTATATAACCATGTTGGTGTTAGGATGATAAGGACATATTCTGTGGTACTGTGGGTAGAAATGAAGGGAGGATTTAAAAGCCTTTTCCATAAAAAAGGAAACTGACAAACACTGATAATCCTCTGTGCAGGGAGAGGATGAGTCAAATCTTTCAAGCATGGTTCCCTTAGAAAAAAATAACTGGTAACATTAAGGAAGTCAAAGGGGAGCCGGTTAGAAGACGAAAATAATGAGTTTTTCATGTTTGTTTGTTTTTAACACGGTCAAAGTTGTGTTGAAATAGAAAGGTCAGCATTTCTTGAAGATAGTTGGGGTTGTGGCTTAAGTTAGGAGCTATAGAAAAATTATCTGGGAAGTGGCTACAAGGGCACCAATGTGAATGTCATGAGAATTCACTGAGGATAGAGATGGGGAGACAAAAGCAGGAGTCTGGAATCTGACCCTTGGGAAGTGTACACATTTGCAGGGCAAGGAGAGGAATTGCAGAACGTTGTGGAAGAGCAAGAGTCGTGGGAGAGACGGGGAGAGAGTCACATGATTTCCCCTTGTCCCCTGATAGATGGTGACAAATTAAAGCGTAAGCATAAAATGTATTCCTTTTTCCCTGGATTTTCATGTCTTATCTATAAGACGTATTTTTTTGAATGTTGTTTCTCTTCAGAATGTAACTCAGCATGACTAAGTAATGCTGAGGAGGAAATTTTATTTGATTGAAATGACTTTTTATGAGTTTATCATATGCTACTGTGTCCATATATTGTGGCAGCCATGGAAATATGCTCCTCAAATCTCCAAGAGAAACTCTTTGAGGAGCAGATTGACTGATAGTCCCAGCTGTCGCTTCTGGATCCACCACTGCTTTAGAGCAGTCTTCCTCGGGCTGTTCACAGTCAGTCACAAGTACAGTGTGGGTAATACTGCACACCATTCCTGCCCAACACTCTGCTAGGCAACTTTGGCTTGGCCTGGTGGAGCTTTTCACAGAACTGCACTGCTGTCTGAGGCTCTTCCCACTCCATCCCTCCATCCTGTTCCTTTTATGTGTAGCAAGCCTCCTCCTTGTCATTGTGCCTCGATCCTTCACAGGTGTTTCTCCCAATACATCTGTTGGTATCTGCTTCTCAGGTCCCGCACTGACACAATATATCAGACACAACCAATGTTTAATAAGTGACCTCAGTGGTTCTGATAACCCTGATCCCTCAGAAGCAAGAGCCAACCTCCCTGAAAAGTTTATTTGAAATTAATTTGTTTCCCCCAACATTGTAGGGCTTAATCATATTCTATTTGGAGTAAGATCTTTGGGAAAGAACCTAGACTAAACTACATAGGGTCCCGCATGGTCTTGACTCTGCTATATTTGCCTTAGTTGTGTTATCAATTTCATCTCATAAGCCATAGCCATTTGGAAAGAATGGCAGACCCACATATTTTAAATTAGCTTCTGGCCTTTTAAGAATTTATTTTTTTTTAATTAAGGTAACACTGGTTTATAGCCTTATATAAGTTTCATGTGTACAACGTTATAATTCAGTTTCTGTATACATGACAGCATGTTCACTGCCAAAAGTATAGTTTCCATCCCTCACCATACTACTAATCCCCTTTACCCATTTCATCCTTCCCCAACCCCCCTTCCCCTCTGGTAACCACCAATCTGTTCTCTATATGTTTGTTTTAGTTTAGTTTTGTTTGTTTATTTTGTTTTTCTAAATATTACACATATGAGAGAAATCATATGGTATTTGTCTTTCACCCTCTGACTCATTTCACTATGCATAATACCCTCAAAGTCCATTATATTGTTGAAAATGGCAAGATTTCATCTCTTTATGACTGAGTAGCATTCCAGTGTGTGTGTGTGTGTGTGTGTATGTGTGGGTGTATACTCATATATATTACATCTTCTTTATCCGTTCATCTATTGATGGGCACTTAGGCTGCTTCCGTGTCTTGGCTATTATAAGTAATGTTGCAGTGAACGTAAGGGTGCATATATCTTTTTGAAATAGTTCGTTCACATTCTATGGATATTCCATTTGAAAAACGGAGTAGCTGGATCAGATGGTAATTCTGTTTTCAATTTTTTAAGGAATATCTATACTGTTTTCCGTAGCAGCTGCACCAATTTACATTCCCACCAACAGTGTATAAAGGTTCCCTTTCCTCCCCATTCTCTTCAATTTTTTGTTTTTTTTTTTAAATAACCATTCTAACAGGTGTGAGGTGATAACTCTTTACAGTTTTTATTTGCATTTTCCTAGTAATTAGTGATGCTGAACATCTTCTCGTGCTATTGGCTATCTGTATGTCTTCTTGGAGAAATTTCTATTCAGATCCTCTACGTATTTCTTAATCAAGTTTTTTTTGTCATTGAATATTGTGAATTCTTCATATATTTTGGACATTAACCCCTTTTCAGATGTATGATTTGTAAATATCTTGATGTTTTCCCAGCACCACATGTTGAAGAAACTGTCTTTTCTCTATTGTATAGTCTTGCCTCCTTTGTCATAGATTAATTAACCATAAGTGTCTGGGGTTATTTCTGGGCTTACTATTCTGTTCCATTGATGTGTGTCTGTTTTTGTGCCAGTACCATACTATTTTGATTACTGTAGCATTGTAGTATAATTTGAAGTCAGGAAGTGGGATACCTTCAGCTTTGCTCTTCTTTCTCAGATTGTTTTAGCTATTTGGGATCTTTTGTGTTTCCATACAAATATTAGAATCATTTCCTCTAACTCTGTGAAACGTGCCATTGGCATTTTGATAGGGATTGCACTGAATCTGTAGCTTGCTTTGGGTACTAGGGACATTTTAACAATATTAATTCTTTGAATTCATGAGCACAAAATATCTTTCTATATCTTTGTCTTTTCAATTTTTTTCATCAGTGTCTTAACAGTTTTCAGTGTACAGGTCTTTCACCTCTTTGGTTAAATTTATTCCTAGGTATTTTTTGATACAATTGTAATGGGATTATTTTCTTAATTTTTCTTTCTCTTAGTTTGCAACAGATATTAGTATATTGATTTTGTATTTTGCAACTTTACTGTATTCATTTATTATTTCTAATAATTTTTGGTGGTGTGTTTAGGGGTTTTATTTGTATATTATTATGTCATCTGCAAATAGTGACACTTTTACTTCTTCCTTTCCAATTTGGCTGCCTTTTACTTCCTTAATTGCCTAATTTCTCAGGCTAGGACTTCCAATACTATGTTGAATAAGAGTGGCAAGAGTGGGCATCATTGTCTTGTTCTTGATATTAGAGGGATAGCTTTCAGTTTTTCACCATTGAGTGTGATGTTAGCTGTGGATTTGACGTGTATGGCCTTTGTTATGTTGAGGTATGTTACTTCTATACCCATTTTATTGAGATTTTTAGCATAAATAGATGTTGAATCTTATCAAATGCCTTTTTTTTACATCTACTGAGACGATCATATGATTTTTATCCTTCATTTTGTTAACATGCTATATCATATTGATTGATTTGCGTATGTTGAACTATCATAGCATCACTGAAATAAATCTCACTTGATCATGGGATATGATCCATTTAATATATTGCTAGTATTTTGTTGAAGATTTTTATGTCTATGTTTATCATAGATATTGGCCTGTGGTGTCCTTTTTTCATATTGTCTTTGTCTGTTTTTTTGATTTTAGGGTAGTGTTGGCCTCTTAGAATGTGTTAGGAAGCAGTCCATCCTTTTCAATATTTTGGAAGAGTTTGGTAAGAATAGGTATTAAATTTTATTTAATATTTGGTAGAATTTATCTGTGAAGATGTATGGTTTTGTTCTGGGGAGGTTTTTGATTAATGTTGCAGTCTCCTTACTAGTTATTGTATCAGTCTATTCAGATTTTCTATTTCCTCATTATTCAGTTTTGAAAGGTTATATGATTCTAAGATGTATGTTTCTTCTAGGTTGTCCAGTTTGTTGGCATACAGCTATTCGTAATAGTCTCTTACAATCCTTTGTATTTCTGTAATATCTGTTGGTTGTAACTTCTCCTCTTTCATTTCTCATTTTTTTCCATTATAGTTTATCATAGGATATTGAATATAGTTCTCTATGCTATACAGTGGGACCTTGTTGTTTATCCATTCTATATATTAAAGCTTACAAGTGCTAACCCCAACCTCCCACTCCATCCCTCCTCCAACCTCTCCCCTTTGGCAACCACCAGTCTGTTCTCTATGTCTGTGATTCTATTTCTGTTTCATAGATAGATTCATTTGTGTCATATTTTAGATTCCACATATAAATGATATCATATGGTATTTGTCTTTCTCTTTTTGACTTACTTCACTTAGTATGATAGTCTCTAGTTGCATCCATATTGCTGCAAATGGCATTATTTCATTCTTTTTTATAGCTGAGTTGTATTCCATTGTATATATACCACATCTTCTTTATCCATTCATCTGTCGATGGACATTTAAGTTGTTTCCATGTTTCAGCTGTTGTGTATAGTGCTGCTGTGAACATAGGGGTGTGTGTATCTTTTTGAATTATACTTTTGTCTGGATATATGCTCAGGAGTGGGATTTCTGGATCATATGATAATTCTATTTTTAGTTTTCTTTGATTTGCATTTCTCTAATAATCAGTGATGCTGAACATCTTTTCATATGCCTATTGGCCATCTGTATATCTTCTTTGAAGAAATGTCTATTTAGGTTTTCTGCCCATTTTTGGATTAGGTTATTTGTTTTTTTGTTGTTGAGTTTTCATTTCTCATTTTATTTATTTGAGCCTTCTCTCTTTTTTTCTTAGTATGTCTACCTGAAAGTTTTCAAATGTTTATCTTTTTCAAAGAACCAGCTCTCAGTTTCTTTAATCTTTTCTATTTTCTTTTAGTCTCTATTTCATTAATTTCTGCTCTGATTTTTACTATTTCCTTCCTTTTACTTATGTTGGGATTTGTTTGTTTTTCTTTTTCTTGTTCCATTAGGTTAGATTGTTTATTTGAGATTTTTCTTGTTTCTTGAGCTAGGTCTGTATTGCTATAAAATCCCCCCATAATACTGCTTTTTCTGCATCTTATTGGTTTTGATATGTCATTTTTATTTTCATATGTCTTCAGGTATTTTTTAATTCTTCCTTTTAGTTTTTCGTTGATGAAATAATTGTTCAGTAGCATGTTATTTAGTCTCTGCATATTTATGATTTTTCCAGCCTTCTTCTTGTAGTTGATTTCTAACTTCATACCACTGTGGTCAGAAAAGATGCTTGATGTGATTTCAGTCTTCTTAAATTTATTGTTTAGTGCCAAATATATGGTTGATCCTTGAGAATGTTCCATTTGCACCAAGGATAATGTGTATTCTGCTGCTTTTGTATGGAGTGTTCTGTGTATATCTGCTATCCATCTGATCTAATGTTTCATTTAAGGCTATTGTTTCCTTGTTGGTCTGGATGGTTGGTCTGTCCATTGATGTAAGTGAAGTGTTAAAGTCCCCTACTGTTATTGTGTTGCTTGGCACTTTAGCACAAGTTTTTTTGCTCTTCTTACCCGAGCTGCCTTTAACTATATTTGAGAATTGACACTTTCTACCCTCCACTGCCTCTTCCAGAAGTGTCACTTGTTCCCCTGTTGTTGCTGCTTGTGCCTCTGGTGTCACTGGTGACTTGCTGCTACCAGTATTGCTGCTGTTGCTGGATTTGTCACTGGGGGCACCAGGCGAGTGGTGTCTCCACTGTGCCTGGGGTCAACTGGGTCATGAGCACTGCTGCCACGGTGATGGAAGGGGGATAGTTGGAGGAAAGCTGGGCTTGAGGGTGCCTTTGCCATGTCTAGGGTTGTTAGCTTTGCAGGTGCTGCCACCAGGGCAGGGGGCTCAGAGTTGTGGGTTCCACTGCAGCTAGAGGGACTGGGGTGGCAGGTTCCATCTCTGCTGCTGCTTGATTCCCCGTGGACTGTGAGTACTGCTGCAGCTGGGAGGCCAAAATTGTTTGTGCTGCCTTTGCTTATGATACTGGGTTCTCTGTGACTGCAGGCTCAGTTGCCATGGTCAAGATTATAGATACCACCTGCACTTTTCCCCCAGTTCTACCTGCTATATGTGATCTAATCCACTCACCTTCAGCTGGACAGATGTGTGGATATCTCCAGCAACCTGGTATGTTGGATAGAAGAACTTTTGTTGAGTTATGGGTGTTTTACTAGTTGGAGATTGAAGGGAAGAGAGAAAGGAGGGAGCATCTTAACACCACCATAATGCTGACATCACTCCAAGAATTCATTTTTTAACTGAATTTGTAGCAGTAGTTCTGAAGACCCACTTATGTTTTTCAAATGATTAATAAATGGAAAACTTTATATCATTAAGAGATACTTACAAAATTTAACAAAAAAGTAAGTTAACAGTATCTTAAATTATGAAACGTATAGGGGTATTTCACATGACTGATTAACAAAACTGAATTACTCAAAGTGAATATGTTCTTAAGGAATAACTAGCTTCTGGGAATGGGCTAGGCAATTTAAAGTTGTTTTATCAGATAGTTTTTCAAATGCATGAATAGATGAATGAATTATTTACACAAAATTGAAAAAAAAGCTTTATAGTCAGCGAATAGTTTTGGCATGAAGATAAAGGTTTCCAAATAAATTGCCATCTCAGAATGTTAAATCACAACATAACTATGTGAGTTTATGCAAGTTGTCAATATATATCACATGCTTTATGTGAAAGGGCTAATGAGTTAGAATTTAGGAAATCAGGCTTTAACTCCCAGCTGGTTAGGTAACATTGGACTTCCTTTAACCTCTCTGTTCCTCAGATTTCTCAGCTGATATTTGAGTCCCTCGACATTTTAAAATCTATAATTTTATTCAGTTTATTTACAGGATATTATACACTAAAAAAACTGGCTCTATTTTTGTAACAGTTTGATGGACGTAAATTCATCATTAAATGGATACAAAAGCAATACTGCAATGGCTGCAAATTGTATACACCTACCTATATGTTATTTCAAATCCATTTCTCATCTGCTTCGCTCATAATATGGAATTCCTTTGAAGACAATGGTCCTTTCGTGCTAGTATTTTATTTCCTATAATGCATAGTATAGTAGATATTAAATAAACATTGTAGGATTGGATTGAGTATTTTGTATCAGTAGAAGGATTGTGAGGGGTTTCATGTCATGGTTGCTTGTGAAATACTTTTATAGCAGATATTAAATATTCAAATATTTGTGTAGTTGGATTGAATATTCTTTATCACTTGAAGGATTATGATAGATTTCAAGGCATGGTTGCTTGTGAAAACACTTATTGAAGGTAAGATTTCTGTGGTTCTAGAGGTATATGAACTCAGTCTTATAAAAATCATAAGTTATTTTCCCTCTCTAAAGCAGTTATGAAACATGAAAAATTCATTTGAGTGTATGTTTCAATAATAAATGTAAACAATATCACATATAAGTGCCCAACAGTTATTTCCAACAGTGATTTAAATGCTATTCTTAGTTTATGAAGAAAGGAGGAAAATGACAGTGGTATTTAATTTTGTCTGTTATGTATCTGACACTTTATTAAGAACTTTATAACATCATTTCATTTAATTCTCACAATGGGACTGTGTTTTATCCACTTCAGTTTCCATTGAGGAAACTCAGAGGAGTTAAATTGCCCAAATCATACTGATGTTAATAAGCAGAATCAGGATTTAATTCAGTGGATCTGTCTCCAAATCTCGAAGATTTTCTACCAAAATAGAGAACCATATGCTTATGGTAGCTTAAAAGTCACTGGGTAAATCCCCAAATGTGGTTTCTTCCATTCTCCATTTAGTGAGAGACTCTGTCCTTGGTGCTGGATTGTAAAGGTTAAGAAAGACAAGGTCCCTGTTCTCATGAAGCTTATTGTCAAATGGGGTGGGTGGGTGAGGAGAGTCAATAAATAAATGAGATAATTTCAGATCCTTTCTTTTATTTCACACAAACAAACAAAAACCCCTAAGTGATATCTGGATTATTTCCTTGGCTTCCAGTAACTAAAAATAGAAAGCACATTTCTGTTAACTTAATGAAATTGATACCATAAAAGTCTACAGAAAACATCACATATAATGGTAAAATATTGAATGGATTTCCATTGAATATTAGAAAAAGACAAATATGAAAGAAGACCTGAATAAATAAAAACATACATTATATTTTTAGTTAGGAAAAATGTAAAGATGCCAGTCATCTATAATTTAATCCATACATTTTATGGACAGTGAAAACCCTAATGAAAGGTTATGAAAGTTGGCATCCGAAAAAATAAAAAAACATAAAGAATAACTAATTAAATTTTGAAAAACAAAAAATTATATTTGACAGGTCTTGCCATACCAGATATGGGCATACCTGATTTTATTGTGCTTCACTTTATTGCATTTCTCAGATATTGCATTTTTTTTTACAAATTGAAGGTTTGTGGCAACCCAGTATCAAGCAAGCCTGTCACATCATTTTTCCAACAGTGTTTGTTCACTTTGTATTTCTTTGTCATATTTTGGTAATTCTCATGATATTTCAGACTTTTTCATTATTATAGTATTGTTATGTGATCTGTGATCAGTGATCTTTGATGTTACTATTGCAAAAAGATTACAACTTATTGAAGGCTCAGATTATAATTAGCATTTTCTGGCACTAAAGTATTTTAAAATTAAGTATGTAATTTTTTAGACATAAAGCTATTGCACACTTCATAGACTAAAGTATAGTGTAAACATAACTTTTTATATCCTCAGGGAAACCAAAAAATTTGTGTGATTCATTTCATTGCAGTATTTGCTTTATTGTGCTCTGGAATTAAACCTGCAATATCTCCAATGTATGCCTGCATAAAATAAACTACAAAACTATAGAACTTAAAAAAATGTAATATTGTTGGAAAAGGAGGTTATTGGAACAGAAGAAAAACCCAAGAAAATAGGGCCGTATGTGAGCAGCAATTACATTTGCAATAAAGATGGCATCTACAATCAATGAAGCATGATACACTGCTTAAACAGATGATATTGGGACAATTGGAAATGTAGTAGGAGAAAAATAGGATAGATACAGATTTTCTCCCATGTACACACACACATACACACAAACATAAACTTCAGATTGTTTTAAGAACTAAACAAGCAAATACATTTATAAAGATTATATAAGGAAATATGAGGGAGCAGTTTAATAACCTTGCTGTTTTGTAATCTTAACCTGAAATGTGTATGCATGTATGTGTGTGTACATAGGATGAAATCTATATTCTAACTGTTATAGTGAAAGACCTAGAGATTTGACTATGGAGAAATTTAAATCTTTCACAGGACAGAAAATAAAATCACCATCAGTACAATTAAAAAATATGATATATTTGCATCTTCTATGTGAAGCAAAGGTTAAGCTTTTTAAAAATACGCAAATCAACTTTTTAAATGATAAGCCTTTGGGAAAAAGAGCAAAAGCCATAAAGAAATGATTCACAGGAATAAAAGAAGTTATAAAAATACATTCAACGTTGCTAGTTGTTAGGGAAATATAAATCAAAATGAAATGCTTCTTTTTGGTCACACATTAATAAAAGATTTTAAAATTCATAATCTAAGATTTTGGCACAGGAGAAAATATATTCTCATAAACTTCATGAGAGTGTAATTTGGTAAAGACTTTTTGTTGGGATACTTGTTAATATCTATCAAAACTTAAAATATTCCTACTATTAGAGTTAATGATTCTACTTTTCTTTCGTGGTCAATGCAGTTAAGTGTCGTTATTCAATTTGCCTGTAAGGCACTAGGAGTAAGCCTTTGTAATATTTCCTAAATAGAAACTCCCGAGCCAGGAAGACCAGCCTTGAGTTAATCCCAGAGGATTTCACTTATCTGATAATAATTATCTAATAAATATCCACTTTAACTTAACCCATTTTAAATGGAGACCAAATTTCATAGAAAATGGTAAAATACAATATAATTAGAATTTTTGAGAAATAAAATATTATACAAAGAAATTTACGTGTTAAAGTTTAGCTTATAATTGCTTCTATGGGGTATTTCTTAGCACAAAATGCAGATCAAGATTTGACATTTTTGGTGTAGCATTTCTAATAACATTTTATAATTGCATGATATTGAATCCCCTTTTATGACTTTTACAACAAAACCACTGGCAGAACCTCAGTTATTTCAAAAGCTTCTCTTTTTACTTTAATAATGAAATAATTATTTTGAAACATCTATCATGTAACCGTAGGTGACAGTTTCTTCCTCTGCTTATGTTAACTGGTTTAACTATGCCATATCTCCATTGTAATCATTTTTGTGATTTTAGCATTTCTTCAGTTTCACTGCATGAAACATATTTCCTTGTGTGAAATTTGTGATATCATGTTAAAAATCAGTTTGCATTAATATTGCATACTATTTCAAAACAACAGATTCAAATGCAGCATTCAGTAATGAACAAGAGACAGATGATGAAGAACAGGGGAGGAAGGGAAAGATGCCAGTACTTCATAGTAAGGAAAATCTGAGAGAGGACTACTTTTAGGAGTATTATTTCATTATTTAATATTTTTATATCTCAACTTCAACTTCTATACACAATAAAATTGCAGAATTGTAGATATTAAAATTATTCTTTCATACATGTGCATTACTATGTAGATTGTAATAGTGCAAAATTTTGATCTATCTCAATGTCCCTTGATAAAGAAAGGATTAAATACATTATGGTATATGGCATTGAATATTCTTCATTTGCTAATTTATTCATACATTTGACAAGCATTTATTGAGTTCTTATTAGGTACCATACCCAAAAGAGACTAATTCCCAGAATCATCAATCAACTGGATCTAGCTGACATTTACAGAATAATTCAATCAGCAAGAGCAAAATGCACATTCTACTCAAGCTCACATGGAGCATTCACCAAGAAAGACTACATTCTGCTCCACAAAATATACATCAACAAACTTAAAAGAGTAAAAATCATGCACAGTATGTTCTCAGACCACAGTAAAATTGGAAATAGTTAACAGAAAAATAATTGGAAAATTTCAAAATATTTGGAGATTAAATAACACACTTCTAAAACCACATGCCTCTAAGAACAAGTCTGAAGAGAAAGTAAAAATATTTTTAACTAAATGAAAACAAGAATACAACTTAACAAAATTTGTGGGATGCATTGAAAGCAGTGTTGAGAGAGAATTTTATAGCACTGAATATGTATATTGGAAAATGAGAAAGATCTAAAATCAGTCTTCTAAGTTTCCACCTTAGTAAACCGGAAAAAGATAAGCAAATTAAATGCAAAGTAAGCTGAAGAAAATAAGTAATAATAAGAATTAGAGCAGAAGTCAATGAAGTTGAACACAGGAAACAATGGAGAAAATCAGTGAAACCAAAAGCTAGTTACTTTTTATTTTTATTTTTTAAGAAGATGTTGGGGGTAGGAGTTTATTAATTAATTTATTTTTATTTTGGCTGTGTTGGGTCTTCGTTTCTGTGCAAGGGCTTTCTCTAGTTGTGGCAAGCGGGGGCCACTCTTCATCACGGTGTGCGGGCCTCTCACTATCGCGGCCTCTCGTTGCGGAGCACAGGCTCCAGATGTGCAGGCTCAGTAGTTGTGGCTCATGGGCCCAGTTGCTCCGCGGCATGTGGGATCCTCCCAGACCAGGGCTCGAACCCGTGTCCCCTGCATTAGCAGGCAGATTCTCAACCACTGCGCCACCAGGGAAGCCCCAAAGCTAGTTATTTGAAAAGAACAATAAAACCAATAAATCTCTAGTAAGGCAATCCAAGAAAAAAAGAAGAGACAGATTATTAATATTAGAAATAAAAGAGGAAACATCATTACTGATTCCATGGACATTAAAAAAAATAAGGAACAATGAATAACTCTGTGCCCATAAATTTGATCAGTTAGTGCAATGGACCAATTTCTCTGAAAGACACAAGGTACTAAAACTGACACAAGTATAAACAAATAACATGAATAGGTCCATATCTATTAAAGAAATTCAATTAATAATTGATAACCTTACAAAATAAAAAGAACCAGGTACAGATTATTTCACTAATGAATTGTCCCAAACATGTAAAGAAGAAATGATACCAATTGTCTACTATATGTTCCAAGGAAGAGAAGCAGAGAGAATACTGTCTAAACTCATTCTATTAGACCAGCATTACTGAAGTCCCCAAACCAGATAAAGTCATCAGAAGAAAGGAAAACTATAGACCATGGACACAGATACAAAAATCCTCAACAAAATATTAGCATATCAAATCTAACAATATATAGAGATAATTGTACACCACGACCAAGTGGGATTTATCACAGGTATGCAAAGCTAGGCTGGGTCAACATTTGAAAATCAACTAATGTAATCCATCTCTTGATCAAGAGGCTAAAGAAGAAAAATCATATGATCATATCAATAAATGTAGAAAAATAATTTGGCCAAATCCATCACCCACTCATGATATAAAACTGTCAGCAAATTAGGAATAGAGGGGAACATTCTCAATCTGATAAAGAACATCTACAGAAAACTTGCAGTTAATATCAGACTTAATGGTAAAAAACTAGATGCTTTACCCCTAAGGTCAGAAACAAGGCAAGGATTTCCCCTCTCCTGACTCCTGTTCAACATCATACTTGAAGTCCTAGCTAATGCAACAAGAAAAGAAAAAGAAATAACAGATATACAGATTGAGAAGGAAAAAACAAAACTCTATTTGTTCACTAACAGATGACATGGTTGTCCTTATAGAAAAAATCAACAACAAAAAAATCCTGGAGCTAATAGATTATATCAAGTTTACAGGATACCAAGTTAATATAAAAGTCAGTTGTTTTCCTGTACACCATAAATGAACTATTGGAATTTAAAATTAGAGACATAATATCATTTATATTAGCACCAAAATAGTGACATACTTAGGCCTAAATCTAAAAAAAAATTGTACAAGATCTATATGAGAAAAACTATAAAATTCTTTTTAAAAAAATCAAAGTTGATCTAAATAATTGTACAACTATTTCATGTTCGTGGATAGGAAAACTCAATTATTTATTAAGATGTCAATTCCTTCCTACTTGATCATACATTCAATGTAAAGTCAATCAAAATCCCAGCAAGTTATTTATTTTTTGGATATCAACAAACCAATTTTAAAGTTTATGTGGAAAAGCAAAAAAACCCAGTTAGACAATACTGAATAACATGATACCAAAGAGGAAAAACAAAGTCAGAAGACTGATACTGGCTGACTTCAAGAATTGCTATAAACTGCAATAATCAAGATGGTATGGTACTGACAAAATAATAGGTGAATAGATCACCTAATAGAACAGAATAGAATGCCCTGAAAAAGACCCACAAAAGTATAGTCAATTGATCTTGGACAAAAGAGCAAAGGAAATTCCTTGGAGAAAGGATAGTCTTCAATAAATGGTTCTGGAACAAATGAATATCCATATGAAATAAAAAATAGTAATGTAGACAGTGACTTTACACTGTTCACAAAAATTAACTCAGAATGGGCCGTGAAGCTAAATGGACCTAAATGGACCATAGACCTAAATGTAAAATGCAACATCAATATTGATTCATCAATTGTAAGAAATGTACTACACTAACTTGAGTTGTTAATAGTAGGGGCAACTATTCTGGAAAGGATAGGGTATATGGAAGGTCTCTGTATTATCTGCTCAATTTTCTGTAAACCTAAAATTGCTCTAAAATAATAAAGTGTATTAATAAAAAATAAACACAAATAAAAATCCATAAAACAAATGCATACCTTAATGAAATATTATAAGCGAAACATCCTTGAAACAATCACCTAGACTGAAACTTTGTCAACCACCATAGAAGCCCTGCCATGTATGCATCCCATTCCACAAAAGTAATCACTATCTTTTGCTTTTTTAAAAGCTTTTATTTATTTATTTATTTTGGCCACACTGCAGGGCATGCGGGATCTTAGCGTCCCGGTCCCCCCCCACCCCCCGAACCCCTGCCCCGCCCCACCCCCACCCCAGGATTGAACCTGTGCCCCCTGCAGTGGAAACAGGGAGTCTTAACCACTGCACCGCCAGGGAAGTCCCAGTAATCACTATCTTGACTTTAATAGTAATCACTTTCTTGTGTTTTTTATGGCTTCTCATAAGCATCATAGTTTAGTTTTTCCACTCTAAAAATTTGATATATTTAAGTTTACAAAAATTTATAGCTGGCAATATTTTTAAAATATCACTATGTCTGGTGGAAAATAGATTATTTGCAGTGCAAAGATGGAAACAGGAGGAATCAGTAGACCATTAAAATGGCAACTTGGACAAGAGTGACAGAGAGGACAGATAGAAGGGATCCGTTTACATTTAGAAGATGGAGCCCAAAGGATTTGGTGATGCAGATGGAGTATAAGAGAAAGAGAGAATTGAAAATGACTGGAAGAAAAATGTTGCCATTTGCAGAAAGGGGGAAGGGCTGGAACAATTATTATTATTTTAAAAATCATAGGCAGATTCGTATTGGTTTTGAGGATATATGTTATATTATTAATTTAAACAGCCAATTTTTTTCTTGAAGTATAATGACATATTGAATAATATGAGAGTGTGTTCTCTTTTTTATCTTACAAAAATATATGTATATTTGTTTTACATGTTTTTATAATAGGAAAAATACGGAAAATAATACAAAAAATATACATAATTGATTACATGAGAAAAGGTACTTTGCAGTGAGATGTGAGAGACTGTAAATTTTATTTTAGAACCTTCTGTATTCTTTGATTGTTAATATGAATTAATTATTTCTGTAATTCAAGTAACTGAAATTATGCATATGTGTATGTGGATATAGATTTAGTTTTGAACATACCAGTATTTCCTCATATTTAGCACACAGTTTGTAAATTTTTTTTTTTTTTTTTTTTGCGGTACACGGGCCTCTCACTGCCGTGGCCTCTTCCGTTGCAGAGCGCAGGCTCTGGACGCACAGGCTCAGTGGCCACGGCTCACGGGCCCAGCCGCTCCGCGGCATGTGGGATCTTCCCGGACCGGGGCACGAACCCGTGTCCCCTACATCGGCAGGCGGACTCTCAACCACTGTGCCACCAGGGAAGCACTGTTTGTAAATTTTTGATTATAAAATAGTTTTTAATATCATGACTTTAAATTGTAGGCAGTCATATGTGAAAAAATGACTCAGTAGGGGCCTAAGCACAGCCTCATGAAGTCCAAGTGAGGATGTGATCTTTGTGCAAGAGAGAGTTCTACAGTCCCAAACTTTCTACTTCTGTAGAAAGAATGTGTAAGTGCTCAGAGGAATGGTGGGTTGCTTGGAGTAGGACAAAGAGGATGACTGGTGACACTAGCCACTATAGAACAGGGCAGGACTGTAGACCTCTGTCATTATTGCTGGCTTATCACAAAGAGGCCCAAATAGGATGAAATATATCATAGGGAAACTAGGATAAACTGGATCTCTTCTCCCAAAATAACCATAATGGCAAGCCCTTCAAATCTTAGTAGATCTACTCCAGAAATAATGGCCAAAGAGATAGGGGTAGGGGAGGAGATAATTTGGAATTGATTCATTTTAAATCCAGAATTAAACACATGTAGATCAGGAAGGGTTTTGGAAAAAGAATGTGCACACGCATGTATACATACACACACATACACACACGCAGCGTGACAGAGGGAATGAGAAAGAGGCAGAGACAAAAACAGAGAGAGTGAGAAAGAGAGGGAGACACTCTGGGTGATGGCAAAAAATAATTTTTGCGTGAGCATTTAAGTGACCACTAAACAATAGCAATTTAGATTCCTTTATTGCAAATACATATTTAAGAGTTTCATATTTACAGTTTGGTATTAATTTTTTGCACTTTCAATATGATTATATTCCAAAGGATTGTATCAGTTTTATTTGGGTAAATAAATAAATAAGAATTCACTGTGATTTCAAAGGAATTAA
The DNA here is from genome assembly GCF_003676395.1 of Aethalodelphis obliquidens. NCBI lineage: Eukaryota > Metazoa > Chordata > Mammalia > Artiodactyla > Delphinidae > Aethalodelphis > Aethalodelphis obliquidens. The sequence continues at coordinate 13,687,704 of NW_020837948.1, forward strand.
CGTTACATGAAATGTCCTGGTTAACTGAAAACTTCATTGATTTTAAGCTCATTAAATGGTGATATGTTTATATTTCAATGTAAAAGCAGTCTGCTTAAAATACACATGAAGAAAATCTCACAAATCTCTTTTCTTTGTATATATCAAAACACCAGCAGTATTCTGGTTACTGGGTATTATACAGACAAAGGCACTCCTATAATGAAAAAAAGCCGTTTGTTATATAAACAACGGGATAAACTCAAAGGGAAATGATGAAAATACATTGAAAAACGTGCTCTAAGCTATGTTTGCTTTGCAGTCTTTGCAGATTGACATTTCAAATTGTGACTAGAGAAAACAGGAAATAATTGCATTCAGCCTTTTACAGCTATATGTGCTGGTGTTCCATAGAATGACAGGTTGGACGATACATTAGTATGGATCCATTTGGATGGATTCTTCTTTCCCTTTTTAATGGCATCTGTCAGTGGCAATTTCAGATCTATTGTCTACAGCCCAAGCCCAGGGCAAGATCCTACTGTGGCGGAATGACCTTTTTTATTTCTTTCCTTACATTTCCATTAGTCTTTTAAATTGGTCTAATGTGACAAGTTTATGTCAGCTAGCATTGTCTTAAACTAACATTGCTTTGCCAGAATTTTCCAAACAGTTTAGCAATTTGCCAGCTGTTGCTTTTCATAAAAAATAAAAGGCTATATGTATTATTCAGTTGACTGTAGTTCAGGGGAAAAAAAGAAAAATATGCAATGGAAATTGTAACTTTCTGGTACCCTAGTAATTTTAACCTTGCCTACATTTTCAGGATGCTGATACAGGGTGAACTAATTAAAGTGAAACTGGAGAGCTGGAAATTGGTACTTTGGGGGTATTTCCTGAGGTTATTTAGCAATCATTTTCCTTTTGGAATACTTTATATTCTATTACTTGAAATCAATTTCTTTTATGTGAGAAATTAATTCCTGTACACTTGTCACTCATAAACATAATATACATACATGCATGTGTGTGCACACACACATTTGCCCCAATTGAAGCTTTTCTTCTTTCCTTGTTCTCTGCAGATCCCAAATGCTCATACTCTCCCAAGTACAGGATTAGGAACAATTCAGTTATCATGGTGCTTCGTGGTAATTAATAGCTGTGCTGAATAATGAGAATAATCTATTTACACAAACAATGACCGACCCTATATTGGCTAATTCTGATGGAGTCACACAATTATATTCTAATAGAATATAGGATAGATAAATGACACCCCAAATTCTACAAGCTTAATTTACATGGAGGTAGAATGTTACTACCTATACAACTATTTAGATGTGTGCTTTGGGGAAAAGTAGCAAAATGTCTATCTTGAATAGACAGCTACTTTTCATCAATTTGAAGCTTTTGTGGCCAACACATATTGTACTGTCATCACTAGACAGATGCTAAATGTTCACATAAAGAGAGTATCTGTTCTGAGAAACAATATGGCCAATCTGTATTCATATATGGAAAGCCAAGATGGAACACTTATAAAATACTAAGAACTGAAGTTCAAATAGGAATCTATCAGATAAATGCAAGGTTCAAAATCTCTTGAAAGGCAAAGGGATAGAGGTGGTACAGATGGAGAAAGGAGATTATACATTTTTATCAAGTTGTAAGTAGAATCTTGTTTATAGATTACTAAATCAGGTAAGTAGTATTGGGTTGGCCAAAAAGTTTGTTCAGGTTTTTATGGAAAAACCTGAACAAAATTTTTGGCCAACCCGATACTTCATAGAGGTCTATGAAAATTAGAGTTTTATTATCACTGAGTCGAAAGAAAAAAAAGTAAATTTGGAGGATTTTCAAAAGGAAAGGTGATAGGATAGATCTTTGACATTCTACAAGTTTATTCATGAAAGAATATAGTTTTTTTTTTAATTTCTAATCTTGAACTCTCCATTTTAGCTATGTTGATCCAGTGATTGATTCTATTGCTCCTAGGATTTATATATGTCACAGCAGGAAAGGAATGAGAAGGTTCACTATCTGATACAGCAGTTTCCTTTCTTTCAAAGTTTTCTTGTTTCTGACTCCCTGTGCCTGGACTTCTGACTCCCATCCTTGCTCGGGCTTAGGAATTCTGCTATTTCAGGGTCCTCATTACTGATGTGGTTTCTCACACCAGGCTACATTTGTGTACTTTCTGCATGCTTCCTGGGTTTTATTTACTTCCTTACCCTTTCTCCCAGTCTCAGCCTCACCTGATCTTGACATTCTTTTCGTCTGAATGACTTTGAGACATATTTTTAAAAGTAAAAATATTAGAATGATAATGAATTGGGGGAAGGAGACATCTTGTTCTTAGCTGTTTACAGACAGCTAGAATGCTTGTGTGATATTTAGAGTAATGACCCATGAGTATACCCTTATCTTAATCGTTGGAACCTCTGGCACCTGTGAATGTGTTCTTTTATGGCAAAGGGACTTTATAGATATGGTTAAGTATCTTGAGATGGCAGGATTATCCTGTGGACCCTAAATGTAATCACAAGTATTCTTCTAAGAATGATACACAGGGAGATTTGACTATAGTAAAGGAGAAGGCATTTGTAACTAAGGAGCAGAGAGATTGGAGTTATATGGCTAGGAGCCAAAGAATGCTGTTACCCTCTCTAAGTGGAAGAAGCAAGGAATAGATTCTCTCCTGAAGCCTCCAGAAGGAACCAGCCTCTGTTTTTTTTTTTTTTTTTTTTTTTGCTGTACGCGGGCCTCTCACTGTTGTGGCCTCTCCTGTTGTGGAGCAACAGGCTCCGGACGCGCAGGCTCAGTGACAGCCTCTTGTTTTTGCCCCATAAGACTAATTTTAGACTTCTGATCTGCAGAACTGTAAGAGAATAAAATTCTATTGTTTTAAGCCAGTAATCTTGTGGTAATTTGTTACAGTAGCAACAGGAAACTAATATAGGTTTTGGTACCTAAAAGTAAGATGCTGCTGTAACAAATACCTAAACATGTGAAAGTGACTTTGAAATAGGGTATTGCATATAGAGCATGCAAGAATTATAAGGAAAATTATAGGGAAAAAACCCTAGATTTCTTTGAACAGACTGTTAGTGGAAATATGGCATTTAAAAACACTGCCAGAGAGGGCTCAGAAGAAATGATAAACATGTTGTTAGAAACTGGAGGAAAGGGGAACCTTGTTATATAGGGGAGGAAAGCTTAGCTGAATTGGTTATATTGGTTATATTGAAAGCAGAACTTGTAAGTAATGAATTTGGATATTTAGCTGAGGATAATTCTAAGCAAAGCGTTGAGGGTTGCTGATTTGTTTCTTCTTGCTGTTCATAGTAAAATGTGAGAGCAAGAGATAAATTGAGGGAAAAACTGTTAAGCAAATGGGACCTAAGACTTGACAATTAGGGGAATTTTTAGTCTATTTATATTATGAACAATGCTGAGATTAGAAGATTCACGGTCAGGAATGTATGCTCTGGAGAGAAGACCAAGCATGTGGTTGGACAACTTTTTGCTGAAAGGATTAGGTGCATGACTTATTGATCCCCTTAGCATTGACTCAGCAGAAGCCAGGAATAGAGATGAGATTATCCAGGAAAGATCTGTGGAGGAGCCTCTTGTCTAATGGAGTGACTCTCTCGGATATATACAGGAGACCCTCAAGTTTTTTGAGAATGTTTTATCTGCAGAAATACTACCCACTTTGACTAAAAGGAGCAGAGACAGGGCAAAATGAAAGAAAACGGTTAGACTACCAAAATTCTATAGGCATTGAAACAGGCTGATAAACTACTCAGCTGAGAACATGTACTACTCTATAAGGGAAAGGAAGAATGACTTTGGTAAGATGAAAGAGCCTTGAACCACAGATTATTCCCAGGCCTGGAAACCTGTTGGAGTTTGCCCAGATGGATTTTGAAATTGTTTGGGACAGTGACTCCTTTCTTCCTTCTGTTTTCTCCATCTTGGAATGAGATTATCTATAATCATTACCCTATGCCTGCCTCACCATTATATTTGGGGACAAGATCATTTGTTGTCTAGTTTCACAGATCCACATATGGAGTAGAATTTTCCCCAGGAATCTATCATAATGCGAGTCTCAACCATACTTGATTTAGATGTTGAGATCTGGGAGATTTGAGCTGGTGATATTTGCATAGTTTAGGTGATTTGGGCCTTGAGTTGATACAAAGGACCTTATAAGAGGGAGACAGAGAGAGATTTGCCTACAGTAGAGGAGAAGATGATGTGACCTTGGAAGCAGAGCTGGGAGTGATGTAACCAGGAGCCTAGGAATGTGAACACACAGCCTCTAAAAGTAGAAAAGGCAAGGAACATATTTTCCTCTGGATCCTCCAGGAGGAACCAGCCTGCTGACTCCTTGATTTTCATCCCTTAAGACTCATTTTGGACTTATGATATGTAGACCTGTAAGAGAATAAATTTCTATTGTTTTAAGCCATTAAGTATGTGGTAATTTTAGTGGCAACAGGAGACTAATAAACATGGTCTATATAAGCATTCAGTAAGTATATGATGAGTGAATAAACGATGAGTGAAAAAAAATATTTGCCTTTATAAGCCTATGTAAATTCCAGAGTTATAGGATTTGAAATGGAAGGCTAGTTTTATTAGAAAAAATTATACATTAATAAAAATCTATTTTGGTAAAGAAAATTCATTCACAAAATTGATGTAAAGATAGACGATGTTGGAAACTTAACTAGAATATTTTGGCATTAACAAAATTATTTTGAAAATTAACACTAATTCTCATTGATATGACTGTTAGTTACTTATTACCACATTTTCCCTCAATTAATTATGATGCTTAGTTTTTAATCTTATCAATCAGCTTTGGTGTTATAGAATTTAATTTTGATAGTTTATATAAATGTAGACTTCCAACAGATGCAATGAATAGCTATAATTTAACCACAAATAGTAGGGGACTCCTGTCCTCACTGCTGAATGGGGGGTAGTAAACAATAAATCTTAGCAATGCCTTGTTATTTGTTCCTTGGGCTTTCGTAGTATGAAACCCCTATGTGTCAATGCCAGTAAAATTAAAAAGACACACATCTGAACATGGTTCTAGTGGATATTCTAGGACCAACCATAGAATTTTGAAAATCAGAAACAATGCTAATTTCTTATGACTCTATCAGCAGTCTTCTTCAGGATCTTTAATATGGACTGAATAATGAAGAAGCTGTCAGAAGAAAGAAAATAACATCAAAGGAGTAGAGTTTTTCTTAGCAGGATACATACTGTCTTGCTCCCTACTATTATGCTAGTGAAATTGGGCTAATCCTAGTTTCTTTAAAATGACTTATGGCTTTAAATCTTATTTTTATTTTTGCACATATAACCCAGAAATTCTTACCACTAGGCCTAAATAGATAACTTCAAGCAGCTGGGAAGAAATTTCACTCACTAAAGGGTGCTGAACCTTTCTGTAATACCTATTATTTTATAAACCTGTTATAAACCTTTATCATGTTATTTGGACATGGTACTTTTCTAAAATTGTTGCTATGGCTATAGTAACTTACTGTGTATGAAGATATGAGCAGTAATTAAATCTTGAAAACCTTTTAAGAAAGTTATCTGCCTTTGGACTTCTCTGCTCAAGGCAGAAATTGTGAGATCATGATGATATTAAATCATAATTCTTCTACTAACTTAGAAAGAGAGTCCTGGTCTTTACAAAATGTAAAAAGCAAGTGATCATGAGTTCTAAAGGGAAAGAGATTTAAAAGTAAATGTTTTGCAGATGTAATGTTGTATTAACTTTTATTGAGGGAGTGCAAAATTCCTGGCACAACTTGCTATAAAATATTGGTCATGGCTTATTAAAAACTTCTGTTTCTGTGAGAACAATGTATTGTTATAACATGGGACCTAAGTCTCAGGCTTCCCGCACAAATAGTTTTTGTCCAAGAGTCTCCGGTAACAGCCTGCAAATAGGACCATACACACACACACACACACACACACACACACACACACACATTAACACACACACACACACACACACACACACACACATACACACACACATTAAACTACTTTCAGACTTTACCTCTGTTACCAGAAAGTCAAGGCAGAGGAAATGCAAGGATAAGGCAAGGAAGGGAAAGAAGTATATTTTTTATAGTGGTAGCAGTGTTGATTAGTTGATTTACTTTTTTTTTTCCTCCATTTACCTCATGGTCATTTATACTCACAAAGTGATGCAGATTTCTTATGGACTTATAGATATAAGCACGAGTTGGACATGGTAAACTGTTATTTGTAAATGAGAAATATATGCATGTTGATTTCAAAATTTTCTAATGTCAGTTTGAAGGATTCTAAATATTCCAGAGGAAGAGACTGATCCTAGTGGACAACCATAACCAAAGCACACAATACAAGGAGTGTATGTATGAACATTATTTCTCTATATTGTCCATAATTATTTCTAGATTAGTCTTTTTTGATTGATTCCTCAGTTTAGATAGAAAATGTTTTCTCTTTTGGTGGTGCCGTGAAACTCGTCAAGCAGAGGTTTAATTAATGTTGTATCTTTGTAAATTAATGAAATATTTATTTTAAAAGGTTTGATGATAATTTTCACATTTTTCTATACCTTCATTTCTTTGAATTCCTACCTTTGCCCAAGCTATTATTACTTGCCCTAATTCTTACCTCCTGAGATTATTTTTACAAATGACTGCTAGGCTTATGTGTAAACAGAATCTTTCTCATTTGGTTTGAGCTCTGTCATTTGAAGCTGTCATCACAAGTTTTATTTGGCAGAGAATTAACTGATTTTATTTCATAGCTGCAGGCCAAAAACTAGCCTCAGTTAGCATTTTACAAATGATTAAGTGGGGAATGAGCAAAAATTCATAGAAATTCCTACCAATATTGGAAAAAATGATAGCTCCTATTGTTTGAGTGTCTGTTATGGGCCAGGTACTGTCGTAGGCATCTTACATATACTATATATTCTTTTCCAGGTAGAGATTACTCATATTTTATACGTCAGCCTCAGAGAGGTTAGGTCATTTTCTTAAAGGCGTATATATGTTCAGTAGGCAAGCCTCCAAATCCTGTGATTTTTTTTTTTTTGGCCACACCCTGTGACTTGTGGGATCTTAGTTTTCTGACCAGGGATTGAACTCGTGCCCTCTGCAGTGGAAGCATGGAGTCCTAACCACTGGACTGCCAGGGAATTTCCAATCCTATGATCTTTATATCAAACCAAGCTGTAAAAAAAAAAAAGAAAAAGCTGCAAATATCAATTCTCATAGAACAATATTGTTGAATCATCATCAGAATTTTCATATGTGAGATTGTACATGCTGCAGACATATGTTTAAATAAATGGTTGTTGAATAAATAAATAACAAAATTATTGAAATAGTGTAAATGTAGCTTTGATCTCTGGTCAATGAAATGAAAGGGGGCAAAATAATAGTGAATGATTGGTTCAACATATGTTTATGTTGTATTTTATATGTGAAAAGTGGATAAATTAATAAAACGAGGGTATAGTCCTTGTCCTTAACACAATGCATAAGGACACGAAACAAATATATAATGATACAAGCCATAGTTTTATGTCAAAATAAGTGATAAATATAAATGCACAGAAGAGTGGACAAAGTAAAAACAAAGTGGACTGAAACCATTAGGAAAAGACTTATGGAATTGCTTGATTTGAGTTGATTCTTGAGAGGTGGGAGAATTTGGCAATAAAGGGATTAGCAAATCCATTCCAAACAACTGGAAAGACATAAAAAAGTACTGAAATACTGATTGATTATGGCTGTGATATATTTTATGTTTGTTGGGAAACACTCCTCTTCCTTCATCTTGTGGTAGAGTTATATTTCTCTGCCCTGCTGATGTTAGGCTTGGCTGTAATTTATTTTGGCCAATGGAATATGACATATGTGATATTAGTCCCATCTGAGCAAAATTTTTGATTGTGACTGCTTTAGTTCAACTTCTGGCTCTTCTTTGAAAGAATAAGTAAATTGCATATCTGACCCTGGGCCTAGAGCGAAGCCACAGTCAAGCTGCAGTTTATATGGAACTCAGGGAAGAAATAAACATTTGTTGTTTTAAGTTAGTGAGATTTTGCAGTGATTCCTTATGCAGCATAGCCTCTTGAAAGCTGACAAATACAGTGGCATTTGAGGGTGGTCTATGAGGACTAATGAATGGAGAAGGTTTATACTAGATTCTTAAGTAAGATAATGAAGTCATAAGTTAATGATTTGTCCTTTATTTTGTAGTACCTAGAACTGGTTGTCAATCTTGATATCTACTGTTATGATTTTAAAAGAAGTGTTGGTTCCATGTGATAATATTAATATTTGTCAACAGGAGTCATTATTTTTTCTCTTACAGTGATCAAAAGTGAATGCTTCTCAAATAGTTTTGTTATGGCTAGAAATTAATGGTTTAGTGAATAGATCCTTTGACTTTACTTTTACTTTCTTTCACAACATCTACCCTCCTTCATTAACCGCTTCTTATGTGGGCTGTGGATTGCATGGGATCCAGAATTCTCCTTTAATGGAAGAGTGAATTGGACTGGCATGTTATTAGACTGGGATTTTCCTGGTTTTTGTATGGTTCCCTATTAAATGACTGCCAACAATTGCAAGACATTTAATTTTTAGTATTTCTCTTTTTGATCTAGATATTGTTTCTTTCAAAAGCTCTTCAAAGTCTTTAGGTAGCATACTGAACGAATGACAAAAATCTATATATAATCTTAATTATATATATATAATATAGATATATATATCTAGAGATATATACATAGATCTATATATATATCTATATATAGATATATAGATATATATATAGATCTATGTATATATCTCTCTCTATATATATAGATAGATAGATAGATAATCTTAATTAACTTAATATACCCCTATAATAATGAGGTGAGCGTGTAATTTTGTTGTCCAAATAGGGATGCTTTTGAGAATAAAATGGAACACTACTAATAATTGTGTTGAGACAGCAGACACTAACTGAAAGTGTTTGGGAAAACCTAGATCAGTGATTATCCAGTATATGAAAGAGCCGAGCTATCACATTCATCACTGTTCTGTCTCTATTTCCTGGAAACGATAAAAGGAAGAAGGACGTTACCAGTGACACTGCCCCTTTTCTATCTATCAATCATCTATCGTGCACACAGGTGCCGTCTCTTTGTCTTCCTCACTTCCCACTCATTCAACCAGCCCTTAAAAGAAGTGAGAGAAGGGTCAGCTACTTCTGCGCTTTGAATCAAGTAGTTAAAAACTCCTATCAGAGCAGAACTTCAGTGAACACATTAAAATCTTAAATTTCTTCACTATGAAAAAAAGAATGATGATGAATTTTCATTGCATCTGTTTTCTAGAAAGCATGGGAAATACAGGTTTTTGATTTTAAAGAATTTGTTTTTTTTGGCCAATATTTTCTCCCCACTCTCTAATGTGAAATGTAACCAAAGCAATGTTGTTAGCAGTGCTAAGAAAACTGTCATTGTAAAATATTTTAACTGCCTTTAGTTTGTCATATGCTTCAAAATGGGATATCTGCAATGGAGTTAAAATTAATTCAGAAATTCTACTTGATATGAGCTTTTCAAGGTCAGTGACCATGTAACTTTTTATCTTGTCATCCCCAAGTCTTAGCATAATTCTGAGCACAGATTAAAGGTTCAAAAGTATTTGTTAAATCAATGAAGAAATTAAAGAATAAATCTAACTCTGTGTGAAATATATCAATACAGATTGAAAATCCAGACTAACTTCAGGTCTATACAGAGAAATAATGGAAACCTTTCTGGTAATAGAGATACGGCCATGACTTTGAAAATTTGGAACAATGTATAGAAAGTTGAAAAAGGTGTGGAAATAGTGAATAAATACTGAGAAGTAAAAAAAGAACATTTCACTGCACACTGAAGAAGTTATTTAGGGTAAATTATTTTTCAGGAATGTTAATTTTGGGAATTTCATAAATGTAATTATCCACATGTCATAAAAAGAAAAATAGTTATATTTGTATATTCTTGAGTTCAAATTATTGTCAGTAATTTCTACTTAAATACTTTTGGAATCTACTTAAATTATACAATTCCTTTTTTCATAAAAAAAGAATTACATTTGCTTAGTCTAGGAGAAGATGTCAGACTCATGAAAAAATACTGATTCTAGTTTTATCTTTTAAAGAACAAAAATATACAAAGATACCATAGGAAAAGAGTGTCATATAGCGTAGACTGTTTTTGAATCCAATAAAAAGAAGTATATGAGTATATATATGTTGGCAGTTCTAAGATCAAAACTACTTTCTATATCAATTAAGTGTAAATGAGCTAAATACCTCTATTAAAAGAAAACTTGGTTGAAAAACTAAGATATACATACATACATGTACACATATACATATATATACAGATACATACATATATACACATGCACACAAATAAGTGACTCATCTCAAAGTAACTCAGAAATATAAAAGTAAAAATATGTACAAAGATATCCTAGGAATATTTACATTAAAAAAACTGGAATCAAGTTCAAAATAGACAACAAATTTGAAAAGTTAGAGCAAATAACATTAAACTAGAAAAAGGAGACTTTATAATAATAAAAGGAAAGACAAAGTAAGGCTTTTTTCACTATATCTTTCCACCAAATAACAGTTCATGAAAATTTGTAAATTGAAAGCAACAAAAATGGAAACCCATACTGAGTAGCCTATTTTAATTTATCCCCTTCAGTCCAATAAACTAAGTGGATTAAAAGTTATGTAAACATAGAAAAAACCTTAATAATATGATGAATATAGTACATCTAACTGACATGCACTGAACCCTGAATCTTAAAAATATTCTTTTCAAATGTTCATAAAACATTTTTAAAATGACTATTTTGTTCTGTGCATTTATCAAGAAACAAAACAGCAGTAAATTTCCATAAGTAGGCAATACAGGGAGCATCTGTTAATTAAAATGAAATAAAACAGTAAATTGAAAATTGTATTAGTTATATATTGCTGCATAACGATATTCCCTGAAACTTACTTACTTAAAGAGCACAAATTCATTATCTTACAGTTTCAACTGAATCCTCTGCTGTGTTGGAATATCAGCCAAGGTTCAGTCAGAGAAACAATGATTTCTAAGCTTATATGATTGTTGGAGGAATTCAGTTCCTTATGACATGTTGCTACACATCAAAACCTGAAGCAATTCTGTGGAGTTTTCTATTTTGGGCATTAATAAACAATATAGCAAAGTGGCTGGCTACAAGATAGATATACAAAACCCAATATTTACTTTTTAATTTTACAATTAGTCAACAGAAATATTAATTTTTAATGTTTTATATGTAGTAATATTATAATATGCAATTGTGATGAATTTGATAAGAGGATCATGGGGCCTTTATGATTAAAACTATGACATGTGTTGAAGAACATAAAACAAGATCTGAACAAATGAAAATTCATAACCCATTTTTTGATGGAAAGACACAATGTAAGATTTAACTCCCCCAAAATTAACATGTAAGTTTCAAGTAATTCTTACTAGCATATCAGATTTTTATAACTATATACAATTATAATATATATTTGGAATAATGTATACCCAAGAAAAGCCAAATGTTTGAAAACAACGGGAGGGACTTGTGTTACTAGGAATTAGAATATGGTCTAAGGTCCCTGATATTAACATAAATCTGATATAGAAAAATGAATAGATAGATAATTCAGCTAAACAAAATTGACAGTTAAGGCATAGATCCCAATATAAGTGAATTAATTTATTACAAAGTTGTGATAAAATTGTTTTCGTATGTAAAAATATATGAACTCACATGTTTATAAGGTAAAAAGGTAAAAATCTGGAAATGAAGTAAATCTTCAACAGTAGAGGAATGATTGAATGACTTATATCTTATGTAGCTAATGAAAAATATAAATTAAAGCTAAGCCAATTATCTTAGAGTTATAATTATGTATGAAAAGAAAAACATTGACAGGAAAATTAAGATGATCACACTTTTGTAAAATAAAAATGATAAAATAATATATATGTAGGCCCATGTTTAGGTGTGTATGTTCTGTATAAGATTATATGAGGATGATGAAGAATAAGAAAGGACATACAACTGGTTGGCAGGGCCTCTTTGAGGCTGAGGTCGGCCTGGCTCATATAAGTGAAGGGTAAAAGAAGTGGGCACTAGAAGCAATATTTTTTTTTCTATATTGAAAAGAAAAAATGAAATTTGAGTTAAAACTAAAAAGATACACTTTTTACCTTTTAGATGAACAAAGGTAAGGTTATTTGAAAATATATCTGTTAGCATTTTGGGGAAATAAGCATTCACATATGCTAATATTGTGTGTGAGTCAAATTTGACACATCCTGTATAGTTCTGTGGAAAGCATTTCACAATACCTATAAAAATTTGTAATGAATATACTCTTTTACCCAGTAGTTTCACTTGTAGGAGTTTATTTTACAAATTTACTCATACGTATGTGAAACATAAAAGAATATTAATGTCGAAAATGATAATACTAGCAAATGATTAGAAATAATCTACTTGAACAACAATGGAGGACTAACTATATGAGTCATGACACACGCAATACAATACTTTGCAGCTGTTCAGCAGAATAAGGTACTTCCGTTTGTTCTGGAGTAATTGTCAAAATGTATTACTGAATAGAAAATGTAAGGTACATAAAAATGTATATAGACTTCTACTATTTATGTTTTAAAGAAAGTGTGTGTGTGTGTGTGTGTGTGTGTGTAGTTTATATACACAGATCACCTCTGGATACTCTATGAGACATTGGGGGTAGTGGGTTGTCTCTAAGTAGGGATATCGAATGGCTGAGAGGTTGAGTTGAACTGATTCCCTTTTGTTTGTTTTGAATTTTGTACCTTGTGCCTGAATTACTTATTTAAAGCTAAATAAAATTATTCTTATTGATTTACTCAGAAAGAACAAATATAATGTAATCAAACACCCTAGCTACGGATAAGAGAGGCTCTATTACATTAGTTATAAAATTTACATGACTTTCTAATATTCCCAAGTAATTTATATTTATAAAACTTATTCTTCACTGCAAAATTTGGAACATTTTATGAAAAAATGTTCCTTTATTTCAAAAAATATCTTGGAAACCATTTGAAGTTAAAAGCATTCTTTGAGTTAGAACTGAAACAGAAAATACTACCAGTATATTGAAATGATTAAAAGAAGTGTGATAATGGATTTCCTGGAGTTCACAGGAGTATGTGCTTTGTTTGGCGATTTTAGCTGAGACTGAAGTAGGAACGATATAATTCTAAAAGCTGATGTTCATTCTCAGCTTTCTCTCACCAAGCCAGAAAACCCATGGAATTAACCCCTTGATAGCCCCAAATAGGGAAAGGCAAAACAAACTTATATTTGGTAAAGATTTTAGTTAAAAAAATTCTCAATTGTTTTCTAGAATGTAAAGATTTTTGTTATAAAATTCTGAATTGCTTTCTAAAGTGCAACTTGATGTCTAAAATTTCATACATTCTCTAATTAGTACTCTCTGTTTTATTTTTCTTTAGGTTATGTTTAGATTCAAGACAGCTATAGTTTCTATATGTTCATTTTCTGATAAGATGATAAATATGCCAGTTTAATACTACATACTGGAATAAATGATATGAAAATAAAATTAGCTCTCAGGACTATTTATATATATATATATTTTTTTCTTTTTTTTTTTCTTTCTTTTTGCGGTACGCGGGACTCTCACCGCTGTGGCCTCTCCCGCTGTGGAGCACAGGCTCCAGACGCGCAGGCCCAGCGGCCATGGCTCACGGGCCCAGCCGCTCCACGGCATGTGGGATCCTCCTGGACCAGGGCACAAACCCGTGTCCCCTGCATGAGCAGGAGGACCCTCAACCACTGTGCCACCAGGGAAGCCCTATTTATATCATTTTTATTTATTAATGTGATATTTAATCAATGCATCACCAAAAATCCTTTGAAATGCCAATTAAATGGAAAGGTTTTTTATTTCTAAATTCTTAATGATTAAAACTACATTAATACTTCCAAAGTAAATAAACTATATTATTCTTAAAACATTACTGTGCTTCATAAACTTCTTATTAGAAAATATAGTTTAAAATAGAAGACATATCTGATTTTAAAATGACTTCTTCTCTTGAAAGTTACCCAGTAGCAACAAGGAGTGCACAAAACAGAAACCTGAACTCCATTTTCAGTGAGGTTAGATGATCTGAGTAACCCCAGACCACAACATATGATAAAGAGTCATCAAATGCAGTAAAGATTAAATACAGGTTAGTGGGCATACTAAACCAAGATATCCACTCTTTGCTGTAGAATTTAGACAAAACCTATAGTAAGTGGCACTATGGTGAGAAGTCACTCTTCCTTTATTTAAACCAATGGGGGTGTTTGTATGGTCTGATGGTTGAAGTTTTTTCCAACCAGGTTTGTCACAGAATCCTTAGAAACAGAGAAAGAGGTAGTAAAGGGAGAAACACAGTTGCATCCATATTTACAGAAGTAAACTGTCATTGAAGGAGTGCAGAGACAGAAGAGAAGGCAATTTTCTATACAAAACAAGACTTCAAGGCACAAAAACAACATTCAAGAATGAAAATGGGAAGACAATGAAAAGAAATGAAATCCAAGTTTATAGAAACCAGATTTTTAAAATGGAAGAAAAAAATGCAGACATGAAGGGTGCATTTTGAAAGTTGCTGAAAGGAGGTGGACTACTGAGATTAGATGGAGGCTTGGGGGACAGTGTAGAAAAAATGTAAGGAAAAAAATTTTTAAAGATCAAATGGTTTTTACATAGTCATAAGTCATGTCACTTCTCTTATTCCTGATATTGGTAGTGTCTTCTCTTCTTTTTTTTTTTTCTAAGAGATTTATCAGTTTGTTTTCTCGATGAATCAACTTTGGGTTTCATTGATTTTTTTCTAATTGTATTTTTGTTTTCTATTTAATTGATCTTTATTTTATTTCTTCTGCTTATTTTGAGGCTCATTTGCTTTTTTAAAGTTTCTTTTTTTTTTTTTTTTAACATCTTTATTGGAGTATAATTGCTTTACAATGGTATGTTAGTTTCAGCTTCACAACAAAATGAATCAGTTATATATATACATATGTTCCCATATCTCTTCCCGCTTGCGTCTCCCTCCCTCCCACCCTCCCTATCCCACCCCTCCAGGCGGTCACAAAGCACCGAGCTGATCTCCCTGTGCTATGCAGCTGCTTCCCACTAGCTATCTACCTTACGTTTGGTAGTATATATATGTCCATGCCTCTTTATCGCTTTGTCACCGTTTACACTTCCCCCTCCCCATAGCCTCAAGTCCATTCTCTAGTAAGTCTGTGTCTTTATTCCTGTTTCACCCCTAGGTTTTTCATGACATTTTTTTTTTTTAAATTCCATATATATGTGTTAGCATACGGTATTTGTCTCTCTCTTTCTGACTTACTTCACTCTGTATGACAGACTCTAGGTCTATCCACCTCATTATAAAGTTTCTTAATGTTGAAGCTGAGGTCATTGATATGAAAACTTTCTCTTTATCCTAATGTAGACAGTTAGGGCTGTACATTTACCCCTAAGTGTTGCTTTAGCACCATCCCACAGATTTTGATATTTTGCATTATTATATTTATTTCCTTATATTTATTCACTTCAAAATACTTCTTTATTTCCCTGTTGATTCCTTCTTTGACCCATGGATGAAGAATGGTAATGATAAGGATGAATTCCAAATTTGGGGGAATTTTCCAGAGATATTTATGTTACTGCTTTTTAATTTAATTCAATATAGTCAGAGAACATAGATTGTATGACTTGAATCATTTTAAGTTTATCAAGACTCGCTTTCTGGTCCATAGTATGATCTATCTTAGTAAGTGTTATGATGCATTTGAATAGAATGTACATTTGGCTGTTGTTGGATGGAGTGCTCTGTAAATGTCAGTCAGGTCAAATTGGTGGATTTTATGTCTTCTCGATCAGAAAATCTTACTGATTTTCTGTCTACTTGTTTCATCAGTTATTGAAAGATGAGTATTTAAATCTCCAACTATAATTATGGATTTGTCTATGGCAAAATTCACTCTCGTAGGAAAAAATGGTTGAAAGACAAGATGATGTTGATGGCATCAGTAATGTATACAACATAATATCCATAATTATTTCTTTATAAATCCACTTTGTCTTCTCTAAATATATATATATATATTTATATATTTTACTTTTTATCCTTATAGTTTTACAGATGACATTTCAAAGGAATGTGTCAGTTCCTGTTTTCACACTGAGGTAAAAATGCATTTAATTCAAATTGGCTACAAAATATCCAACAGTCTATGAATCCATATCAGTAACACTTGGCAACCTGGTTGCCATGCAAACCATTTGTTTTATCTGGTCAAGAGGCAGTATGAAAGCTGGTTGACATGGTGATAATATTTCTGTTATACAATTGACATGTCTAAAAATAGAATTGCAATGAATAAAGCTCTTTTAAATCATCTTTCTAATACTCTTTACACTGAAAAATCACTTATATAGTTGCATCTGCCTATTTCACATTCTATTTAGTAATATTAGTATTGAACAAATCAATAGAGCCTTTTGTCTCTTCCAGGTAAAGATACTCTGTTTATATGATTACCGTTCTAACCATCGAGGTGAACTATGTTGCTGACCAAAATACTCTCTTTTTTCATTAAAGTAACATGATTTTATTTGTTAAATAAAATATTTATACATGAAAACAAAGAAGTAGATTTATAAATGAAGATGAGATATGCTTTTAACCTGTGATGCTGCTGAAGACTTGTAAAGATTAACTGTAGATATTCAGGTCAAAAGAGCAGAGATTTACCGAAGAACTTTTGGCAGAAGCAATGATATACAGAGTTAGACTTGAACTTTCTAAATTATAATTCCCAGCAAGGGGATTATATTGCAACTATGAAACATAGATTTTCAATAAATGAAGTTAAAAGTAAAATAACTTCTTACCTATAAATTTATGTGACAGTCTTCATAACAGTTACATATAGTAAGTAATGAAATGATAAGTTATACAATAGTCTTTAGTTAAAAGAACTTTTGTATTTTTATTTTGATATAAATAAGTAAAATAAATCACTATGTTTGGGAATAAAACTCTAAAGTAAATATCTAAAACTCCAAAAGAAAAGATTTTTTTAAAAGCCTTCCATGAAGATAAATTTATTCTCAATTCATTTTATGGGGTTATAGAGACTTATTTGGCTAAAGTTTAGCATACGTTAGTATAACAAACATTTTGGATAAAGCCTTATTTTATGACCATACTGTGGAAAGATAGTAGGAACAAAAATGACCAGATGTTTCCATTTGCTACACATCAATATTGGAGTGGGATAGCCACCTCACATTGGAGTTCTGCATCCATCTAGAAGCATAGGGTGTGGAGATATTTTACATAAATAGTGTGTCTTATCCATGCAGTGTTCCTACATGTCAAGTTTCCAATATTCTGTGGAATTTCTCCCAAAACCACACATGCACTGCTGCTTTCCTGAATTCAGTGTGGTCATTTAGAAGTTCATTCTCAATACCTGACTTTGCATTCACAAAATCTCTGTAAATATTCCAGCAAACAAATCTGATAAAAGGAAACTGAAGGTATAATTAATTTTACCAAATTACATAATTAATGTGAAATTTACTAAATTATGTAATGAATTTTACCAAAGAATTACTTTAAAAAATGGTGTGCAACCTTATTACACTTTAAATATTAGGTAAGTCAAATCACAAAGTCTAAATTTAACTAACTTTGCTAGAAATGTACTTATTACTTAAACAAGATGCAGTTCATAATGCTCATCACATGCTTCTAAAGTGAATCTTGAAATAAAATGAACAGATGTTTGTTTGGATCTCTGGGTACCAGTGTTCCTCTACAGGGCCTTGAACATTTGAAGAAATAAAGCAAAGGTATGCCATGGGGCCAAAATATTGCTTATATCAGTGGGAGTGGCCCAGTGGAGGACATGGCTCTAATTTAGCCACGTGGGGTTATCAGCAGCGCTCTTCAGAGTTGGGCCATCTCACCCACACAGTCACACCAGCTCTGAACTGGGACAGGTGTTTCCACCACTAGCACTGCCCAACCGCTGCCTATCAGCAGAGGCCCAGAAAAAGCAGAAACTTGCACTCGCTCTGACAACTCTCAAGAGGAAGAAAGAAAGTTGAGCCAATCCTGCCAAAGTTTTATTCCCCAATACACCAATCAGATAAGGCATTCCACCCCTAAAATGGGAGCATGCTGAGAGGAAATCGTTCCTTGTGGAAATTAGGAGTGCACCCTGTAAGGATATTATTTTTAAACTTTCTGAAAGGACATAAGAGCAGATAAGTAATACGTACAAAAGAACTGTCCAAAAGGAGACTGATAAAAGTTATTTCTTCTTCTGGTGGGTAGCTTTACAGATTAAATGACCAAGTTTCTACAATATACACGTGTAAGAAAAAAGCAACGGATTGAGGATAAAACTATACATTAAAAAACTTAAATTATATCAACTAAAAAGAAGAAATGGGCAGAATTAAACTTTAGTATTTGAGGTGCACACTTGGATGATACAATTATAAAGAAAAGCAAGGACATGATTACTGTTCCTTTTGGTAAGTGATTTTGCTTTTGTGGATAGAGATGTGTTTTTGACTGTACTGTATATATGGCAGTTCTTCTGAGATGGCTGGAAAAGCTCTTTCTTTCACTCCTTACAAAGCTGAGTCCTTATCAACTTTTAAGTTCAGCCTGTCACATTCTCAGGGAGATCCGCCACAACCATCCTATTTAAAATAGGTATTTGTTGTTAATTTCTATCTCAGCCCTTTGTTTTCATCATAACACCCTTTATAACTGACAGTTCTTTTTTTACATGTCTATTTTGTTTTTAATTTTTTGTCACTCTCATTCTCTACAATGTATGCTCCATGATGACAAAGATTCTTACTGTATCACTAATGTCTGTCACAGAATTGGATTTATAACTGAAACTTGGTAATTATTGATTGAATGAGTGATTGACATTCAGAACACTATGACTCTGAAATCTTTGCTTTTAACCACTATATTGTACTTTTATCTTCAGCCTCATCTATTTTCACTTCTTATCTCACTCCCTGGACTCATAATTCTAACATATATACCTTTCTATTTTTATTGATCTGTTTTCTTTTCTTTTCTTTATATCATCATATTATCTCCTTCTTTCAATTGGCAAGCCCTAATCATTGTTCAAGATTCAGCTCAGGTGTAATTTTATCCAGAAAACCTTCCTCGATATTTCCTCTTCCTCCATGCTAGATTAGGTAGTACCTGTCTTTAATGTTCTCAGAATATCCTGGGCATAATTTCTGTCACTGCACTTGTCACAATTTCATGTGTTTACCTCTCTCACTATTCACTGAGTAAATGTTTGCAGAACGTACGTATGGAGAAATATTGCTCAGGACCAACCTATTAATAGAGTTATATGAAATTATCCTAATCCTTGAAATCATTTCAGAGATAAAAACAGGTTTCTTAAAAGTATTGAACTATGGATCAAGTATATAAATTAGGACTACTATCATTTCTGTGAGCTAAAATGGGTTCAGTTATTTATAATTAGATTCAGTAGCCATTTTAATTCCATGATCATACAGTTAAAGACTATAGTCTCCTCACATCAAAGAATAAAGAAAATATGAAAAATAATCTTCAATTAATTTCTGATCATGACTGATAGCATCAGTTAGGATACTTTTTGGCTGCAATATAGAAAGAACTGCATCTCAGAATGGCTTAAAATTGGATATTTGTCTTAAATAAAATAACCCAAAGATAAGGTGATCTCCAGGCTTATCTGAAGACAATTTTACAACGTAATCAAGTTCTTTCATCTCTCAGCTCTGCATCCTTTCCAAGTCAGCTAATCTGACTTCCCCAGGGTGTGAAGATGGCTCTAGAAGTTCCTGAATAACTAGATAAAATTTAGAGAAGGAAGAATGGCTTTCTTTCTTCTGAGTCTTCTTTTTAAGAAGAAAGATTTTTTTTCCCAGAAGCCCCTAAGAGACTTCCTCTTATGTATCATTGACCAGAACTGGGTGACTTGCCTATTTCTAAACTACTCATTGACAAGGGTAATAGGATACCAACATTTGGGCTACACTAATTTTTAGGGATGAAAAGAATTAGAAGAATTAAACACTGTGCTCAGTATATGCCTAAAAATCTTGTTGTGTTGAAAGAATTAGGAAACAGTAAATTAGTAACATAAATCAAAATGCAGTTGCTGGCTATTTTGCATGTTGTAAAATCCATAAAAGTCAAAGTTGAGAACAGAGGTGTGACTATTGCCAACACCACTGTACTTCTTAGATTTCACAAACATTAAACATACCTGCAGATAAAAGTAAGGCTCAAAATGAGGAAAGCATATTGAGTATATATCCAGCTCCCTGGTCCTAGGTCACTGTACATCCCCCAAATGTAATTAGCTCACTTTCCTACTAATTAGTTTTCATTTATTTTCCCTATTAACCTCAATTCTAGAGCATTTTTACAGCCAAGATGAAAAATAAAGTCTCTCTATGCTTATAAGGTTTTTCATTTAAGTCTGTGGGTGAAAGATACATTATGAATAGTATTGATTTTTTTGACCTCAGTCAAGTGACATGAAAGCTTAAGATTCATCTTCTCCTCACATTTGTCATAAATCTCTGACACGTCAATATTCTATATTTGAATGCTTTGTGCACATTAGCAATATTGTAAAATCATATTGTATTGTGACAAGGCACTAAATTTATTTCAGAGAAGGTCCATTTTAACGCTCTATGCACTATGAATAATAAAGCAGGTATTGATTCTAATGACAGATTATTATGACATTAATAATTTAATTGAAGCAAGACCTTCTTTCATTTGAAATTGGAGGGAGTTGCTAAAGAAAAAAAAGGCAGCACCCCAGTTAGTTTTCCTTGTATTATAATAATGTTGTTCATCATAATTACATGGTGTCAGTACATATATATACATATATATATATATATGTATATATATGTCGTATTGAGTTCAGAAATATAAGGATACAGTCTGTACTTTAGTCATGGCTATTTGGATTTTTAATTCTCCTTAATGATAATAGGAGCAAAGCTTGTAAATTGTCTCTCTATGCTTATATAAAAATGGTTATGTATTCCTTCTCACCCCTGGCAAGACTTTCTATCAAAAATGATAACAATGATATCACAGTAAAAACAAAGTCAGGAGAATTGTCTAGAGAATTAGATTTATTTAAATAGAATAGAAATATAGTTTAAGGCAGCTGCTTATCCTTAATTGAATTTATTTGAAGTCCTAAGTAGCTGTGAAATTTTTGGCTGTAGAACTGCATATGAGTAGCTGAGTCACTAAATGATTTTTGGAGTATTAGAATATAATATATGACATATATCCCTGTTTAGAATTGAACTGAAATTCCATACATTAAAGAATTAGTCTATTCTCCATGTTGAGCTGTTTGTCATTATTTTTTCAAATTAGACCAAGATTTGTCTTCAAACTCAAACACACAATGACCCTTTTAAAATTTACAATGTGATATATCTGTAAGTACCTTGATGAATATGCCCACTACCAGAGAGAAATATGACTCTTCCATTTTTGCTCTCAATGTAGTAGGTCCCAGTTAAGAAAATAAAGGTCCCAGGGCTTTCAATATAAGATGGGGGTAAAATTATCTTTGATCCAATCACCCTTATTTCTGAAGCCAAGCCCAATTATAAGTAATTGAAAAATAGAAAAGGTCAATCAGTCTCCCAGGTAAGTAGGAAACACCTATAACCCAAACAACAATATATGAAGAGAGTGCTTTATCAGTGGAAAATGGAGTAGTGGAAATCATTGACCCTGAAAGGAGAAAAGAATAAAAAGAAATGAGGACAGTTTAAGAGACCTTTGGGAAGACATCAAGCATACTAACATTCACATTTATAGAGGTCCCTGAAGGAAAAGGGAGAGAGAGAGGCAGAGAACATATTTGAAGACATAATAGCTGAAACTTCCCTAACCTGGGAAAAGAAACAGACATCCAAGTCCAAGAAGCAGGAAGTCCCAAACAGGATCAACCCAAAGAGGACCACACCAAGTCACATTGTAATGAAAATGGCATAAATTAAAGATACAGAGAGAAAATTAAAAGCAGCAAGGGAAAAGCAAAAAGTTATGTATAAGGAACCTCCCATAAGTCTATCAGCTGACTTTTCAGCAGGAACACCATGACCAAGTGGGATTTATTCCCTGGATGCAGGGATGCTTCAATATTCACAAATCAATCAAGTTGATACACCACATTAACAAACTGAAGAATAAAAGCCATATATTTATCTCAATAGATGCAGAAAAAGCTTTGGACAAAATTTAACATCCATTTATGATTTTAAAAAAACTCCAGGAAATAGTTATAGAGGGAATATACCTCACCATAATAAAGGCCATATACGATAAGCTGAAAAATAACATTATACTCAATGGTGAAAAGCTGTAAGCATTTCCTCTAAAATCAGAAACAAAATAAGGTTTCCCACTCTGTTTAGAAACCTTAAAAAATCAATAGACAAATTCAAATAATAATTTTGTATTATAGACGTCATTGAATGTGCTAATTTCCTTAATATAAGAACTAACCAAGTCATTTAAAAGTTGACAAAGGATGTAAAAGGGCAACTTATAGGAAAAAACATATTCTTTTTAAGTATATGAAAAAACATTTGCTTTTACTCATAATTACATAAAAATTTAAAGCAAAGTAATATTTTTTAACCTGTCAAATTTGCAAAAATCAAAATGTTTGATGATGGTCTTCCCTCGCTTTGAAGATGCTGTCCTACAAAGTCCTCTCTGATTGGCTACTGTCTGCCTCTGGGAAGCAGTTTCTTCTACCCTCTGCTCCCCTCCTCTGCTCTAGACTGGCTCATATTCCTGCTCCACCTTGAACACATCCAGCAGGGAACCTCCAGACCTTTCTACTTGTTTTCCCTCTTTTAGCTGGCCCTTCTGAATCTATGTGTCTCCTCGTCCATTTAGCCTCAGCTGCAGTGTCACCTTCTCCAAAGGTCTTCCTTGACCACCTCTTAGGTTCTCCTACCCCATCACTCTATCCTCTTTGTCAACTTTATTTTTATTGTACTTTTTACTACCTGAAAATATTTTATCAATATAATTGTTGACTTGTTTTTTTCATATAATATGAAGAATGTATAAACTCCAGAGTATCAGGGACATTGTCTCTATCATTCCTCTTAATAGCTCCAGCACCTGGCACAGAGCAGGTGCTCTATATCCCTGAATCAATTCATAATAGCAGCACAGCTTTGGAGAACAGGTTACAAACTTGTCGTCTCATTCACTGTTGGAAGGAGTATAAACTGGTGCAACCTAATTAGATAGTAAACTGTTAATATGTGCCTCAAATTCCCTCATCAGTATGGAGATTTTCAATTTTTGTAAAAATAAGTAATGTCCATAAACTTTTGATGCTGCAGTTCCACATCTAGGACGGAACTTATTTCTACGTGTGGATTTGACATAGTTACTCAGATTTATTGCAGTAACTGTTTATAAGAACAACACATTGAAAACAACTTAAATGCCTGTCAGCAGAAGACTGGCTAAATAGTGGTACACTCCCAGAGGGGATATTATTCAGCTATTAAAAAATGATGTGTGTGTGTGTGTGTGTGTGTGTGTGTGTGTGTGTGTGTGTGTGTCTGCAGGCACATATGTGCAGGCTACTCTAGAACAATCTCCTAGATATAATGTTCAGTAAAAAAATAAAAGTCTAAAAAGCTGCTTATTATTTTTTAACTTGGAAAAGATACACAAGCACATGTTTATATATTTACATAACATATATTTATAAACATAAAAACAACTCATTAGACAAGCTAATTGTAGTGAGAAAGGCAGGGTACCTAGGGGACAGGGTACCTGTGGGAAAGAGAATTAACTCTTGCTGTAAGCCCTTTTGTGCTGTACTTTTTTTTTCTATATTGATATAACTTATTTGGTGAATTCTAAAAATTACGTTAATAAAAGAAATCACTTTGCCTTCTTTCTTACATACGTTAAATGATTTTTTTGTTTTTCTTGTATGCCCAAATGCAATTTTGACTTCTTTAACTGTATTTTTCTTATAAATTTTCCCTATTTTTAAAGTGGAACAGCATTATTTTATCTGATTCATTAGAGCTATTTTTTGGGGGGAATATTTATCATAAGTTATAAGTTTTCACAAAGAAGCAATGTTGAAAAAAAACCATGTACCTTAACATAATATAATGCATTTTCCTTTCTATACAGTAAAATCATGTAGAAACAGTGTAAAATGGCTTTACACTTATCGCATTGATTATAATGGAAACGGATGCTTTTTAAACCGTGTAACAGTCTTCACAGTGCTTTGAAATAGCCAATTAACTTACACTCCATTTTGGCTTAAGTGATTTGATAAAACAGAGAATCACTCCATCAATCCTTAGTCATGAACCCTTGCTCCCTAAAGGTTAATGCTCCATCCTACTTCATTGAATTGAATGTTTCATCTGTTTATATATTAAAGCAAGTATATATTTTAACAAGCATTTTGTTTAGCTCTCATTTATGTAAAATGCAATGAGAACAAGGTTGTTATGAATATAAAATGATGTAATAAATAGTTTCATTATGGGATTATTCTGCCCTTTCTCCCTAAAATGATAAGACAGTATTCTATGAAAGGAAATTGCAGATATAAAATACAGCATTCTGTTTCCATTACTTTATTCCTAATGTTCAGCAAGATTTAATATGCAATATTTTTAAGCTCTCAGCCCAAGCTTTGTAAGTTACAAAACACCACAGGGAAGAGATGTCATGAACATTATTTTTTTTCTTTTGGCTATTGTAATGGAGCCCTTATATGGCAACAGAATCTATTCCTTATTTTTTAATGTTATTTCAATATGGACTAGAATTTCCCCCTTTAGTATGTTTAGCAGAATTAGTTTTTCAATGAGTAGAAGTAATAGTCTTAGAGAGAGATTTTATGCTCATGAATTCCATCTATAAAGCCTGTCCTGCTCAGCCACTGCTGTTCACATGGTGATTGGACAAGTGCCCAAGGGCATAGGCACCATGCAGGGATGCTTTCACCGTGACAGTTTGCTCAACACAGCCACTGTCATCTCATTAGCAGGCATAAGCATTTTTGCCACACACTGATTAATACAGTTGTACCTGGCTCTCCCCATGTCATCCTAAGGATTGGAGTTGGACTTATTTTATATTCCTCCAGGCTTCTGGCCATTTAATCCATGACATAATTTGACAACAAAGTCTTCTCAAGAGGTCACCTGGTTCAGGCTCCTGCTTCCAGGCATATCAATAGTTAACGATTGAAGATGAATGGATTTCTGTTACATTTAAAAATAGCTAACGAGGTGGTGGTTCCACAATGTGTAGCTAGCTTCAGTATTTAATCAGTATTTAGTGGAGTGAGATTAAAGGAAATATATATATATATATATTTCTAGGACTTGCTAGTCTTGTCTACTCCATCCTTAGATACAACCACAGACAGCCGTGGAGGACCTCACAGTACCAAGAAGAATAATTTGAATAGTCCCTTTACTTGTATAAGTATAAGGCACCAACTGTCCTGGAGCCTTTACACCTATTGCCCAGGATATTGGGAGGGAATGAGAAAATGTGTGTAGCGAGTCCAGAAGCCACCCATTGAAAGGAAGCCACGTGCTGCCTCACTTTACTTTTTTTTGTAGTGATTGGAAATTCATGATGAATTCAAATCTTCCCTAGTGAGACCAGATGGTAGAAATAAACGGCCCTTTCACACCACAAAGTACTTACCATGGACAGAAAGAGAGCCTATTATGGCTGAGTTGTGCCCCTCCCCCTCAACTCATATGTTGAAGTGTCCTAATCCCTAGTACTTCAGAGTGTAACCATATTTGAAATTGGGTCTTTAAAGAGGTAATCAAGTTAGAATGAGGTCGTTAGGTTAGGTCCTAATGCAAAATGACTGGTGTCCTTATCGGAAGAAGAAATTTGGATATAGACTGGTACAGAGAGAAGACCATGTGAACATGCCATCACCTTATTCTTGGACTTCTAGCCCCCAGAACTGTGAGAAAATACATTTCTGCTGTTTAAGCCCTCCAGTCTGTGGCACTGTGTTATGGCAGCCCTAGCAAATGAATAGTTTGCTAACAGTCTGGAGTCAGTGCGACTAGCCTGACTTGATTCTGGGGTGTTTAAAGACACATCATGTGGCTGACATTGGAGGGCTCCTTGGACTCAGTCATGCCAGCACAGTGGGTACTTTGGAAGGACTCATTGTACTTGAGAATGAAGATAGGGTCTACATTGGCCTTAGGTAGCTGTAACTGAGCATGGTATTGGGGAGGGGAGTCCTCTCCCTCTCCTACATTATCAAGAGAAACTATTTCTAGACCAGCAATAGAGGTGTAGCTCTGCCTCTGAGGGAGGGCATCAGCTTGGGCAGGACTCCCTGCCTTGACAGGGGCATGAAGGTGAAGGCAACAGGGCATTCTTCAGTCTTCCTCCACCTAAAGAACTAACATTCAGTGAATACTTACTTCCCGTCAACACTGATCTAAAGCACCATGTGTACATTTCATGT
Source organism: Aethalodelphis obliquidens (assembly GCF_003676395.1). Lineage (NCBI taxonomy): Eukaryota > Metazoa > Chordata > Mammalia > Artiodactyla > Delphinidae > Aethalodelphis > Aethalodelphis obliquidens. The sequence goes on from NW_020837948.1 coordinate 13,714,523, forward strand.
TCATAAAGTAAAATAGGAAATAAAAACTGTTTCTGTATGAAGAAATTAGGCACAGAGAGCACACTCAAATTGGGATAATTTGAGTTTGTGATTGTTGTCATTCATTCTTTCTTTCCTTTTATTTTAAATACAAAATATTTACAAAGGTGTGAAAGGAAAGTTGGGGAGGCACCAAGGATGGGGCAGTAGCCTAACGCTGAAATAACTGAGGAGGAGCTATTACCAAACAAAGAAATAGAAGGTGTCTTGAGAATAATTTCATGTTTTCAGTAGGGACAGCCAGCTAAGACAACACGTACTGTAGTGATGGGTGGTAGAAGGAGAATAAATACCCAGACTCTACTCTCTGCCTACCTTCTGCAGTCCTCCTGAGGTTCTCCATTGGCTGAACCCAGTGCCAAAGTCCAAGCACACATCGTGCATAAAGTTAAGTTTCTTAGGGGAAAGGAGAATGGGGAGAAGGGTAGAGAGTGGAAAAAGAGTGGAATTGGAGGGTCAAAGGGAATGGTTAAGACAGTTGCCCAGGGTCACACAGCTAATAAGAGGAAGAGGTGGAACTTGAAACCAGCAGTGAGGCTGTAAAGCCCATGTTCTGATTTTGCCACCAGTTGCTGAGAACCAAGAGTGGCCATCCTCCTGCAGACAGTATGGTACTCTGGCTGCAACACAATCAGCTCTTGGGGTCTATGAGGAACCCTGATTTTCAGGCTTTTGACTGGAACTCCAGCTGTAATCAGGTCTTCCTCATACCGTAAATGGTCTGTTTGGAACTCTGTATTGTAGAATAGGGGATCCTAGAAGAGAAGAGAAAATCACGTATCATGATAGGCTCGATGGATAGAATCTGCTTCATATCTGTACATAATGTGTAATTATATTTATATGAAGTTTAATAATAGGCAAAATAGTCTATGGTACTAGAAATGATTACCTTTGGGGGGACTGTCTAGCAAAAGGCACAAGGGAAACTTCTGTGAAGAGGGGTTTCTTTTGTCATTAGCCAGCCTCTCACTTCCTGCTGTTCAAGCCAGTTTTGCCTTGACACGTGCTCTGAAGAGACCGGCACCTGCCACTTAATAAAGGTTCTGTGTCTGAAGTCACTCATTAAGCCATTACATAGCTGACTTTCCCCTGGATATTCAACTTCACCTCCTCTGAATGTTTTCAATATTTAAGCATTCTGGTTTCCTTCTCTGGACTCTCCAGGTTTTCCAAATCCTTTTAGACGTAGATAAATTAAATCCTGATGTAATCAATTAATCCTGAGCCATGATCTGTAAATTAGTGTAAGTTGTTACTTCCCAGTTTTAAGATTTTTATTTCTGTTAACATCACCCAATATCATTAAATATAATATGTAACTTCCTTTTGTTTACTTTTACTTTTCAATTGACTTCAAATATCAGGGTCTCTTCTGTCACATTTGCCTAATAATTAATTTTACTTTGTGTATAATTCTAATATTTATTTCCTTACAACTTGTTTAACCTAAGGACTGTAGAGTAACAATATTTGCACTTTAGTGTATTATAGTGCTCAATTATTTTCTTATCAGGAACTTATGATTGAAGACTGTGCTAGGTGCTCAAGAAACAACTAAATAGGAATAGCAACTGTAAACATATGTAATTAATTTGAACACTAAAATAACAAAAACAGTAATCATCTTCAGGCAAACCATTCATTATTTTCTCTTCCATGTATATGGCATTGTTATGAGAGAGGGATATGGTTCTGGCCCTCTCAGCTTTATTCCATATCTATGAAAAAAAGGACTTTAATGAAAGGAAGGCCAGTTTTACCTACTACTGACCTAAGGAGACTGTGGTAGAGAAGATGGATCCATTTTTAAATCCTTGCACAACAACTTTCTAACAATGTAACTTTGGGCAAGATCCTCAGCTTCTCTGAAACTCTGTTTATTCAGTAGTAAAATGTAAATACTCATTCCTATTTGCATGACTGTTGTGAGAATTGAGAAGATATATGTATGTCAGGTGCTTGCATGTGTTGTGCCCCCAAATGGGCAGTTATTACCCAGAGATTCTATCTCTGAACAAATGTTACTGTTATATATTTTAAATCATTAATGATTCTAAATTGAAAGTTAGGTTCTGAACTCTTAAGTCAAAAATGCTATTTTATGAGTTTTTTATACCATGGGTTACTCTTCCCTTTGCACCATTTGCAGCTTTCTTCCACCTAAGCTAAAGAAAGAAGGAACGGTACATATCTGTCATCAGTTAATGTAAAATAGTGGCTCAAGATTTTCCACACTGGGAACTAAAGAATGCAAGAGAGATTTCTTACTCAGACACTCACGTATCAATAGTTTTCTCCAAGGAGACCAATATACCTTTCCAAATACGATTTTAGAAAACAGAAAAAGAAGGCTTATTGAAGATAATTCTACTTAACTCTGTGAGATACACCTGAAATAATTAAAGCTATATTTAGAAGATAAAGAATATGCAGTCAGCACCCTTTATATTGTATCTCCCTTGTTAAAAGGGAAACTAAAATCCAAAGCGATTTTCATTCCGTAAGCATTGAACAAATAGAGTATATTAGGCAGTGTGACTACTTGATAAACAATATAAAAAACCCAGTTTAAACAGTGCTGTCATGAATTTGGCATGGGTATCAGCTCTGTGACGTAAGATGTTAAGTAACTGTCAGAACTCTTAACAGCAAGCAACAGAATCCAACTTTTAAACAGAAAAAAATCTTCTTAAAGGATATTACGGAACCATAGAAATCTTGATGGGACTGAAGAACCAGAATGGAAGTTAAATATCTGGAAACAATGCCCTGAACACCACAGAAGTGCCTGTAGTGTGAGTCAGTATTGGATGCTTCACTTAATAGGACGTCCTGTGACCCGGAAACCCCTAACTGTGACACTGCTGCAGGTACCACTACCGGAGAGAGGTAGCCCTGTGGGAGCTTCCAGGTCCAAGTGTGTGCCTCTCATGCCTGGATCCTGGGCTACTTGTCAGAACTGCACAGGAGGCTGGGAAGGTGGGTTTCCAAAACTTTGGGTTCTCTATGGGTGGCAGTCACCACCAAGTTTCATAAGAAAAGGAATTCCTCAAACATTGAAATGAATAGATGAGTTCATAATCCAGAAATTTGTCTAAATATCTAGATAATTGTCTAAAATAATGACAGATATCCACTACACTATGTAAAAAAAATAAATACATAGTAAAATGTAAAAGGTTTGTGAAGGGTACCTGGGGGCCACACTCAGGTGGTTCCTATAAACTTAAGGTTTTAGCTTAAATTTCCTCCAAGAGGGTTTTGTGACCACTCTCCCTAGAGAGGATCTATCCTCATTCTTTATACCAACACCCTGTTTATTTTCTCCATACCATAGATTACAACCTAGTATCTGCTCTTGTGAGTTTATGTTTTCATGTGTCTTCTCACTTAGAATACTTAGTCCATGAGTACAATGACTTGCCTGCCTTGAATTCCCAGCACAATTCCTCCCACATAGCAATTTGCCTAGTGAGATTTCCATTATAAATCCCCACAGAACACATGAGATCAAAGATGAGCAAAATCACTGTAAAATGAATGGCCTCCTGACCTATAAAATGCTGGTGATGTTAGCAAACCACAGAAAGAAAATATGAATTACAAGTATTCCAGGAATCATAGAAAAAAGGCATACTTTAGAAATTTTGATGGCAAGAAACAGAAATCTCAACTTGAAAGATCAGCTTCCTCAGGAGCCTAGGAAGGCCCACATGTAGATTGACCTCAGCCTGGATTATTGAATTTATCACGGAAGAGGGAGATGGCAGGACTACCATCCTGGTGTGGGGCAGGGCCCAGACCCCCAAACAAAATCAGGAAAGAGAAAAGGAAAAATGAATGCTAGGTGGAAAGCCAACAGTGCTTCCTGTATTGACAGCTATTGCACTCTTTGAAACACTGGGTGAAGGAAAAGATAGCGTACTCCAAGGATTTCACTTGATTGGTCCCACCAGCAAATATGTCATTTGAATATATACACTGAGCATGAAAATTTGATGCCTTAAACTCTGGAATCCTGTTTCTTAGTTCACTTGCTATGTGTTCAAGCTCCACTGTACAATTTAGTGATTATGATTAGGCTTTCCAAGTGGTGTGATTACTCAAAGAGAATGTGCTTGCCAGAGGACAAAAGTTTTTGATTCTGTCAGCAGTTTTAGTTACTAGTGTAATTTATGAATGATGATTTTTGGCTTTATACATCAGTCTCTTGTATTGCTTTTTTAAAATGTGAGTCAGCATCTCTGAGTCTGAATACATAAAGACTCTGAAAGAGTGGTTTCTGAGCCTGAAACGATAAGAGCTTTATCAGTTTGCTAGGACTGCCGTAACAAAATACCACAAACTGGATGGTTTAAAAAATACAAATTTATTGTCTTACAAATTTAGATGCTAGATGTTTAAAACAAGGTGTTACAAAAATAAACTCAAAATGGATTAAAGACCTAAAAGTAAGGCCAGACACTATAAAACTCTTAGAGGAAAACATAGGCAGAACACTCTATGGCATAAATAACAGCAAGATCCTTTTTGACCCACCTCCTAGAGAAATGGAAATAAAAACAAAAATAAACAAATGGGACCTAATGAAACTTAAAAGCTTTGCACAACAAAGGAAAACATAAACAAGATGAAAAGACAGCCCTCAGAATGGGAGAAAATATTTGCAAATGAAGCAACTGACAAAGGATTAATCTTCAAAATTTACAAGCAGCTCATGCAGCTCCATATCAAAAAAACAAGCAACCCAATCCAAAAATGAGCAGAAGACCTAGACATTTCTCCAAAGAAGATATACAGATTGCCAACAAACACATAAAACGATGCTCAATATCACTAATCATTAGAGAAATGCAAATCAAATGTACAATGAGGTATCACTTCTCACCAGTCAGAATGACCATCATCAAAAATTCTACAAACAGTAAGTGCTGGAGAGGGTTTGGAGAAAAGGGAACCCTCTTGCACTGTTGGTGGGAATGTAAATTGATACAGCCACTATGGAGAACAGTATGGAGGTTCCTTAAAAAACTAAAAATAGAACTACCATACAACCCAGCAATCCCACTACTGGGCATATACCCTGAGAAAACCATAATTCAAAAAGAGTCATGTACCACAATGTTCATTGCAGCTCTATTTACAATAGCCAGGACATGGAAGCAACCTAAGTGTCCATCGACAGATGAATGGATAAAGAAGATGTGGTACATATATACACTGGAATATTACTCAGCCATAAAAAGAAACGAAATTGAGTTATTTGTAGTGAGGTGGATGGACCTAGAGTCTGTCATACAGAGTGAAGTAAGTCAGAAAGAGAAAAACAAATACCGTATGCTAACACATATATATAGAATCTTAAAAAAAAAAAAGGTTCTGAAGAACCTAGGGGCAGGACAGGAATAAAGATGCAGATGTAGAGAATCGACTTGAGGACATGGGGAGTGGGAAGGGTAAGCTGGGACAAAGTGAGAGAGTGGCATGGACATATATACACTACCAAATGTAAAATAGATAACTAATGGGAAGCAGCCATATAGCACAGGGAGATCAGCTCGGTGCTTTGTGACCACCTAGAGGGGTGGGATAGGGAGGGTGGGATGGAGATACAAGAGTTAGGGGATATGGGGATATATGTATATGTATAGTTGATTCACTTTGTTATACAGCAGAAACTAACACAACATTGTAAAGCAACTATAGTCCAATAAAGATGTTTAAAAAATAAAAAAAAAGCAAAGCAGATGCAAAAAAAAGAAACCAAAAAATAAGGTGTTAGCTAGGTTGGTTCCTTCTAATTCCTTCTAAGGGGTATATAAGAAGAATCTGTTCCAGGACTCTCTCCTTGACCTGTAGATAACTGTCTTTTCCTTGTGTTTTTCACATCATCTGCCTGTCTCTGTGTCCAAATTCTTCCTTTTTATAAAGACACCAGTCATAATGGATTTGGACCCACCCAATGACCTCAGCTTAACTAAATTATATCTGCAAAGATCCTATTTCCAAATAAGGTTACAGGGAGTGGGCACAGCTCAACCCATAATAAAGACTAAGCCCTAAATGTGGGCAATGCCTATCAGGGAGGCTCTTTTCAGGCAATTAGCCTGAGGGGGCTTCCATTCAACTCCCCACAAGTTCCAGAAGAGAAGTAAAGGTTTCTGAGGGCATGCAAGAGAACAACTGGTTACTTCTAGGTAGAAGGAAGCCTTTGGGAAGGAGGTAGTATCTGTGTTTGACCTGCAAGGTAGGTAGGTCAGATTTAGCTACCTAAAGATGATGGAGGTATTTAGGAAATGACTGTTAGAAGAGAGAAGTGAAGCAGAGAAAGCAAGGAGCTGTTGCAGTAGCTGTGTAAGACTGTGATAAGTTTTGGTTGAGAGGGGTTGTCATGGCATGGAAAGAAAAGGATGCTTTGAGAGAGCCTCTGCCATGGAGATGCACAGGGCCTGGCCATGTATGATTAAGGAGTGAAATGGGGGATGTGGTGAGGCATTTGGGAAGAGATTCTCTCCTGTCAGAGTTCCCCTTCACCTCCCACCCTCAAATATGCATAATATTATGAACTGCTCCATCACTCTTTCAGGGACACTGTGGGAATATTTGTTATTAATATGGATCATTATATGGGCAAAGGAGATAAAGTAGGAAGTTCTCTCTAGTGATTAGAACACATGTTCGTTAAGAAGACGTAGTTATGTCTGAAATATTTAAGCTAGACAGCTAGGTCATTAGTTAAATGTGTGTGAGTTTTAAATATACTTTGGAGACTGAGATGATACCCAAAGACAATCCAAGGCAAGGAAATCAAAGAAAAGAGAAGACAGGTGGGAGGGAGCTCAGTAGATATATATGGAGTAAGACCTCCAGCCTGGGCAGAGAGAGTCTGACATCTGGGACCAATAGTGTAACATTCTGGTCATCTTGCCCCATGAACCTCCTAATTAAATAAATAAATGCTTTGTGTGAAATGCTCTTTGAATTGTGAGCCTGACATTTCTTGGACATGCCCCTCCTTCTGCAAAGGACTCATTCCTTGACAAGCATCAAGTAAGCACCAAGAGAACCAGAGACTATCATTTTGTTTCTTGAATACCCTTACTATTTTCATATCTGGTACTGAGGGATGGAAAGAGGAGAGAGGAAACAATATCTCATAGCCATCCACCATACATCGTCTTTAGTTACTCTTTGTTTAATCCATATCTTACCCTTAGGTTAAAAATAAACTGCTAAGAAATGTTAGGAAACTTTGATTAGTGAATTGAAGTTTAGGCTCTAAGCTTGTGTCCCTGGAAGAATAATTTCAATGCTACTAAGAAAAATGTGTATACTTGCTCTTATATGGAAGGAAGAGTTGAAGAGATGCTGTGGTATAGATAAAGGATGATTGAATCCAGTGTGTGAGAATGGGATTGTATCATGACTGCAGCTTACTGTCACCAGGAATTTGGAGACACCACCTCACCTCTAGCATCAGTTTATGTGTCTGTGGCATGAAAAGCAGGACTAGGTTGATAGTTTTTAAACTCTTTTTTAAAACAGGAAGCCAATTTATCAAATATAGTCCTACACAAATTTGAATATATATTTAAATATACTATTCAGTTTAAGTGGAGTAGGGAAATCAAGGACTTTTAGCCCCCTTAATTTTGACTTCTTATTCCCCAAAGCAGTCCTTCATTGGAACCCAGTTATATTGTTTTTAATATGTTATCTAGTTCTATAATTACATGATAGTCCTAGTAAGACTTTTGAATCAGTAGTTCTCTTTGGAAAGCACTTTGAGAATTTTGGTGGTGGTGGTGGTAGTGTTGGCAATTATTCATGGTAGTGACGGAAATGATTGCACAATGTTTTATTATTTTATTATTTTTATTTTTTATGTATGTATGTATGTATGTATGTATGTAAGTATTTATTTATAGCTGCACTGGGTCTTTGTTGCTATGCACAGGCTTTCTCTAGTTGTGGCGAGCAGGGGCTAATCTTCGTTGTAGCGCCCGGACTTCTCATTGCGGTGGCTTGTTGAGGAATGCGGGCTTCAGCAGTTGTGGCATGCAGGTTCAGTACTTGTGGCTCGCAGGCTCTAGAGCGCGGGCTCAGTAGTTGTGGTGCACGGGCTTAGTTGCTTCGCGGCATGTGGGATCTTCCCAGACCAGGGCTCAAACCCATGTCCCCTGCATTGACAGGCAGATTCTTAACCACTGCACCACCAAGGCAGTCCTTGCACAATGTTTTAAAATGTAACATATAGATACATGGCAATGTACATATTAATATACATAATGCAAGCAAATCTTGACTAGAACCCTTTGATTATCTGAAGACCCAACAGCTCCACTGACTCACCCTTTCCTCTCCTCCCTTGCCCTAAGAGAAGGAAGTGCGTAACACTCTTATTGCTTTCCTAGCCAGGTTTCCTCATGAGGAATTTCTGCTGAATTAAATTCATTCCCTTTGAACACTGTTCACTTCTGACCATTCGTCCTTATGATTAATACATTATTTTATTCAATAAGTTGCTGTCGTTATTAAAGTTATACTCAAGTGTATCTTTAGGGTGACTCCGATTATCTCCTCTCTGATTTATTCTTGATAGTGTATAATATAACTGTCAGAGGGCAGACTTATTTAATTCTTAAAATAACATTCGTTTATTTTTTCAACTATTTTGTGATGGACACATTGTATACACCATGTCAATCTTTACAACCTGGTGGCAAATATAGGTAAGTATCTCAATTTTCCTTAAGTGTGAAGAAACAGTTCTGGGAAGTTAGTTAACTTGCCAAAGGGGGCAGGACTGGGGATTCTACCATATCCTGTATCTTCTGCATTCTTGAGGGCCAGGAGTGAGTGGGTCTGGGGTGGGTACAGAGCAGTGAAGAGGACCCCTCAGTGTGTCTCTTCACTGAGGTCCATGTTATTATTAAAATGTCAGGTGTATTCTATGTCAGTCCCCACCAAATTCACTATTTCTCTCTTTACAGAATATAGATTTTAGTTACATGAAGACAGGTAAACAAGATTACATATTTTTTCCCTCCAGTTCAGATTTTACGATCTCTTTGACTGAAGCTATTTGTAAGATGCAGGTATTATGTAGCTATTATTTGCAAACAGAGTTGATGGTTTTTTAGTACATGTATCTCCAGGCTATTCCTCAAGAATCCAGCTTGCTTGGGTTTAGAGAACAAGGGCAAGGAGACAGTGACATTGGTTACAGAAACAAAAACAAAAACAAAAACCAGCCAAGTTCTCCATTTACCCTGGCATGGTAAAAGCATGTTCTTATTGCCATCTAAATACATAATTTTTAACTAAAATTGTGGACACAGCACCTCATTGTAGCTACTTCTCACGTACTTGACTGCAGTTTTTCAAAATCCTGTGAAATGCTTTCTTTCATATGTTTTTAATCAAATACAAAGTAGTACATGTATACCCATATGTTATGTCCAGACAACAAATGATTTTGTCCGTTTCCTCTTAAAGGAGATGTTTAAAATTCAACATGGAAGGAAACATTTTTTAACCTAAAGTTCCAATCGCCTTTTGAAATTAAGATAAATGACTTTAAAGAGACCATAAGTCTTCAGGCATGTCAAGATTTTTGTTTACAAAGCACTGTCCTAATAAGGTTAACTAAATGAATTTGGAGCAAATGGACTGAATAGCTTTGAAATACACAACTTAAAACATAATGGAAAAAGTGTTTAGTAAAATATGTTTTAGATTTCACCGAATCCCAAATATTTAGATCATAATGGTGAATATCCAACACCAGTTTCACATACACTCTTTCACTCTAAATCAAAATTATTGATACAACATGTATAATGAGTGTGCCTTTTAGTGTTCTGAAAATATGTTATAATATTCTCTGTTATATTCTATGACCTAGCATATTTAAAGTAAAAAAAAAAAAGACTTAAATAAATAAAATGTATCTTAATTCCCTCAGCATGTATAATGTGAACCTCATTGTTCCATTGAGAACCCACACTATTTATAGTGAGCTTGGTGCTTGGGTTTGACAGGCAGCCATCTGGGGCACTGCAAGAGGCCATTTTGAAAATTCAAACCTTCAATAAGATCAAAGTGTGTACAGAAGTATTAAATTATACCCAGATAGAAAATTATGTGTCCTCAGTCTTTTATGTGAAATTTAGCATTGATACATGCTCTGTGAGTTGTCTTCCATGCATACACATGAAATTCATGCCACTGAAATGCTGAGAGATGGCTGGGAAAAAAAAAGAATCTAAACTGGGATCACATGTCCTTTCTGGCCTCTAACTGTGGCATTCATCTGACATAATAGAGACTCAGAAACACAGTGCGCCTTCACTCTGCGGGGGTTACAAAGCTGTTCAGTGTAGGAAATCAGCACGTGAATATCTCTTCCCCTAGCTAGAAAACGAAAAACACCTGACACTTGAGAACTGTTAGTACATGATTTGAATGCCATTAGGGGCTGCTCCTACACATTTCGTGTTACAGCTGTGGAGTGTGTAACCCATGAATAGCACTTGTGTTATGTTTGCTTTAGAAAACTGTGTTGATCCCTCCAGGCGCTCTATTTGCAAGTACTCCCACGTGAGGCATAGAGCAGGGGGGAGCTGAAGCAAACAGATCTGTCTTACAGAGAGACTGTTCTATAAGGAAATATTTTTAGAGGCTGGAGAAATGGGTAACATACCTCCCAGTCTGGTTGTAACTTTGAAAGACGATGGCCAAGGAGATCTTTTATTGACATGACAAAAATGCTTTGTTCAATGTGCAGAGCTTAAATTCTATGCAACCATCTCCTTGTGGCTCAGAGTTTTAATAAAGTTTGACCCAGCCTCCTTGGATTTAGTTTGTGGAAGGAGGGTTATAACATGAAAGTTTTTCTTTGGAAAAAGTTGCTCTTTAGTGTTTTTTGAACTACTTCGCAAGCTGTGAAAATCAGATCAAGGATGATCTTTTGATACATTATGAGGTTTATACTTCTCTTGAATTCCTCTCAGGATAGGCTTGTTTTAGCACTTCAGGATTGGAATGAAATCTCTTAATTTCTTTTCTCCATATACAGTTCAGTCTAGACCAAAGTGGTATATTTTAGGAATATGTAAGCTGATGACTAAACTTGCTTTTGAATAAATGCGTGCATCATGAAAATGATAGCTTGATTTCAGCTGTAATTTTCTGTTCACACCGCAAATTATACATCTTAGTTCTATTGATAAATTTTGCTTATTTTAGGAATTTTTTGTTTTTGTTTTTAGGTGACTATCAAGATTGCACAGGTATCTGTAAAGGAACTGTGCTTGGAGTATGGTTGAATGTGAAAGAAATCTGTCAATTACTGAACAAAAGCTATTTGATGGTGATTTACATACTTGACTCCATTTAACACACATAACCTCACAGACACTCCACAAGGTAGATATTATTATATCCATTTTTACAGATGTGGACACTTTGTCACATTACAGAGGTAGTACATTGCAGTGATAAAACTCAAAGTTAAGTTGTTCTAATTCCAGAGTTCGTGCTCTTAAACATTTTCCTTTATTGCTTGTACAAATCGCTGTGAAAATTCCTCAGCATTCCCCTCTTTAAAAGATCTTTTCAAGTCTTGACATGACTCTTGCTTACTGAATAGCCCTGTCTTCTTCTTTGCCTTCCTAACAAATACCTAAAGAATGGTCTAGTAAACTTGACAGAGTCCCATGCCTGTGTATAGTGGTTTGCCAACTTGAATGTCTTTAGCATCACCCAGAAAGATGTTAAAAAAAACCAGTGGCTGATCCTACATTAGAACATTTACGTCAGAATCTCTGGAGGTTGAGCCAGGACATGGGCATTTTAAAAGATTTCCTGATGATTCTAATATGTAGCCAGGGTTCAAAACTTGTGCTATATATTGACATAAATGCATAAATTTTAGTTCTCCACATTTCCTTCTCAGCTATCCTAAAAATTCTAAAGATTTTCTGTCTTCTTGAAAAAGCAAAGCGATGGCATCTTTATATATTTCCACACGGGCTGATCAGCATACCATTCTTCCTAATTGGTATGCTCTGAGGATGTGTCAGATCTGTCTGCATCTATTTCCCCTGTTAAGCAACATAGAAGGCAACTGGGGATAAAAGAAAGCAAGGTTAATACCACTTGGTCTTAAAATTTTCTGTCTTTTTTTCCCAACAGTTTGAAGGACTTGTCTTTTATTCAAAGGACTTCACCTAACTGCCCCTAGCGTTTGTAACCACTTTTTACTGGGGGAGGGGTTAAGGTATGTAAATCTGTGCAAAGAATCTTTGATATTTATTCATTTCTGTAGCAACATCCTGGCACTGAATCCCTTCCAACCACTGTTACCTCTATGTACTCTTGAGTTAGTTTTTGACTGACTAGGCTCCCCGTCTTGGCTTATGCCTTTAAGCCTACTGGACCAGTTCATCAAGTCAAATCTACACAGATCCAGCTTTTCTGTTGGGTGTTGACAAACTTCTTTTCCTCTGTTATTGGCAAAGATGAGGAATCAATGGCACATTTGCCTTTCTTTAGTAATATTTATTGGCAAAACATCACTCCCTATTACTAAAAATGGCAACATCATCAAGTGTCAAATGAACCTAGAAAACTGAGGTTTGTCTCAAGAAGCAGTGCTATAAAATCAAGGTTGATGTTACCTGAAAGGAAACATGTTGTTCTCAAGAAATATATTTTGGAGACGGATGTGACATCAAATTTTCACACCAAGTGAATGACTGACACTGAGCTTTGGGAACTGGACACCTGGTGAAGGGAATACTCTGTCTTTTGTTAATTGAGGTACAGCTTAGATTTTCAAGCTGTGCATATCACCTGGTTGCCCCTCCTGCTCTACCTTCTACCATTTTCCCACCCTATTTTTTGCCCTGAAAGGCTGAGCTACATAGACTGTCTCAGCAGGCTCCCTTGTATTCTGGCTATAAAGTAGGCTGTATGATTATTGGCTGGTGATTGGTTTGTGGGATGAGGATAAAGTAAGGGTATTTATCCTGATTCCTCCCTGCTGAGTCACTGGAAGTTGGCAGCATTCCTTAACTAAAGGCCATGGCTTTCATAAGGGGACCTCCCTTTAGGGTATTCATCCCAGGTCTGTTTATCTGTTCCCTCCTCTTTTTTTATTGAAGTATAGTTGATTTACAGTGTGGTGTTAGTTTCAGGTATATTGCATAGTGATTCAGTATTTTTGCAGGTTAGACTTCATTATAAGTTATCATAAGATAAAGGGTATAATTCCCTGTGCTATGCAGTATATCCTTGCTGCTTATCTATTTTACATATTGTAATTTGTATCTGTTAATCCCATACCTTTAATTTATCCCTCCCTCCATCCCTTTCCCCTTTGGTAACCACAAGTTTGTTTTCAATGTCTGTCAGTCTGTTTCTCTTTTGAATATACATTCACTTGCATTATTTTTTAGATTCCACATATGAGTGATATCATACAGTATTCGTCTTTCTTTCTTTGATTTATTTCACTAAGCGTAACATTCTCTAGGTCCATCCATGTTGCTGCAAATGGCAGTATTTCATTCTTTTTCTTGCCGAGTAATATTCCATTATATGTATGTCTTCTTTTCCAGTTGTCTGTTGATGGGAACTTAGGTTGCTTCCATGTCTTGGCTATTGTAAGTTGTGCTGCTGTGAACATTGTGGTGCATGTATCTTTTCAAATTAGTGTTTTCATTTTTTCTGGATATATACCCAAGAGTGGAATTGCTGGGTCATATGGTAGTTCTATTTTTAGTTTTTTGAGGAACCTCCATACTCTTTTCCACAGTGGGTACACCAATTTACATTCCCACAAATAATGTACGAGGGTTCTCTTTTTTTCCACATCCTTGCCAACATTTGTTATTTGTAGACTTTTTGATGATAGTCATTCCGACAGGTGTGAGGTGATACCACATTGTGGTTAGCTGTTCCCTCTTTTTGTCCATTCATGCCTAGGGGAGTTAAATGATGTCCCACTATTGCAGGCCTCAGGGTTCTGCATTATTCTTTATTTTCTCCTAAACCTGCCTATATCTTTGTTAATAGTTCCTTTATTAAACTGTCTGAAACTATCCAGTTTGAGTGTGCCATCTCCAGGAGATAATCTTAGAAAGAACATGGAGCTCCGATTTCCTTAGAAGCAATCCTAAATAGCATGGCATCATTAAATTTGGTTGTCTCTGATAATTTTCTTGGGAAGCAGTCATCTTAAAATCTAGGTAGGAATGTTGGTTATTTTTTGAGGCCTTTTTCCTGGCTTAGTATTTCTTCTTCCTTCCTTCCCTCCCTGCCTTCCTACCTTCCTTCCTTCCTTCATTTCATCTTTCTTTCTCTCATTTTCTCTATCCTTCCCTCCATCTCTTGCCTTCTTTCTTTCTATCATTTTTTATCTTTTTCTCCCTCCTTCCCTCCCTCTCTCCTTCCTTCCTTTCTTCTACCTGCCTGCTTTTATTTGATATTTTGCTCAGAAAATTTTGATATTCACAGTTAGTTTTGGTCTAGGAGTATAAACTTAGGAAAGGGAAAATTATAGAGTATTTTCAGGATCATAACAATATTGATAAATCCCTTTTTTTCAGATAATGGTTACAAGAGATTTACTATAATAGTTAAATATTGAAGTTTGATCCTATACTAATTGTTAATTTTGATTGCCAAGTGTTTTAATTTATCTACTTTCCAGGTACATAGTAATATTGTACTTTTGGACTCACATATGTTTGAACGTGGTCGTGTGACTATTTCTGGTCAATAATTTGTGAGTGGAAGTGATGGTGTCACTTTTGGGTTGGATCACTTAATGCGAATACAGGACCCTTCAGCGTTCTTACAGTTTACAACAATGATCAGAAATGTTGCAGACAGTGCCTGTTCCACCAATTCAAGTCTCCGTAAAGATTACCTGGAATGGAGCTTTAAACAACTTTGATTTCACCTAGTTGGAGTGAGAAATTTTTTGTTTTAAGCTAGCCTATCTGATACATACTCTATTAGTCAGCTCAGGTTGCTGTAACAATATACTCTAGACTGGATGACTTACACAACAAGACAGTTATTTCTCACAGTTTCAGAGGCTGGAAGTCAAAATCGAGGTACTGGCATATTCACTTCCTGGTGAGAGCTCTTTCCTGGCTTCCAGATGGCTGTCTTCTTACTGTGTCCTCACATGTTGGGGAGAGACTGAACTCTCTCTCTTCCTCTTCTTATGAGGTCCACCCTCATGGCTCATCTAAACCTAACTACCTCCCAAAGGCCCCACCTCCAAATACCATCACATTGGGGATTAGGGCTTCAATATGTGAATTTTGAGGGGAAGGTACACAAACATTCAGCCCAAAACACATGCTAAGAAATATTACCTTGTATAGTTAGATTATCCCTAATCATGAATTTGCTCTTATTTATTTGTATTTTCACATACTTTATTGAGTAGAACAAAAAAGGGTAACATTATGGCTAGTGAGCTAAAGGAATTACGTGTGGGAATATGTTTTGCAAAACAGATGCCAAATTGGTAACAGGAAGGATTACTGAGAGTGACTCTTAGAAAATGAGGATACTTCGTGCCTAAGTACATACTAAGTTCTGGTATTGGGAGAGGAAAGGGGTTGGGTACCTAATGTATGTTGAACTGTGGCAAGAATTTTAATAACATTTAATAGTCACAACAATCCTGCAAAATAGTCACTCTAAAAACACCTACTGTCTGCTGGGTATTATGCTACATGCTGGGGATATAGCAGTAAGTAGAATAAACAAGGTCCCTGCACTCAGAGAACACACCTAGGAGAATACAGGAAAGACAACAGGAAATTACAATAAAGAGTGGTGGATTCTGAGGGAAGAGGAAGGAGCAGATGCCCTGGGAGCAGGTAGAAGGGGTGTCTAATCCTGATTAGGGGCACCAGTGAAGGATTCCTGGAAGAGGGTATGTCTAGGCTGAGACATGGGAATGAATAAAAGTTAGCCAAGTAAAGAGAAGTTTTATGGACATAAGGAGCAATGTATATGATGGTCCATAAGTAGGAGAGGGCCTGGCATTTCTTAGGAACCAGAAAAAGTGTAACATGGCTCTTTCTGACATTCTACAGACACAAAATCTGGCTTTGTAGAGACTGCCTAAAGGTTTGGGTAACAGACTCAGTAGTGTAGGGGAGTTAATTGCACAGAGAACAATGGGAGACTGGAAAGAACAGAGATATGGACTGATATATTTCTTCTCTATTCCCCTCTCTAAAATAAATAACGGTGATGGTGGTGATGATGAAAATGATAATGAAACATGAAACATTTACTGAGAGCTTAGTATATATCAGGTACCATTCAAAGCACTTTAAACCTTATTACTTTTAATCCTCAAAACACCTCAAAATCCTAATGTACACGAGAGAATTTGAGTAACTTGCAGATTGTGGCACTTTTATTATGTGACAGAGCCAGGCTTTGAACTAAGGTCTGCTGAGCTGACACTATTCAGTCAGGTGGAGGCTGTGCTGACTGCTAGAAAGAGATAGTCTAAATGGGTTGGTGACTACCTGATAAAAATAGCACTTAAGAAAAGCAGATGGAAATTGCCAAGCACTATTAAAATTTGTAACTAGGTGATAGATTTGGTCTTTTGTGATTTTTTTCCCTACATTCTTGAGTACAGGGTTACAGTTTCAGTGGTGCCTTAAAGTGTATGCAGTAAAACACAGCTGGTAACTGACTTTAACTGTAATTATTGGCCTCTTACCAGTATTTAAAGATGCATTGCATGGATCAGTGCTTTGAACTTTGCTTTTTAGTTTTTATCAACAGTGTACCATTACTTTCCTAAAGACCTTTTCTTCACCTTTATTTAGATCTTGCACTGGTCTATAATTACATGAAACTGAAAATTCTTTATGGATTGATTTCCATAAATTACAAATATGTCATGTGTTATGTTACTAGACAAAAGGTCAGCAAACCAATTTGTTACACCAGTAGCACATTTACCAGAGCTTGGACAGTGATCCATTTGTTGAAAGCCTTCTGGTTTTAACTCTTTAGCCGGGATTTCAACTGAAACAAAAATTATATATAAAATGGAATTTAAATCACTCTTACCCTTAATAGTTAGAAAGTAGCATACTTTTGGGTATGGGTGCTTTTGTGAATCGGTCTTTGCTTGCAACACACTATTTTTAGTTCAATTTTCTGTGATAGAGAATAAATATATGGTATTTTATAACAAACTAAATATATCAATTTTAAATTAATCCTACTGTCAATATAAAAACTAATGTCAATATATTACAATATAAGTTTAGTAAAAGGAATACTAATAGCTTAGTGTTAACAATAATGAAATATTACACATTATGCAACTAGAAAATTAAGCCAAATTCTCCCAGTGCCTTGAGTGGTCCTTAGTAATCAATTAAAAATGAATTCGATATAAAAGGATTTAAATGGCACAAATGAACTAATTAAGTTTCAAAGGGAAACCTATATTCTGTCTGGCAGCAGCTTGTTTGGAACAATAGTCATCAAATGATTTTGATATTTTTCTGTTCTGCAAATGTAAACTCAAACGTTTGGTCCTTCCCTTAAAAATATCTTTTTCTGTTTTGAAACCTGCAATAACCCTTATATCTACAAATAGTATCACATTTTTCAATTATCCTAGAGTTGAAATATTGTAGTTATCATTGACTTCACTTCTCCCTTGTTCTGTCACCCTATGATATGATGTCAAGTTCTGCTTTTCTGGTCATAGTGCTCCTATCTTTGTCCTCTTTTTTGTGCTGGTCACCAAGATCAGAGATCCATTTTCTCTCATTTTGATTATTAACTGTTTTTTCCTGCCTTCAATCTATTATACACATTGATATTAGATAGTATTTCTGGGACATAGGACTATTCATGTCATGCCTTTCCTCAAAACATTCTATCGCCCACAGGCTGGAGTCCCAAGCACCCTGGCATAAAATTCAGGGCATATTACATTCTCATCCCAGGCTACTCTATCAAATTTCTGTTTCAATTGTTGATTCTTAAATTTCTTAGATTACTCATCACCCTCAAGTTATGCATTGTTCATTTGTGTTTTTGCTTATTTTTGAAATTACCATCTCCCATTTTTGCCCATCAGAATCTTTCCTTTACTTTATAACTCAATTAAAAATTTTATCCCATGTTTCTACATAACAGTTATGATATTACTTATAATCTACCAGTTATTTGGGTATGTTTATTATTATTATATGTCCATTATCTCATTCTCCACATTATCTCCATTGCATATATTTTATGTGCCCTACTTTAAATAGATGAGAGACTGATGTTGACAGTTTAAAAAGCTTCCCAAGTTCCCATGGCCAGCACTAAGAGAGCACATCAAAGTTGGATCAAGTGACTCTAAAGCCATAGGACCCTTATATTCTATGGCTTTCCATAGCTACTTCCATTACATATATACATTGCCCAATAAATACGTCTACATACACATGCATACACTACTACTGCAGTAATATAGATGGTAGATATAATTATTGTAATGTTAATTTAGATCACTTTGGTTTGTCTTAGATTTTTCAGAAATATTCTGACCCCTAGTCTGCCAATTAATGGTACATTTAACAACTAATATATTTTATATATTTCTTGAGTGCCTTCTTGATGAAAGATGCTTGCCGTGCCTCACCCTACATATGAAGGAATGAATGCCTCTGAAACTTGAGAGTGTTATCACCAACCTGAGTGTTTATTTTTCAAATACTTGATGGATTCTGCCTTTTGTGGTTGGATTTATAATCTGCAGTAGGTTTCTCATAGTAAATTAAAGAGGCTGACATTGGCATTGAAACAGAGCTGCTCTGGTTCTTTAAGTGCCTTGCTTTACTTTGAGTGATAACTAGGAATAGTTGAGTAGTGCCCTGGCCACCTCGTGCTGGTGTAGGGGTAAAGGAGAGCAGTGCATTAAGTCACAGAGGGTCCAGGATGGAGGGAAATCATGGGTGTAACATTCAAGCTGTGAGGCAGCTTTGGTTTGTTTCTCTTCCAATTGAGAATCTTCTGTGTGCTTTTTTTTTCAGTCATTTTCCTCTCTACACTCTACTTTGCTAATTAAAATTCTAATCACTCTGACAGCTAGAGGTAGGAAAAAAAAAATCATTCTTCCATGCTGGAGAATGTAATTTCAAGGTGTTTTAGCTGCCAAAGAAACAAACGGAAATTAGACAAAGAAGCTAGTTGTCATAGGAGGACAAATGAATTTTGTTTTCCCATTCTGCCTAAAAATAAATGAAACTTTAGCAAAGACAACGCACTTCTTTTTCGCATTATAATCATTCTAAACACATGAAGTTTAAACAATATGCTTTATTTTTCTGAATGGTTTTCTGATAAAAATAGTCTTTTATACATTTGTTCATGTCAAAAATAATTTACTGTTCTTGGGGTGAAATGAAGTACAACATCAAAAGTTTGACTTGGTCTCTGTGATATGTTGTTTCTGAAAGTGTTTCCTTTTAATCTTTGATTTTCAGATCTTCATTAAACATTTAACAGACTAGAAGTCCATATTTAGAACAAAGAGAGATTTGTGGTATTATTTCTTTCTTTCCTGATTAAAAAAAATTTCTAATTTCTTTAATAAAATTGGTATGTTAAACATTTAATGCCAGCTAGTCCAGAAGGGTTAAATATAATTGCATCCAAAATGTACTTGAAAATGAGTTTTCTGGAAAGGTAGATTTCCTGAGAAACTTTCTAAGTAAATTAGTAATTAGATTGTATTTCAGATGTGTCTACCAGAGATGCAGAAATAGCGTAGGGTTGGGAGAAGTTACCAGATAAGCTACTGTCTGAATTGACTGACATTTAACTGATTGCTTAATTTTACTAAATTGACTGGACATTTGTTAAAATACAGTGAATTGGCGGCCTGATCCAATGTTATATAACTCTAATTGAATATATGTTTAAAAACAGATGCTACTAATCAACAGGCATCACTGAGTGCCCCATGCTACACATCCAGACACACATATAGGTCTACACACAACACAAGGCCTCTAGGATTTTGTAATGTAATAAGATCATTTATAGTGTGAAATAATTTTCAAAAAGAAGGTACTGGGGGCAATTTAGTTTTCAAATTTTTATAACCTCTAGCCAAATGAGGATTTATTTATAATTTATTTATTTTTATTCATTCACTCATTAATTTCATGACCAAAAATTAGTGAGGATAAAAGTATACTGATTAAGTAAAACTTATATTGAATGACGGTTGCAACCAGTCTTTTAAGTCCAATTTCATTATTTTAATTTTATATACACGTATGTTTTAGAATCAGATATCTAGTATGATTCTTTATTAAAGTAAATCTTCAGGTGTTATTTTATTAATGAGCCAAACTATGGTTTTTGTTGCTATTGTTGTTGAACTATTAATTCACTAAGTATATCATTCAGTACATAAGGATTTAACAACACACAGATAACAAAGAATTCATAAGAACTCAGTGCTTTGTGTGTATGAACTCAAGAGGTTTATATTCACAGAAATATATGGGGAGAGTCCTATAGGACTTGTATGTTGGTATGAAATATTAAAATCAACAAATTGTCTTCTTTTAATTTGTAAAGTTTCACACAATTATGAATGTATGATTTACTGTTGTTTTATTCTAAAATGTTTTTTGAAGACACAGTACTTTGAAGAAGATAGCGTAAGAGAAATTTCATGGGTAGGGACAGTACAGATGCTGAAGCCGGTGGGTTGAGAGAATATGAAATTAATCATCAGATTTCCCAAAACAGAAAAAAAAGTCATATCTATGAATATCCCAATATCTATTGGCAGTGAATTAGATAACAATTTAACTTTACAACAGAATATTTGGGGATCATATCTCAGATCTGTCAGTAAATACCTGGGTTGTCATGAAAAAAATCATATAATTTCTCTGAGCCTCAGTTACCTCATCTATAAAATGAAATCAATAATACCATCTCCCAAACAGTAGCTACAAGCTACTTATTTTTCTGTCACAGTTATGTATGAATACAAAGGAATAAGGCACACACTAGCTATTTTGGCTAAAAACTTAGACCACTTACATATTTGTACGAATAACTGTGACAAACTTTTGTACTGTTATAGAATACAAACTTTAATGCTAAGTATTGAGGGAGACAAAGGTGAACAAGGTAGCATCAGTGACCTCAAGAATCATTTACTAGTACAGACAGCTATGCACATGAATAATTTAATAAATGAGAGAGGTACAGAGTAGCAGTTGAGTAGGAAAGAACATAACTTTTATATTATAAATGCAAATAATTGTGTTACTGTGTTATTGTTTGCCTGTTTTCACTCCTATCCAGTAGTTAATTTTAATATCTGGGAGTCCAGCATGGTCATGCACCTTAAGTCATATTGAGCTTGCCTACTCAACCTATAACCCCAGTCAATTAGAATATTTGCAGATGCTCCAATGTGACTTCTGGCCAACAAGGGGTAAGGTAAACATAATTTTCTTTTAAACCAGGAGCTGCCAAGATTTCCCTAAACCAGAACACTTGGAGAGCAAAAGGGGAACCATTAATAATCATACTGGAAAAACAGCCAAAAAATATAAAAACAGAATTTATAGTTACCTTACTCAGTGCTTACTTACTCAGAGCTCATCTTTTGGAAATAATGATGGTGACTTTCAATCTAGTTTCTGCCCATCTCCTAGTTCAGCCCTAACTCCTGTTTCTGGCATTCCTCCTGCCCTTTGGATTTGGACTTTGTGTTTGGTCAACTTAGATTCTGCCTCAAAGGGCTTGCCTCTCCTAATTCCTGTGCTTCTTGAAGCACTATACTTTCTTGGGGAAGACACTGTGCTTCATTCCAGTTTCTTGACCCTGATCCCTAGCACCAACGTTTGGCCACTAAGGACAGCCAAGTCCACAGTGCTATCCAGTAAAGCATCATTTGAATATCAGATCCAGGGCTGAAGAAAAGGCTGCACGCTCTGATTCATTAGGAGTGGGAAGTTAGCTTACTTAAGCATACAAAAATCTAATGATAAAGATTTATGTATGTTAAGACCAAACATCCAATTTTGGGCTATATTAATATTATTCACAGATGCCTTCCTATTGATAAATTTTATCATAAAAAAGTACTTATGTTATTTTTAAAAATCCCCTTGGTACCTGAAATATTTATATTTTACTATCACCTGTTTATAGCATTGTCCTGAGTACACAATAAAAATGGTTTAATTTGATGCATACTGTGATACGGCACACAGAGAAAGACAAGAGCTTTAATCTGAACTCTACTATCTATTTCCTGTATAACCTTGAACAATTTGTTTATATTTGAAGTATAGGGGTAGTGATAATATCTGCTAGTATCTTTGTGGATATAAATGCTAAAAAAATTGAGTTTATCTCCCTCCTTTCTTTTGTCATTTCTAATTCTATCTGATTGACTGTGTTTCTATCTCATATATCTATCTCTCAATTGACTAATTGATTGATTGATCTGCTTAGCCATCTATCAATCCATTGCGGCGGGGGGGGGAAACACCCTCATGTAGTTGACCATTATTTATGTTCTGTGTTTTTCCCCATATCTTCTCTCCCAACAGTCATGGATCAGTGATAGCTTTCTCTACACACAGTCCTCAGAAAAAAGACTGGCGTAGTTGAAAACAAATCAGTCATTGCTCTAGCTCAACTTTGAATTTCAGGAGAGTCTTTGTTTCCCCCTGGTTTTAGTGTATCAGGGTAGACAAACAAAAATAGTCTTGCAATCCATACTGTTCAGTCATAAGATTCAAAAATTTGAGAGAAATTTTCTACATTCCAAAAATAAGACATCAAAATCATCTTTGATATCAAGAATCAAAGTCTGCTGATCATAAGCCATAGAACTTATGAAAATTAAACACATATGTAGTAGTAAAGAAGCAGGGTGTGACATGAGAGCACTTTATTTTTTTTTTTTTCCTTCTTAGAATGAGGTAAGAATTAGATGACATGTTAAGAGGAAAAGTAAGAGAGGAGAGCATCAGGATCAGACAGAGCTGAGAGTCTTTGAGAGGTCGCAACTCTACCTTTCCTTGGAGTTGATATCCTAGCAGGCAGTGGGCAAAGGAGTGATTTGAGGTAATGTGGTTAAGCCCATGATGTTTGGGACTCTGAGGCAGAAAGGACTCAAGATCTGTTTCCTGACTGTAACCCTAGGAGGACTCAAACTTGTTTGGCATCCAGCCACACTGTGGGAGTCTTTAGAAGAAGGCAAATGGACTCCAGAACAACAGAGCCTGAGATGACCACTGAGTTTTCCTTTGATTCAGCAGAGTTAAGAGGAAATAAGAAAGGGAGCAAAAGGCGCCTCCAGAACAATTGTCAGAAAAATTATTTAAATGTCATTAAGGTACTGGGGAAAACCAGTCCCAGCCCATATCTCCAATGGTATCTCTGCAGTTTTCACGTGTCACGGTGCCTGCCACAGCTTTCCATGGCTTACAGCCTGAGATGCAGCCTACCCTGTCATTCCTATCTGATTTCTGAGTCAAACAATATGGAAATCAGTCCCTCAGATAGCCCAAAGAAAGGCCAGAATGTTGCAACCAAGTTCCACTTTTTTCCTTCTAGCCCAAGGGAAGGAACTTGAAATTGAGCAGTTTTCTCCAGACCATGTCATGCCACTCTGGGGAGGGAGTGAAGTAGGGGCAAGCAAAAACACTATGAAATTTTCTACCACTTTGGTGTGGCTTTTTCTTGATTGGCTGTTTGCTTGGTTGCTGCAGATCTTTGACTAGTTTCCAGAGCTTCTCCAAAGCAGTTTTAGTCAGTGTGTTGTTGTTTACATGCTTCCATGGTGGAATAAGAACCTGGAGCTTCCTAGTCTACCTTCCTGTTATCATCACCCCACTAAAGATATTCTTGATCCATACTGTATATGTTGTCTAATAAACACTTACTTGTGAGATTAAAATGAAGTCCCTTTTGGGCATCCAGAGACTCAGTAAGTTTACCAGTTACAATCTCTTCTTGATAAATACTGCAATAGAATTTTAATAATAAAAATAATAAAAACTCAGGGAAGAGAAATCAAAAAACAGTGTTAAATTAAAAAACACAGAAAACATGAATATGTTTTTAAAATATTGATAAGTAATGAGAAACATAATAACAATTTAGAATAAAAATCCAAGATAACTCTAGAACAGTGGTTGATTGCAGAGAAGACTGGAGCAACATAGAGAAGTGACGACTTGCTGTATTATTGTGTTGTTCAGGATGGAGGTTGTAATTTATCCTAGGTAATGATAGCAAAATGGGATCTTATATATCTGGCAGAAATAATATGGCTGAGATTAAATGCAATGATCCTTAGTAAAGTCCTATAAACCACAACCAGTAGAATATTAAATTATAATATGCAGTGTTGGAGAAGTATAATGAAATAGGTGACCTTATACATTGTTAGTAGAAGTGAAATAGCTAAAGCTTTTCTGGAGAACAATTTTGCAGTATTTGTCAAATTTTTAAATATGTAAACTTCTGCCTAGCAATTCCACTTTTGGAAAAAATACTGGTATTTTATCTAAAGAGATGTATAAATCTATTATTAAAGTATGCTTCCTAATATGAAAAATAAAAGGAAACATATGTTCATTAGATGAGTTATTGTGGATTTTAGTGAATATGTATTATGATATACTGTTTATCAGTTCAGCAGAATGAGATACGTCTACATAGAAACCGCTTCATGACACATTATTAAATTAGAAAGCAAGTAGTAGGAGAAGCTACACATTATGATTGTATTATATAAATAGCAAGGCAACACCACATATGTGTATTTGTGTTTGCAAATGCATGGGGAAATCTAAGCTATACTAAGAGTTAGTGATGGTAATGGGATTGGGATAGTCTTGGTGAACCAGGAGACTTACTTTTTACTATATGTGCTTCTGTATTATTTGAATGCATTGTCTAATGTTTTGGAGTAAAAGAAATAAAAGCATGTTAAATTAAATAACGAGTTTGGAAAAATATGACCACCTACCCACAAAGGTAATTTATGTTTGTCATTAACATGGCTGAAAGGACCTAGCTACTGTTTTTTAATCTAAACATTTCTTCTTATAGGTTTTGGCACAAACACAAAGTAACCTGGTCCCTAGGGTCAGTCATGGTACTCATTTAGGATTAGCAAATACATAGAAATAAATTTGTGTCTGGTATGGGAAGAAAAAGAATGCAATAACTAAGTAGCAGTCTAAATCAACAAATAGAAATGTGCATACAATTGAAATTCCTTAGATCAACAAATTCCAAAATAAGGCTGTCTCCAAAAATAAGTACAGTATTTGATACAGTATTATCTTTAATACAGTATTATCTTTAATTGATACAGTATTCTCTTTAATTGTTCATGTGTGTTTTTGTTAGCTCATAATTATAACATAAGGGATTCTATGGAAAAAAAAGGATTATACACACAGTCTTTTGAGAGGACAGGAGCAGAGTTTTGGCATCACGGCATTCTCAGCTTTGGAACACTCCTTCCTCCGTTTCTTTTAGCAGTCAGCAAAATAGGCTGACACAAAGGAATGCCTGCCAAGGAACTTTAGAAGGAGGCAGTTTTCAATTAACAGGGGACAGAGAAGGCCATAACCCCAAAGGGTAGTGAAGAGAAATTAACATGGAAAAGCAGTTCCACGCTTCTGTGGGTCCCAAAAGGCCAGCCGTATTAGTGGTGTCTGTTCTGATTGAACTTTTGCTGTGTCTTTTTATTGATTCACTTGTCAGAATCTGACAAAAGGACCGCTGTCCATCACTTGCTTGCTCAGAGTAGAAGGCTATGGTTAGAAACTTCTTCCTTGTACAGCTGATTGCAGAGTGAGAGCTGTCGTTTTGGTTTTCATTTTACAGAAATGATTAATGTTGTTGAACTTTATGTAAGAATTAGGTGTGTGTACACACACATAGCCCCGCAAGCTTACTTACCCTGGATTATTGAGCCTCTTTATTCTCTTACTTCTCTTTGCCTGTTTTTTCAGAAAACTCCTTTAATTATTAAAATATTTTAAAATGCAATTTCAGGGCTGATAATTACACTGACAGTTGCAGACACTTTTTTTTTTCCTGCCATTTACCAAATCCTTGGCTTAGGAAACATTTTAAAAGAATAATGTCTGGTGAATAAATATTTCGAGTTTCTCTCCCAAGGATGAAAATGAATAGTAAGTAAATAAAGCATGTAAAGAGCCTGTGAAATCAGCTCATGTAGTGAAGAGGAGAAGGTGGAGGGATTTTCTTTTCTTTAACTGCCTAAGAGGGTGCATTGAACTGGCAAGCCTAGGGTGGGCCCCAGGAGAGCTTTTGTACTTTTAACCCAGTGGGAACAGAAACATTCTTTAAAATATTTTAAGAACATTTTAAACATTGTGTGGATCTTTTTGCCTCTATGAGAACCAAGCTTACTCTAGAATTCTGTGTAAGTTTACCAATTTCAAAATATGTGTTTTCTAAAGCAAGGGCAGACTTCCCACACTTCTTTTAAAGATGTAATGATAATTATTTTTTCTAAATTGAAATAGTATTATTATTTAGTTACTTGAAACATAGTATTTATTAAGAACACTTAATAAGAAAAGAGTAAGGTCATCAGGAACCTGGTCATGATACATTCCATAGGGTTTTTTTTCTTTTTCCTTTTCCTTTTTTTAAAGTTTTGAACCCATTTGTAAAGAAATGACTCACCCAGAGTTACATGTCACGCACTTCTGAAGTTAATGAGCATCTAGATCTGTGTGTCTAAATTAGCAGCCATTAGCCACACTTAGCAATTTAGCACTTGAGGTATGGCTAGTCTAAATTGAGATGTGCTGTAAATGTTAAATACAAAGTGGATTCTGTAGATGTATTATAAAAAACCACAATGTAAAATATCTCATTAATAACTTTTTATTTTGATTACATGTTGATATAAGAATTTCTTTGATATATTGGGTTAAATATATTGTTAAAATTAATTTCACCTTTTATAAAACTTTTAAAGTATAGCTTCTAGAAAATTTAAAACTACATATGTGTCTCATATTATCTTTCTATTGTATAGTATTATTCTAGGCAATAGTAAAAGTTACTATTTATTAGTCATTTACTTTATGACACATGCTGTATCTGGCACTTGATATGCATTATCTCATTTAATCTCACATTACCATTGAGATAGATGTTATTGTTACTTCTATATAGACAAGAAAATTAGGCAAGAAGAGTAAGTTACTCACATAAGAGTATGCAACTATGTAAATTATTTCACTTTCCCTTCAATAATTAATTATTTTTGACTGTCTACGTATATTACACGTAAGATATGATACTGTGCATGGACAATGCACTATAATTAATTACTCTATGATGTGGACTAGTACAACTCTAGATGGATTTAGAAGGATTGAAGATTGACAAATTAATTTTTGCAAGCTCTATTTAATTAGATGTATTAAGTTAAAGCATTAAAGTCCTCATGGAAATCCCTATTTGCCATGGTAGGAAATGGTTTAAAGACATCTGTATTTATAAAACTACAGAGGAGACATTACATGAAAGAGACTGACAAGTAGTGTTGAATTTAGAACAAACTGATTTCAAATGTAAGTTCAAATGTAAGGTTTAAGACCTATGTATCTTTGGTATGGGGAGAATCAGACAGCAGTTGTAGATCTAGACAGTTCATATTTTCTACAGAGCTGGAAGTACTTTGTGGAGCACAGTATACTTCTCAGCCATGTCAAGTTAAGAGAAGAATCAGAAGCCAGGAAAGGAGGAGGAAGAGAGAATGAGAGAGACAGAGAGAATGAAAAAATGAGAAATAGGTGAATAAAGAGTAGTTGTTAAATATTTGTCTTATACCACCTATGGGAAATCATGACTCTTCTTTTAACAATAAAAAGTATTAGAAAAGACTGCATACTCGTGGTCAGAGAAGTTTCTTGGTCAAAGATGTAAAGGTAGAGGATGTGAAGGAATAGATGGAAAATGCTTTTTCTTTTTTAATTGACTTTCTGCAGACTATAAGGCATGAACACAAAATAAGGGAGATAACATAAGAAACTCTTCTGAGATATGTGAACATTCTTGAAATTTAAGGCCTAATTTCTTATATATGATCTCATGAGCATCTGGACAATAGGAGAAATTTTCGAGAGGATGAAACAATCAGATTCATTTTACATATTGTAAAGAATTTCACATACAGGAAAATGGTTCCATTTTCATACTGTATTCTGCAGAAGACAGCTGTTGTGAAATTACTTATTTTGTGTGCATTTTTATTTTCTGTGCATATTTATATAATTCATTCAGGGAAAAATATGCTTTTTTTCTTAATTAGGTGACCAAAATAATTTTCTTTAAAATAAATTGTTGATATTTAGAGGGTATTAAAATTACATAATTTTTTAAAGTTACACTCAATATATTGTTCACTTTTTAATTGAAGGTTTTAAAAAATACCAATAGAATTATTACTGTTTAACTTCTACTTATATACAAGGCAGTCATATGACTATGTCATTTGGTTTCACAGTAACGATGGCAGAAATCATTTCCTCATTTTAAAAACTGCTGAAGAAATGGGGCTCAGGCATGTTAAGTAATATTTCAAAGTATTAAGGCCATTAATGGGTGAGCAGGGATTTAAAGAAAAATTCAAATGAACCTTACATTCACTTTCCTCCCTCCGTGCTCATCAATGAAAATTATAATGAGTTAACTTTGAAACCCTAAAATATAGGGTTTGTTTGCAGTTTGCATTGATTCTCATCTTGTGTCTCCCCAAATCTATTAAACACCTTAATATCTAACCAGGCTCACAAAGAAAAAAACCTCAACATCATTTTCTGTGACTTCCTACATGAATTCTTTCTAGTCTTCTCTTTTCCACATCCCCAACTTTGCCGTCTCCTGTTCTTACTAACTGCCCTTACTTAAAGTCAGATTCTTTGCAAATTGCTTATAGTGTCCTACATGGTGCCTGTTTCCAGAATCTTCCCTATTTAATCCATCATCCATACTGCCACCATGGCTATTTTTCTAAAATATACATTAGATTGTATTATTTCCTTTTTAAAAAATCTTAGAAGATCTACTTTGCCTCCTTAGATTTTAAGTTCAGACTCCTTGGGAAGGTATTCAGTGCCTCAAACTATCTTCCCAGCCTAAGCTCCCACTTTTGCTTGCATAAGCCAACTATTTCCAGGCACACTGAAACTATGCAATGGCTTCTCCATGAGCCATTGGGAATTAAATGTCTGAATCCTGTCAGTGGAGTACCATTTCACCACATGTGTGTGGTCACAGCCAAAGATGAATTCATACCAGATCCCTGAGGCCTGAAGGCTTTGTACACTCTGGTTGTTATTTGATGATTCCAGTCCACACTGCCAGACCTTTGTAAACCCTGAGTTTTACCTGATAGATTCCAGAAAAAATGCCTAAAGGAACTTAGCCCTTTTCCATCTCCAAATAAAACATGAAACCACTTCCTGCTGAAAAATGTGAAACCTGGTCCTGATGTTTTTTTATTTCTCTATTGTCATCATGTAGGTCAAGACAATATATGTTGAGAAAACATTTATTATTCCGGAAAACAAATCCTAGAAAAAGTATTGACAGATGATATTTTAATTGGTTTTGCCGCTCAAGTGATTAAATAATCATGAAATTTCTGTTTAACAATGGCTTGAGGTACTTTGTATTCTTGCCTCAAAATGGAGCAGTTTCTAGCTGGTAATGCTGTGATTGATTTTTCCATATCAAATACAATGTTACGGTCTGTTGTTTCCATAGCAAACATATAGCATCTGTCTTCAAATTTACACTGTGATCCTGCACTAGCCAGAAATACTTCACATGACCACATCCTTCCATTACAAGTATGAGTGGACTAATATTGATTTTGTTCCCCCTTGTCCAAGACTGAAGGTCTGTCTTTACAGCAATTCACACAGCTGGCATATAAGGATATGCTTACTCCTCCTTACTTTCATGGTAAAGATTATTGCTTTGTCTGAAATCAGTTTCTGCTATTTTTAACCCATAAATAGTTTGAAAAGGGTAATATGCTTTGCAGCTCTAGCCATTTATGCTGCCGTATGTTTCTAATAACATCTTGCAGCTTTCAGAAAACTTTGAGTTTTTATTATGTATGAAACTTTAGAAAAACCACACGAAGCTGGCAAAAACACGTATCACCATAACTTGAATACAGTATGATTCAGCTAAACACCAAAAATTCTACTGTGAGTGTCATCTATTTTACAACATTAAATTCTGTTACCTTTAAGCCAAAAATTTGCAACAGAATCTCTCACTTTGTCCAATTATAATCCACAAAATTTCCCTCCACCACAGCTCCAATGTACATCCATCCCTATCCTTTGCACTTTTGCCCAAGGACATTTCCTTGCCTTGAATGCCCTCACTCTCCTCTCTTGCTATATTAAACTTACCCACACTTCAAAACTCAAATCAATTTTTACCTTCTCCTTGAAGCTTATTGAAATTATTCTGTTTCCTGATGATTTTCTTTTTATAATCTTCTAACAGTAAAATAAGCACTATGAATATTAACTTGTAATTACATTATTCCTTGAGTTTACCTAATTTGGCCTTGTAGAGCACTCAGGATATAGTAAGCTCCTAAATAATATATATGTGAGAAAGTCAAGCCACAGGGCCTGACAAACATTAGTTATATCTGAATTTGTATACGTTTTATCATTCTTTAGTATCTCAACTAGTACTTACTATTAGGCTAGGCCAGAGTTAATTAGTAGCTGTAAATGTCCAGCAGGGATGGAATTCCTTGGTCTGATGCTAGCGAAGTTGAAAGAAGACTGAACAAGGAATTAACGAATCGAATGAGTTCCAGCTCTGACTCTACTACTATCAGATTACATGACCTTGAGCAAGTTAATTACCATTGTGGGATTCAAATTCTTTGCTCCAAAATGATGTGACTGTGCCTGCTTAAACCACAGAGAATTTTTTTTCTTTTATACTCTCAATGAAAAAATCCACAGGAAGTGGTCTGCACTAAAATATGTACCATGACTCTGCCTCCTAGTTCACTGGCAGTTGGAGTACAAGAATATTCCTGACCCAAGCTGAGCCATTCAAATTCTTGCTGTAAGAGGGAGTTTTTCTTTTTTGGTTTGTAGATGTATTTTACTGGAGTATAGTTTTCAGTAACTTCCTGAGAAAGAATTTCTTGTATGTTTAAATGCATCTTTATTCTACCTTCATACTTGATTGAAAATTTGATTAGATGTAGAATTGTAGAATGAAAAGAATTTTCTCTTATAATTTTGAAACCATAGTTCTACCATCTTTTAGCTTTTGTGATGCTGTTGAAAATCTGATTCACATTTCTTAGTGTTTTTTTTGGTCTGCTATTTTACAAATGCATTTTTTTCTTCAAATTCTCTAAGGATATTCATTGTAGTTTTTTTAGAAAATTAAAGTTGTTTTTGAGATTCTTAGATTCTGGGAATATGTTTATATTCATGTTTTTAACCAAGCTTGGGAAGTTTTCATCTATTATTTCTTCAGATAATGTCTCTACCACTTTGTGACTCTCTTCTCCTTCTGGGAATCCCACAATGCATACATTAGTCTATTTGATAGTGTCTTACAGGTCCCTTAGGCTCTGTTCACTTTTCTTCAATCTTTTTTCTTTCTGTTCTTCAGACTCAATGATTTCAGTTGTTCTGTCTTCAGATTCACTGATTCTGCTGCTTGCTCAAATCTGCCTTTGAATTTTTCTCAGTTTTTGTGTTTTTTAGTTCTAGAATTTCTTCATGGTTTCTTTTTAAGTTGTCTCTCTCTTTATTGATGTTTCTATTTTGTTCATACATTGTCTTTTCCACATGTTATATCCTTGCTTCCTTTGTCATGTATTAACTGACCATAAGTGCATGGGTTTATTTCTGGGCTCTCTATTTTGTTTCATTGATCTATGTGTCTGGTTTTTTGTGCCAGTACCATGCTGTTTTGATGACTATAGCTTTGTAATATAGTCTGAAGTCAGGGAGCATGATACCTCCAGCTTTGTTCTTTTTTCTCAAGATGGCTTTGACAGTTCAGGGTCTTTTAGGTTCCACATAAAGTTTAGGATTATTTGTTGTAGTTCTGTGAAAAATGTCATGAGTATTTTGATAGAGATTGCATTTAATTTGTAGATTGTTTTGGGTTGAATGGACATTTTAATGATATTAATTCTTCCAATCCTTGAGTACAGGTTATATTTCCATTTATTTATATCATCTTCAAGTGCCTTCATCAGAGTTTTATAGTTTTCAGAGTATAGGTCTTTCACCTTCTTGGTTAAGTTTTTTCCTAGTTATTTTATTATTTTTGATGTGATTATAAATGGGATTGTTTTCTCTTTCTGATAGTTCATTATTAGTGTATAGAACTGCAACAGATTTCTGTATATTAATATTATCTCCTACTTTACTGAATTCATTTATTCTAATAGTTTTTTGTGGAAACTTTAGGGTTTTCTATATATAGTATGTTGTTTGCAGATAGTGACAGTTTTACTTCTTCCTTTCCAATTTGGATGGTTTTATTTCTTTTCCTTGTCTGATTGATGTGGCTAGGACTTCCACTACTATGTTAAATGGAAGTGTTGAGAGTGGGCATCCTTGTCTTATTCCTGATTTTAGAGAAAAAAGCCTTCAGCTTTTCACTATTGAGTATGATGTTAGCTGTGAATTTGTCATAGATGGTCTTTGCTCCTCTTCAGTTTTTGGGAATAATTTGAGAAGAATAGGTATTAGCCCTTCTTTATCTGTTTTGTAGAATTCCTGTGTGAAGCCATTAAATCCTGGACTTCTGTTTGTTGGGAGTTTTTTTTTTTTTATTACAAATTTAATTTTACTGCTAGAGATTGGTCTGCTCAGATTGTCCGTCTTTTCCTGATTCAGTATTGGAAGGTTGTGCATTTCTAGAAATTTGTCCATTTCTCCTTGGTTGTCCATTTTGTTGGCACATAACTGTTTGTAGTATTCTCTTATGATTTTTTTGTGTCTCTGTGATATTGATTGTTATTTAACCTCTTTCATTTCTTATTTTTGTTTTTTTTGGGTCCTCTCTTTTTTTCACTGATCTTTTCTATTATTTTTTGTCTCTGTTTTATTTATTTCCTCTCTGGTTTTTATCATTTTCTTCCTTCTCCTACCTTTGGGTTTTCTTTGTTCTTCTTTTTCTAATTCCTTCAGATGGTAGATTAGGTTGTTTATTTGAGGGTTTTTTTCTTGAGATAGGCCTATATCACTATAAATTTCCCACTTAGAATTAGTTTT
Organism: Aethalodelphis obliquidens; assembly: GCF_003676395.1. NCBI lineage: Eukaryota > Metazoa > Chordata > Mammalia > Artiodactyla > Delphinidae > Aethalodelphis > Aethalodelphis obliquidens. The sequence continues at coordinate 13,747,969 of NW_020837948.1, forward strand.
GCTGAGTTCCATAGATGTTAGAAAGTTGTGTTTCCATTCTCATTTGTCTTATGGTATTTTGTGATTCCCTCATTGACCCTTTTTTTTAGTAGTATGTTGTTTAGTCTTCACGTGTTTGTCTTTTTCCCATTTTTCTTTCTGTAGTTAATTTCTAGTTTCATACCATTGTGGTCAGAAGAAATTCTTGATATAATTTCTATCCTCTTAAATTTGTTGAGACTTGTTTTGTGGCCTAGCGTGTGATCTATCCTGGAGACTGTTCCACGTGCACTTGAAAAGAATGTGTATTCTTCTGTTTTGAGATGGATTGTCCTGTAGGTAGCTATTAAATCCAACTGGTCTACCATGTCTTTTAAGGACACTGTTTCCTTATTGATTTTTTGTCTGGGTAATCTGTCCATTGATGTAAATAGGGTGTTAAAGTCTCCAACAATTATTGTATTATTGTCAGTTTCTTCCGGTATGTCTGTTAATATTTGATTTATATAATTAAGTGCTCTAATGTTAAGCACATATATTAACAAGTGTTATATCCTCTTCTTGTATTGATCCTTTTATCATTATATAATACCCTTTTCTGTCTTTTCTTTCAGACTTTGTTTTAAAGTCAATTTTTTCTAATATGAATATTTCTACTCCCACTTCCTTATCATTTCCATTTGCACATAATATCTTTTTCCATCCTCTCAGTTTCAGTCCATGTGCATCTTTAGTGCTGAAGTGAATAGGGTTTGCTGTTTGTTTGTTTGTTTGTTTTTAATTTGGTTGTTTTAGGCTATTTCCATTCCAAGGACCAGACTGAGGTGTAAACTTAAGGTCTTTCTGGTCCTTTCTGAGTCTGTGCCTTTCCCTAGTTATGCACAGTTATGTTCTTATTTCCCCTGTATATGCAGTTGCTTTGGAATATCCCAGCCTTTAATGTCTGGCTTACAAAGGGAGGAATTGGGAAAAAGAAGCAGGGAGGGGTGTGGGGAAGAAAGGTACTGCCCCTTTAAATACCCTAGAAGTTGCTTCAGCCCAAGAAGAAGGGGCTTACAATAAAGGAGATGGTGGTACAACAATGGTTACCTATCTCTGTGTCTGCACTTCCATGATCAGAAGCAGCACTCAGTGATCAGAATGCAGATCCCAGATATTTGAAAGGTAGGGTCCTTATTGCCCACCTTGTCTCCCACAAGATGTGTGCCAGCTGCTGCAGGAATATGTGCAAGGTTGCTGCTACAGGGTTGGGGTGGAAAGTGGGTAGCCACTGCTGAGCTAAGACTGTAATTGCCTGAAACTAACTGCAATTTGTTCTCTAAGCTTTCCCCCTGGAAGTTGCAAGTCTTCAAAAGACTACCGAGTTCTAAAGTAATTACATCAGATAGATTCTGACAGTGCACATGCTGTCTAGGTGAGGAGAAAGATTCCTGGTACTTCCTATTTCACTGTCTTCTCAGAATCCTCTCAATAAAATAATATGTAGATATTTATTTAATCCTTATTTTCAGCCACATGCCAAAGCCTCTTTGTAAGATGCATGATGTTCTTGCATTTTGAACCTCCTATTTGCAGGTTCTCCAGTCTAAATATCCTATCCAAGCAGAGCATGTGGGGTTGGGAGAAAAAGACTTAGTCATTTATCTGTGTGCAAATGCAGTGGGGGCCTGGGTTTTTCACCTGCTTGGAATGTAGGTTTTCAGATATTCTCTATTTTCTGTTTCAGCCTGATGTTCAAAGTACTAAACTTCTCAGACTTTCTTTATGGCAAATTGGCTCATTTATGGTCAGTGTTCCCCTTTAACTGGCACTAAAATGTTAAATTTTTCCACTGTGCTAAGATAGTTATCACTTCATCATTTAATTCCCATCTTCCAAAAATTTTTTGAAATAAATTCATCTTCCTTTTTTCTATTGTTTTTCTGTCCTTGTGGCCTAATAATGTAACAATGCCTTTTGTATTATTATAATACACTTTTATTGGCTTTTGTGGGGTAGAAAGATGTGATTCCTTTACAACATTTGATGCCTCTGCAACATGTGATCCTTTCGCAACATTTAACTAGAAGTGGGTCTCAGGAATATGGATAATTGATCAGCATCCTGGGTGATTCCACTTCACATTTATTTGAGAAAATTGCTTCAGAGGAGAAACAGACATGAACTGGGAAATATTCATTCAAAGAAAAAGACAGATATGAAAATGGAAATTTTCATTTCCTGAAATAAGTTCTTTTATAGAGGTGTATGGTTTCTATGGGAGGAAATGAAGTTAGGGGGAAACTAGGTAAGATTTTGGAAAGAATATTACCACAGGAGGTAATATCTGAAGGGCAAGTGCAATTTAATTAATGGAAGAAGTCCAGGGAGTAGATTGAAGAGAGGGGGTAGTATGTTACAGGTATAAGGTTGAAGGTATACAACTCATTATTTGAATTTAATAGTGTTTGGTATGCAGAAAACATGGATTTGTGGGTGGTAGTGAAGAGACTGTAATGACAGTGGTGGTAACAAATGAGGCCAAAATATAGGAGAGTCATGGAAATATTTTAAGCATGGAAGAGGAATCATTAGCTACAGTGTATAAGTAGTGATAGTAGGAGTAAGGAAAACGAAAAATGTAAACCTGGAGGTATGGGAGATCAATCAAGAGCCACTAGATATAATCAGCATAAGAGATGATGGTATCATAAACTAAGATGGTGAAAAGGTAAAAGTGGATAAATTCTACAAATATTTGGGAGGAAGAATCAACAAGATTTAGTAACTATGTAAAGAAATGTAAAAGGGAACACTAAAGATGATTTCCAGGTTTTGATTTAGGAGAACCAGATGACTGTGACCCCCTCCATTCTGAAGGAGAAACATTTTTCAGAGGAGTGTCAGAGAGCTAACTGAAATTAAATTTGGATGTTGATTTTGATAACCGTGAGATATCTAGTAGAAATGTCCAACAGTCAGCTTAGAATAAAAGTTTAGGAGAGAGTTTGGGCTGGAAATAAAAGAGGGGGTGGTCATTAGTTTACATGTCATAGTTGGAGAGTAGAAGTTTCCCAAGAGAGATTATAAAATCAGAGTAGTAACAGCTACCAGCTATTAAACGTTTATTATGTGCCATTCAAAGTTGTAAGTATTTAATACTAACAACAACCTTACAAGAAAACTACTTCCTGTTTTATTATATGGAAAACAAGTGCCAGAGGGAGGAAGCTACCTTTCACAGGTCCCCTGATAAGCCTGTGACAGAGCCAAGATTCAAACTCAAGCTTTTGCTAATTCTAGAACATATTCTACCCCTATTTGTCTCTCTACAAAAATAAAAGTAGTTCAGTTGAAGATGGACTTCATTTAAGGGGCAGGCAGATGAAAAGAATCCCTGAAAATTAATGATAAGGAACAGCTATATTGGTAGAGGAAAACCAAAGGAATGTGGCATCATGGAATTTAACAGAAGAAAGAAATTCAAGGAGGAAATGGTTAACAGTGGCAAACACCACAGGAAGTTCAAGTAAGAGAATAGAAAATTTTCTATTGGATTTATCCACAAAGAGGTCTTTGCTGACTTCGGTGAGAGCAAAGACTGGTGTGCTAGATGCTGAAGCAGATCACTGTGGAGTGATAAATAAAAGATCAGTGAGGACATAGAAACAATTCAAGCTGTCAGGCTATGAAGATGAGGTGAGATGAAGGGCACTTGTTAGGTGAAGCATATAGTAGAGGGATAACATGAGAGAGACTAGATCATGTCTAGATGCTAACTGGAAGGAGTAAACATCCAGTAGTGAATTTATAAAGAAAGGGTGTAATTGATAACTTAATGTTGCTGAGGGAGCCCACCATAGCTTTGGATTAGAATTTTATCCTTAGACTTTAAAAATTAAAAAAAAATCTTTTCTGATTGGAAATGTAATTTTGCCTCCTTTAGAAAATTTGAATACAAACATATGTAAATTAGAATCTAAAAGTAATCCTGTAAGTTCAAACTTCACACAGGATAACTGTTTTTGAAAATGGTTTATTTCAAGCTTTTAAAAATGAATTTATAAATATATATATATATATATTATTTGAAATGGAATTATAATGTAAATCTTAGTATATGAACAGATTTTTTCATTTTTAAATAAAATATTATGGATAGACATCTCTCAATTTTAGTAATAGAAAGCAACTTCAGACTTTTAAAGTCTTCCTAATATGTATAGTCCCCACAGTATTCATAGTGTTCCATTGTAGGATATTGCCTTAGGCTATTTGGACTGTTATAACAAAACTACCATAGACTACCCAGGCTTAAAGAACAGAAATACATTGGGTTGGCCAAAAAGTTTGTTCCGTTTTTTCCATAAGATGTAACAGGAAAACCCAAACGAACTTTTTGGCCAACCCAATATTTCTCACAGTTCTGGAATCTAGAAGTCCAAGAACAAGGCACCAGCATTCTGGTGAGTATCGACTTCCTGGTTTACAGATAGCTGTCTTCTCACACATGGCAGAAGGGCCAAGGGAGCTCTCTGAGGTCTCTTTTATAAGGGCAGTAATTTCCTTCATGAGGACTCCACATTTAGGATCAGATTACCTCCCAAAGTCCCCACCTATTAATGCCATCACACTGGGAATTAGTTTCAACATGAATTTTGAAGTGGGGACACAAATATTTAGTCTACAGTAGATGTATATGACCAGTTTCTTATTAATGAACAGGTAGAAAGCTTACAATATTTGCTATTAAAAAACACAATAACTATATCATATTATCATCCCTGTTTTTGGATACATTTCTAAAAATACAATGGCTGGGCCAAAGAACAGGAGATTTAAATTGTTAACATATTGCCAAATAGCTCTTAATTCCTATTCCTACTATCAGCCCATGGTTGGGGAGGATTTCCTCCAAGGGATGGGTGGATAGGAATGAAAGGAGATTTTGAATGAAGACATGATTTTATAAATTGGGCAAAGAAAGCTAAGGGACTGTCTTGTCCATTTCCCATGCTCTCCTCATCCTCCACCATATTTTCTAATTTCTCTGAGAAGTAGAGGTAAAGTTTCCTATGTAGAGTGAAGATGGAGGAGATGGTAGGGGGACTTGAGGAGGATGGAGCCACTCTGAGGAGAGGAAGAGCATTGACTATGGAAACTGTGGAGGAATTTGGTAGCATTTCTGCCCCATTTGATGTCAAAGGCCATGAAATTGTGCTCATGTTAACCTACCTGATCACGAGATCTTTCTTCCAGTAACCTTTGTGTAGGAGCAGAGAACGTAGCCAAAAAAATTCATCCAGTTGAGATTTTGTTATGTAAGCATAGCCAAGGGGCAGGGAGCTAGGGGATGGTAGAGCTGTGGGACTATAGTATTCAGCCTAGAAAAAAGAAAGGGAAGACTCTCAGAAGGGAGCAAATAGATTTAGAAAAATTAGAGCATTAACTGGCTGGCATTGTTCCAACACTCTCTATTTATACTGTTTTCACTAGAAATGTCTTTAGTATATTATTTGTTTATTATTGTTTACATACTTGCCTTTATTTATAAAGCTGTGCTTTTAGAAACATCCATACCAAATGGCCAGTAATCAATTTACTAAATGACTTTTGGATCACTTGGCAAGTCAGCACTTGAATTGCCCCTTTGTCCACGTATGTTTCCATTTCTAGCCATTTGTCCATGATAAGCAGACCTACTGATGTGTGTAGGTACAGCAAAATTGCAGTTGAAGATTGGCAAACTTACGAGAAAAATACTTGTTATAGCCATACCACCTAATTAATTTTATTATAGAATTTAAATAATGAAGATTTTATTGCTCTAATAAATTTATATGACCAGGTTTGTATAAATATCTGTGAGGGTCATCAGCAAGCACTCTTTATAAATAGCCATAACAGAAGTTTCTTCTGATCAAATGTAGTTCATAATATCCTATGTCCCATGAGGTCCTTGAATTGCCACATGTAGCAAAATGATTTGAGGCTACACATTATTTTGCTTAAATGGAGTACAATTTATAAGAGCTATTTTTGTACAAGGTCTCCTTGATGACTTTTTTTTTTAAATTAAAAACTAGTAAGACTTAACAATATAACCCATTATGACATACTTAAGCTTGAATTCTTGCTTGAACGTGGCATCAGCTCACACTTTTGCAAATTATCCAGCTAAATATGTAATCAGGAAGGTGAGATTAAATTCACTTTTTTCTCTCTTAAGAAATAAATTCTTTTATAGCCAATTCTTTACTCACTCCTTTGTGATAAAACCCTTTTGCTCTAACTCATATATCTGAGAACTTAAGAGAAAGTCACTAATATTTTATTCATTCTTGGAAAATAATGTCTAAAAGATTTAGTGAGTTTGTCTCTGGAGGTGATGTATAGTTCATTGAGAAGGGTGTGAAATATACTTTTAAATATCCTTGAAGAGAGATTTTTTTTCAAAACGCCTTCCTTTTTAAAAAAATAAAAGTAAATATCAATCAGTCGAATATCTGTATACTGCCTAGAGCTCTGCAAGGCTTGGGGAGCACAGTGGTTTCTGTGACAGACCTGATCACTTTCTTACCTGTGGTTATAGTCTAGGAGGGACAAGGTGATATTAGGTGGGATTGCGTGTTGCTAAATCACATACTCTGTGAGCTCTTGGATGGTTCTGTCAGTTGAGGTACAGTGAGCAGAGAAGGGAAACTCATACCAGGGGTGTGTATTTATCCTTGGCCTGTCCCAGGTGGAATGTATTTCTTCTAAACAGTTTGCCATCAAGTGGCTAGTTGTTCTTCTCAAGGGATGGAACCACACCAAGCACTCATTGTTGGACTCTATTGAGGACACATGAGACATTCAGCAGTGGCAGCAGCTCGATCAGCGTAGAGGAGAGGTGCCTGTGATTCTGGGCATACACATAGCCTCCATCCCTGCCATTATGATTATCCTCTTCAAGATCTCCCTGTGCCAACACTGAGGTGGCCAAGGTCAGAGGCTGGCTGATATCCACTGGATAAGTTATCTGTTGTACAGACATGTCTTTTAGTAGATGTTCCCTGGTGGGAATTGACATGATACACAAATATCGGCAAACTTACATTCCAGTCCCATAGATCCACCCATATTCTTCTTCCCTGTATTCCTTGTCTTTAACTTTTCAGTCTTGTTCCTCTCAGGCCTCCTAACCAAGCCATTTGCCACTGTCTCAGATATTTCTCCCTCCACACCAAGTCAGTGAACAGGTATACTGCTAAAAGCTCTGTCCGCTGGGAAGATTTACTCTCTTTTTCAGGGACTACCCTGAGTGGGACTGTAGCATCTATTTTTAGGTTGCATAAACATATTAACTGACCAATGCATGAAGAGTGCTGAATTTTCTTCTTCCTCCATCAGTGAGTGAAACTTTAAATCTTTGAGGGTGGCAATAATTTCTCCCATCTGCTTCAAATGCAGTATTGCTTTTCTGATTTACTTATCTTAGCCATGTAGAAGCAGGGGCAGTTTCATAATGTCTCTTAACTCAGAGTTTAGGAAATCAGTGTGAAGATTCTTCCAGCTTCCAGATATATCTATTGCAGTTTTGCACTCAGGGTAGATCTGTAGACCCTCTGTACTCACTTGAGATGGAGTTGCACTAGGACTCCATTTTAATAGGAAGATCATAATGAGATTTGGAGTCTCCTAATACCAGTATCAGCTCAGACTCTGTGTCCAATAGCCCTCAAAAGATCTGGGTAGGGCTTCCCTGGTGGCGCAGTGGTTGAGAGGCCGCCTGCCGAAGCAGCGGACACGGGTTCGTGCCCCAGTCCGGGAGGATCCCACATGCCGCGGAGCGGCTGGGCTTCAGAGCCATGGCCACTGGGCCTGCGCGTCCGGAGCCTGTGCTCTGCAATGGGAGAGGCCACAACAGTGAGAGGCCTGCGTACCGCAAAAAAAAAAAAAAAAAAAAAAAGATCTGGGTATTCCCCTTTTACCCAATGTACACTTGCTCTGGTAAATGGCCACAATCCCTATCTGGAAGGATGGGTATAGGAACTAAATATGCTTGATATTATTGCATGTGTTTTTTTTCCTTTAGAGTACTTGGTTTCCATTTCAATTGATGGGATCTGGGTTTGAGAACTTAATGTGATTTTTGCATTGTAGGCACTGAGATGAGCCTTCTGCTTGCCCTTTCTTGATGTTTTTGGACATGTAAGTAAAGCAGTACTCTTGTTAGATTCCCATTTCTCTTCATTCTGGAGGCATGATGGTGTATTAGCCATTGCCACAGATCCCTTGCAGGTCAGGACTTTCTAGTTGACATTTTGACTTTGCTGAAATATTATTATGATGTTAATAATTATAATTATTACACAAATAATATGGCTACATACCACCAGTTGTCTTATGCCATCTCAGAATCCTTTTAGATTTTATATTACAGTTAGGCACCTAATGTTAATATGGGCATATATCCTGAGAAGACAAGCATTATATTACAAAGCATTTGATTCAGGCGAGAGCTTTGCAAAATCTCCGAGCAATGAAGGACACGTCTCCTCTATCAAGGGAGAAGGGGCCACCTTTACCAGCACAGAGGGTTTGGGGAATCAAAAGATTCCATGTTCTTAAATGCATCCACTTATGTCTCCAACTCCAGTCTCAGAATCTCAGTCCTTTCCTATTGGGGTCCTATCTTTACACAGAAGCTGTGTTATAAGCACACTTTTTAATTCCACAACTCTCAAAATCAAATCTGATTTCTGATTTTCAGCAGAATCTGCTCTCTGGTTGCAATAAATAAAGGTCTCCTTAAAGCTGTCACAGACAACATTTAGCTTTTACACTGTAACCCGAGTCCATAGTTGGCTGATTTGTGTCTTCTTTATTCTTCCATTAGAGTGTCTGTGTCCATTAATAAAAGCCAGCTAACTCCACAGTGCCAGAGATCAGGCTGTAGAGCTTCTGAATAAGTCAGTGCAGCCCCGATTTATACCTTATTCCACACTACCACAGAGATTATGATGCTTTTAGGATAGCAGGATATCTTTCATTCCACTTAACATTAGCATTGCTCTGGATTGCAATTAGTCCAACTCTTAAGTTAGGATCCCCCAGAAACTGACCTTGAGCCAAGGACTTGAGGGCAAGTGGTTTATCTGGGAGGAGGTCTTAGATGCCAACAGTAGGAGGATAGAAAAGTGAGACAAGGAAGCCAATCAGAGAGTTATCACTGTGGCCAATTGAGGCTCAGTTATCCCACCCTAGGGGTGAGGGAAATGGGATATTTATGCACCAACTCACGAAGTCACTGGATAAAGGCTGCTATTAGGAATGATAACTCCAACTCCCCAGCACTGTCTTCCTACTCACATGCAGGTTAAGCAAGCTCTTGCAGCCAGAAAACCCCATCAGGCAGAGTCCTTGGTGCTTCCCATGAGACTTGATTGATTTGATGGGAACAGTAATGGCACTGGTATAGACACAGGACACTGACAGTGTGTGCTCCAAGCAAGGATACTAGTGAAGCAAGAATCCTGAGGAGTTGAAGGAGGAAGGTCTTTCAGAACACAGATACATGCACTGACTTTACATGGGATCGTCATTCTTAGCATTGTTAACAAGAGTTAAATAGGACAGCCTTTACACAAATGCAAATAAATTTATAGGTTTGATATTAGGTCATCAACTGACGTCTCTGTTTTCTACTTGAAATAAGTATTTTTACAATATGCTGAGGGCATGTGAAGTTAGAATGTATAAGATTTTCAGAGATTGGAATATTTTTAACGGTGCTACAGAGAAGGGAAAGAGCTGACAAAGTAATAGAAACAAAACTGAATTTCTGGGCAGTTTCACAGGACAAATTGAGAACAGCCACCATCATTATGGTTTTTCTCTAGAAGCATTAATACAGCAGGCTGGTCCAGGCTTTGAATACAGACATGCTGTGTTGGGCCTTTTATACGTGGGTGGATGAAGGGACACAGAAACAAGGATGTTGCTAAAGGAATGGATTTTAATCCACTATAATCTAAATTCAGCCAAAAATGTAGGAACACCCACATGGAGCCTAATTGAATGAAGATAAAAGTTTTCAGTGCAGCCATGTATCTGGTATGTTGGGCACACCTGAGCCCCTACTGTGTCACAAATGACATTAAAATTGTGTTATTGTGATTCCCATGAATAGGAATTTTGGCAGGAACAAATGTGAACAATTCAAAAACACAAAGATGAAACATATTCTTTAGGGATCACTAAAAGTCACTTAAGGATTCAGTATAGCACAGTAAAAAATATAAACCAAAATGAATTGTATATCTCAAATATGATAATTTATATATACATATGTATTTCTCAAAAATTTAACACATTAATCAGTTATGTATGAGTGGACAGATGGGACAGATGAGAGGTTTTCATTATGCTTATGTTGTACATATACTACTTAGGCAGTACCTGGGGTCAAAAAGCCTGAGGCACAACTGGAAAGAGTAAATAGAATCTGAAAGTGTGGCTATAGAAATACATAAAAGCATCTTAAAATTGGTAACTGAGCAAGGCTTGAGATAAGAAGCCAAAGAAATTATCATAAATAAGCTATCGTATAGTATCAGAGTGCTGTATCAGAGAGGCCATCGAGAATCAGGGGACTCAACAGTGACGATTCAAGGCAACTCAAGGCATTAAGCCAGGGAGGCCAGCATGCAGGTTGTAGGGGATACTGAGAGAAGGGAACAGGAAAAATCTTGGAAAAAGGCCAGATGGGAAATATGAAAATAAGACAGGCCCAGGAAGTGAATGGTAAAAGAAAAACAGTCATATAAATGGATAGATGGATGTCAAGAACATTGTTGAGGTCTTCCCATAGACCTTGACTGTGAAGCCAAGATCTGCTTCAGCTGGAGACTTTAGACATAGTTCTTGCTGGAGTAGGAGTTTGTCCAAGTCACAGGAGGCTCATTGCATGCTGGTGAGAGCAGGGGACTGAGTGTACACAGGAGGATCTTGGAATGGGAAAACAGAGAAAAGAACAGATCTTTACAGGTGAGATATGATGAGTGAACATGGAGCTTTCTGAGTTTAAGGTGTATCAATAAGAATTGACTTCAGACAGTCCAGATCTGGAAACAAAGAGAAGAAGCAGAGGCTCAGTTTAGGGGATTTCAGTCGGAAGCTCTCTATCCACACCAAAGGCAATATTAAATTCTCGGACTCCTCGATAACAACTTAAAGATCAATGCCAAATCCAAGAGAATAACCTCTGTGCAATATTGTAGAAAAAACAGGGACTCAGAGAGAAGAGCATCTTATCACTCTAGTCCCCAGGAAAGATACAGTCTGGAAACTAGAGATCAAATTATAAATGAACAAGTAAGATTAAGCAAAGTGACCAGACGTTATAATAAGGGAAGTTTCATTGAAATGAAGTCTCTAAAGCCAAAGTTCTTAGCCCAGAGTCCACAGTCCTTCAAGGTGTTTGTAGAGGGAATTCAGGTGGCCAATGAATTTGACCTAACTTTTACTAATTTTCTGACTGGAATTTAGTATCTCCTTCAATCATGAATATAGGCAATAAGCAATAGTAATAACATCAGTACCTATAGCCAGTAGAAATCACAAATATTTTTATATCTCATTAAATTTGTTGTAGATCTCAAAATATCATTTATATTCATCCATACTTCAAAATTGCAGTGGTTTTCTTTGATCCACTACTAGATCAAATATAGAAATCAATATAGAAATACATGTGACCACATCACAAAGATTTTTTTGTACAAAATTTGATAATAATATTTTAATATATCTGTTTTACCTTGTTATTCTACATAAATTATTTTATGCATTTAAAAATATTTTGAGAAGTCCAGAGACTTCACAGACTTCCTGTATTAGTTTGCTAGGGCTGACATAACAAAGTATTACAAACTGAGTAGCTTAAACAACAGAAGTTTATTGTCTCACAGTTCTGGAGGCTAGACATCTGGGACCAAGGTATCACTGTTGGTTTCTTCTGAGGGCTGTAAGGGAGAATCGGCTCCATGCCTCTCTCTTAGTCTCTAGTGGTTTTCTGGCGATATTTGGCATTCCTTGGCTTCTAGATAAATCATTCTATCTCTGCCTTCATCCTCACATGTCTTCTCCCTGTGTGCATGTCTGTTTCCATATTTCCCCTTTTACAGGGACTCCAGTCATTTTGGACTAATGCCCTAATGACCTCATCGTAACTTGATTACCTCTGTAAAGACTCTATGTCCAAATAAGGTCACGTTCTGACATACTGGGGGTTAGGACTTCAACATATATTTTTGGGGGGACATAATTCAGCCCATAACACTTACAAAGGGTCTGTGGCACACAAAAAGGTAAGAATACACTCTAAACCTAGGTGGGCTTGGAGGAGCCTGATAAGTCTTCAGGTTTAGATAGGCTGGTCACATAGAGACTATGCTCTAAAGTTTATTTAGCCCTTACAGAGTTTGTTTGCTTGCTTGTATTTCCTCCTGCAGGCCAACTACTTGTGTACTTTAAAATGGCAGACTTCCAAGGAATCTAGAAAAATGATACAGACAAACCAGTCTGCAAGGCAGAAATAGAGACACAGACATAGAGAAAAAAACATATGGACACCAAGGGGGGAAAGCAGGGGTGGTGGGGGTGGTGGTGGGATGAATTGGGAGATTGGGATTGACATATATACACTGATACGTATAAAATAGATAACTAATAAAAAAAATGGCTGACTTCCTAGTGAACCCTGAGGGAGAAGTGTGATACCGCCAGAGAAGAGAAAGGGAAAAGACTGTAAATTCCAGGGGCCCAGTGTCAGGAGGGGAAATCCCTTCTAATCTCCCCAGGTGGTGGCAGCTGAGTAAATTACCTAGCAAGCAGCTGTAACACATTACATTGCAATTATCCCCCAAGAGTTCTAAGGGCTTGTAAGCAACTAAAGATAAAAGGCAGCCCTGCTAGAGGAAGAGCTGCTTCCTTTGCAATTTTACAGTGTTTGAGGAAATAGACCTCATAGGACAGCCATCCCTTTCGGTAAGCCTTAAAGTACAAATAATCCCCTAGTTATGCAAGGATCTTGTGCCTGAATATATTGCCTACACTTTTAAGACATGCAAAGGAATTGCACAAGGAAAAATAATATAATGAATCTTATTAAATAAATTCTTACAAAATAAAGTACATTAAACATGTACTTCTAGAATGAAATCTGCCAAGGATTTCCACAGTAAATATTATGATTGTCTACTTAAATCTTGACAGCAAAATATATAAATAGCAAACATTTATTAAGTACCAGGCACTGTTCTGTACTTTTTACACGAGATCATCTCTTTTTACAAGAGGTCGTCTCCACAAAGATCCTGAAACATAGGTACCATTATTGACCTTTTTTTTTTTATTTAATTTTGTTTAATTCAGTCTTACACTTACTTGACAAACCTATATTCAGCTGATGGGACTGTATTTTGTGAAAGGCCACTTGGAGAAATGCTGAGATGGAGCATAGGATATTTCTGTGTTGGGACAGGCATGTGATTATTTTTCTTATATTTCTCAGTTTTTTGTGGTTTTTTTTAGTTTTACTATTATTTTTTTAAAACATCTTTATTGGAGTATAATTGCTTTACAGTGGTGTATTAGTTTCTGCTTTATAACAAAGTGAATCAGTTATACATATACATATATCCCCATATCTCTTCCCTCTTGCGTCTCCCTCCCCCGCTCCCTATCCCACCCCTCTAGGTGGTCACAAAACACTGAGCTGATCTCCCTGTGCTATGTGGCTGCTTCCCACCAGCTATCTATTTTACATTTGGTAGTGTATATATGTCCATGCCACTCTCTCACTTTGTTCCAGCTTACCCTTCCCCCTCCCCGTATCCTCAAGTCCACTCTCTAGCAAGTCTGCATCTTTATTCCCGTCTTGCCCCTAGGTTCTTCATGACCATTTTTTGTTTGTTTGTTTTTTAGATTCCATATATATGAGTTAGCATACGGTGTTTGTTTTTCACTTTCTGACTTCACTCTGTATGACAGACTCTGGGTCCATCCACCTCACTACAGATAACTCAATTTCATTTCTTTTTCTGGCAGAGTAATATTCCATTGTATATATGTGCCACATCTTCTTTATTTGTTCATCTGTCATTGGACACTTAGGTTGCTTCCATGTCCTGGCTATTGTAAATAGAGCTGCAAAGAACATTGTGGTACATGACTCTTTTTGAATTATGGTTTTCTCAGGGTATATGCCCAGTAGTGGGATTGCTGGGTTGTATGGTAGTTCTATTTTTAGTTTTTTAAGGAACCTCCATACTGTTCTCCATAGTGGCTGTATCAATTTACATTCCCACCAACAGTGCAGGATTCCCTTTTCTCCACACCCTCTCCAGCATTTATTGTTTGTGGATTTTTTCATGATGGCCATTCTGACTGGTGTGAGATGATATCTCATTGTAGTTTTGATTTGCATTTCTCTAATCATTAGTGATGCTGAGCATCCTTTCATGTGCTTGTTGGCAGTCTGTATATCTTCTTTGGAGAAATGTGTATTTAGGTCTTCTGCCCATTTTTGGATTGGGTTGTTTGTTTTTTTGATATGGAGCTGCATGAGCTGCTTGTAAATTTTGGAGATTAATCCTTTGTCAGTTGCTTCATTTGCAAATATTTTCTCCCATTCTGAGGGTTCTCTTTTTGTCTTGTTTATGGTTTCCTTTGCTGTGCAAAAGCTTTTAAGTTTCCTTAGGTCTCATTTGTTTATTTTTGTTTTTATTTCCATTTCTTTAGGAGGTGGATCAAAAAGGATCTTGCTGTGATTTATGTCATGGAGTGTTCTGCCTATGTTTTCCTCTAAGAGTTTGATAGTGTCTGACCTTACATTTAGGTCTTTAATCCATTTTGAGTTTATTTTTGTGTATGGTTTTAGCGAGTGTTCTAATTTCCTTCTTTTACACGTAGCTGTCAAGTTTTTCCAGCACCACTTATTGAAGAGGCTGTCTTTTCTCCATTGTATATTCTTGCCTCCTTTATCAAAGATAAGGTGACCATATGTGTGTGGGTTTTCTGTCCTGTTCCATTGATCTATATTTCTGTTTTTGTGCCAGTACCATACTGTCTTGATTACTGTAGCTTTGTAGTATAGTCTGAAGTCAGGGAGCCTGATTCCTCCAGCTCCATTTTTCTTTCTCAAGATTGCTTTGGCTACTCAGTATTGACCTTATTTTACAGATGGCAAAGGTGAGGATCAGTAATCCAACAACAGTGTACAGTTGGACTTTAGCTTCCAGTCCAGAATAAAATTTTTCCCATGTAACATGTACAAACCAGGTGTCCTTTCCTTCCAGGGACATCTTTCCTTCCAGGGACATCTTTCTCTAATTACAGGGTCTAACAGAAATTTACTGTTGCATGCCTTTCCCCTCAGCATTTTATCACTCCTGGCTAACTTCTTTAGTCCAAGTGTCATCAGCTGGAAATGATGAAATAGAGCAGGTAGTGATATACCTGTAAATGATTAGCAACTGGCTTTCTGGGGGATAAAAGATAAGATTTGTAGTGATTACCTTTTTTGTGGTGTCCATACTCTCAGTGTCCAGTTTCAATCTACCAACATGATGTCATTGAATTCTGAGCTTGGAAGATACATGCAGCAGCACACAATTATACTGTGCTTCTACCATACAGATTTAAATATAGAAATAGCCTTAAGATCATAGATAATATTACAGTGTAGTCATTGGAGATTCTGGTTCAAGATGGTGATCTAGGAAGATGTGGAACTCACCTCTTCCCATGGACACAATGAATCTACAACTATGTATGGAAGAGTTTCCTCTGGAAAAAACTTAAAAAGTAGTGGAGCAATCCCTTTACATGGGACAAAGGAGAGGAAAACCACAGTGAAGCAGATAGGAGAAGCTGAGACACAGTCTCGCCATAAACCCTACCCCACATGGAGCAACCCACAGTCAAGAGGAAACTTAAAAGCCACCAACGGGAGGGGGCTGTGTGAGGAACAAAGAGTTCATACCCCACACGGGGCACTCCAACTTTTAAGACAGGCACCCAAGAGACAAACTCCCAAAACTACTGGCTATGAAGAGCAATGGGGCTGTCTTGCTCAGGAGACCTGGGGGACTAAGGCAAACTGAGGAATGGTTCTTAAAGGGTCACGTACAGACTTATCTGACCTAGGGCCCAGTACAGAAGCAGCCCTTTGAAAAGTACTCAGACTTTGTGTGAAAGAGACTCATTTCCTAATTTTAAAGCATTAGTCTGAAGGGAAGGGGCCTATTGGGATACTCTATGGGTTAGAGGCTGGTGGGTGCCATTTTCCTGCTCTCCCTCTGCCTTGCTGAAGCTGGCAGACACCATCATTTTTCTTTCCTTGATTTTGGGTGTCATCTGTATGCTCCAGCCAGTGAGAGCCATTTTCCGTGCTCTCCCTCTGTCTTGCTAAAACAAGCATGTGCCATCTTTTTTTTTTTTAATTTCCCCTTTTTAAAAAAATTTTCTTTTCCTTTTTCTTTTTTGATTGAAGTGTAGTTGATTTACAATATTGTATTAGTTTCAGGTGTGCAGCATAGTAATTCAGTTATATTTTTCTGAATTTATTTCATTATAAGTTATTACAAGATATTGAATCTAATTCCTTGTGCTATACAGTAAATCCTTGTTAGTTATCTATTTTACATATAGTGGTTTCTGTCTATTAATCCCATACTCCTAATTTGTCCTTCTCCCAGCCCTTCTCCCCTTTAGTAACCATAAGTTTGTTTCCTATGTCTGTGAGTCTATTTCTGTTTTGTATATTAGATTAATTTGTATTATTTTTAGATTCCACATGTCAGTGATATCATATAGTATTTGTCTATCTCTGCCTGACTCATTTCACTAAGCACAATATTCTCTAGGTCAGGGGTTCCCAACCTCAGGGTCACAGACTGGAACCAGGCTACACAGCAGGAGGTGAGTGGTGGGCAAGCAAGTGAAGCTTCATCTATATTTACAGCCGCTCCCCATCACTTGCATTACCACCTGAGCTCCACCTCCTGTCAGGTCAGCGGCAGCATTAGATTCTCATAGGAGCACGAGCCCTACTGTGAACTGAGCATGTGAGGGATCTAGGTTGCATGCTTCTTATGAGAATCTAATGCCTGATGATCTGAGGTGGAGCTGAGGCTGATTCTGAGTGCTGGGGAGTGGATGCAAATACAGATTATCATTAGCAGAGAGGTTTGACTGCACAGAGACCGTAATAAATCAATTTTGACTCATATCAAAACCCTATCAGTGAGTGGCAAGTGAAAACAGCTGAGGGTTCCCACTGATTCTGCATTATGGTGAGTTTTATAATTATTTCATTATATATTACAATGTAATAATATTAGAAATAAAGTGCACAATAAATGTAACGTGCTTGAATCATCCTGAAACCATCCCCCTCCCGTTGGTGGAAAAATTGTCTTCCATGAAACTGGTGCCTGGTGCCAAAAAGGTTGGGGACCGCTGCTCTGGGTCCATCCACATTGCTGCAAATGGCAGTATTTCATTTTATATGGCTGAATAATATTCATACACACACACACCACATCTGCTTAATCTTATCATTTGTTTGTGGGCACTTGGGTTGCTTCCATGTCTTGGCTATTGTAAATAGTGCCGCTATGAACAGTGGAGTGCGTGTATCTTTTTGACTTAGAGTTTTTGTCTTTTCTGGATATATGCCGAGGGGTGGAATCGCTGGATCATATGGTAGTTCTATTTTTAGTTTTTTGAGGACCCTCCATAATGTTTTACATAGTACCTGCAGTAGTTTACATTCCCACCAACAGTGTATGAGGGTTCCATTTACCCCACACCCTCTCCAGCATTTATTGTTTATAGACTTTTTGAGGATAGCCATTCTGACCAGTGTGAAGTGATATGTCATTATGATTTTGATTTGCATTTCTCTAATAATTAGCAGTGTTGAGCATTTTTTCATGAGCCTGTTGGCCATCTGTATGTCTTCTTTGGGATAATGTCTATTTAGGTCTTCTGCCCATTTTTCAATTGGGTTGTCTGTTTTTTGATATTGAGTAGTATGAGCTGTTTGTATATTTTATATATTAACCCCTTATCTGTCTCATCATTTACAAATATTTTCTCCCATTCTGTAGGTCATCTTTTCATTTTGTTGGTGGTTTCCTTTGCTATGCAAAAGTTTTAAAATTTAATTTGGTCCCACTTATTTATTTTTGTTTTCATTTATTTTGTCTTGGGAGACTAAGAAAATATTGCTACAATATATATCAAAGAATGTTTTGCCTATGTTCTCTTCTAGCAGTTTCATATGTCAGGTCTTACATTTAGGTCTTCAAACCATTTTGAGTTTATTTTTGTATGTGGTGTGAGGGAGTATTCTAACTTCATTGATTTACATGTAACTGTCCATTCAGCTTTCCCAACACCACTTGTTGAAGAGACTTCTTTTCTCCATGATATATTCTTGACTCCTTTGTCGTAGATTAATTGACCATAGGTGCATGGATTTAATTCTGGACTTTCTATTCTGTTCCATTGATCTGTATGTCTGTTCTTGTGCCATTACTGTGTTGTTTTGATTACCATAGCTTTGTTGTATAGTCTGAAGTCTGAGAGGGTTATACCTCCAGCTTTGTTTTTTTTCCTCAGGATTGCTATGTCAACTCAGGGTCTTTTGGTGGTTCCATATAAATTTTAGGATTATGTGTTGTAGTTCTGTGAAAAATGTCATGGATACACTGATAAGGATTGCATTAAATCTAGATTCCTTTGGATTGTGTAGAAATTTTAACAATATTCTTCCAATCCAAAAGCATGGGATATCAATCAATTTATTTTAATCATCTTCAGTTTTCTTTATTACTGTTTTATAGTTTTCAGTGCACAGGTTTTTCACCTCCTTGGTTAAGTATATTCTTAGGTATTTTTTTAGCAAGATTTTAAATGGGATTTTTTTTTTTACATTCTCTTTCTGATATTTTGTTGTTAGTGTAGAGAAATGCAACAGTTTTCTGTATATTAATCTTTTATCCTACTACCTTGCTGAATTCTTTTATTAGTTCTAAAAGGTTTTGGGTGGAGACTTTAGGGCTCTCTGTATAGAGTATCATGTCTTCTACAAATAGTAAGTGCTTTACTTCTTCCCTTCCAATTAGACACCTTTTATTTATTTTTCTTGTCTGATTGCTGTGGATAGGACTTCCAATACTATGTTGAATAGAAATGTTGAAAATGGGCATCCTTGTCTTGTTCATTAATTTAGAGGAAAGGCTTTCTTTCATCTTTTCATCATTAAGTATTATGTTGGCTCTGTGTTTGTCATAAATTGCTTTTATTATGTTGAGATATGTTCCCCCTATACCCACTTTGGTAAGAGTTCTTATTATGAATATGTTCAGTTTTGTCAAATGTTTTTTTCTGTGACTATTGAGATAATCATGAGGTTTTTGTCTTTCCTTTTGTTAATGGGGTGTATCACATTGATTGATTTGTGTATGTTGAACCATCCTTGTGAACCTACAATGAATCCAACTCAATAATGTTGTGTGTTCCTTTTTATGTATTGTTGCATTTGGTTTACTAATATATTGTTGAGGATTTTTAAACCTTTATTTATCAAAGATACTGGCCTGTAATTTTTTGTTGTTGTTGTGTTTTTATTCAATTTTGGAGTCAGGGTCATGGTGGGCTCATAGAATAAATCTGGAAGTTTCCTTGTCTCTTCAATTTTTTGGAATGGTTTGAGGAATATATGGATTAGTCCTTCTTTATATGTTTGGTAGAATTCCACAGTAAAGCTGCCTTGTTTTGAACTTTTATTTGCAGGGAGCATTTTTATTACACATTCTATTTCACTTCTAGTGATTGGTCAGTTCAAATTATCTTTTTCTTTTTGACTAAGTCTTCACAGGTTGTATGTTTCTATAAACTTGTCCATTTCTTCTAGGCTGTCCAATATGTTGACATATAACTGTTCATAGTATTCTCTTATGATTTTTTTTATATTTCTGTGGTATCGGTTGTTATTTCTCCTCTTTCATTTCTTATTTTGTTTATATGGGTCCTCTCTCTTTTCTTCTAAGTGAGCTTGGCTAAGGGTTTGTAGATTTTGTTTATCTTTCAAAAACCAGTTCTTGGTTTTATTGATCATTTCTATTGTTCTTTTGATCTCTATTTTATTTATTTCCTCTCTGATCTTCATTATTTTCTTCCTTCTGCTGACTTTGTGTGCTATTTGTTCTTCTAATTCTTTTATGGGGTAGGTTAGGTTGTTTATTTGAGATTTTTCTTGTTTCTTAAGGAAGGCCTGTATTGGTATGAACTTCCCTTTTAGAACTGCATTTGCTGCATCTCATACATTTTGTAAGGTTGTGTTTCATTGCCATTTGTCTTGAGGTTTCTGATCTCTTCTTTGATTTCATCATTGACTCGTTGGTTTTTCAGTAGCATTTTGTATAGTCCATGTGTTCATTCTTTTCCTACTTTTATTTCTGTGGTTGATTTCTAATTTCATACCAGTGTGGTCAGAAAAGATGCTTGAAATAATTTCTATCATCTTAAATCTGTTGAGGCTTGTTTTGTGACCTAGTATGTCATCTATCCTAAAGAACGTTCCATTTGTGCTTGAAAAGACTGTATTCTCTTACTTCAGTGTAGTATCCTATAGATAGAAAATAAGTCCAATTGGTCTGTTGTGGCATTTAGGATCTCTGTTGCCTTACTGAGTGTCTGTCTGGATGATCTGTCCACTGATGTCAGTGGGGTGTTAAAGTCTCCTAATATTATTGTATTATGGTCAACTTCTCCCTTTATTGTCTGTTAGTATTTGTTTTATATATTTAGGTGTCCCTATATTGGGTGTGTTATATCCTCTTCTGGTATTGATCTTTTTATCAGTATATGATTCCCTTCTTTGTCTTTCCTTATGGTCTTTGTTTTAAAGTCCATTTTGTCTGATATGAGTTTTGCTACCCATGCTTTCTTGTCATTTCCATTTGCATGAAATATCATTTTCCATCTCCCCACTTCATTCTGTGTCTGTATTTCACCATGAAGTGAGTTTCTTGTAGACAGTATATTGTATGTGCTTGTTTTTTTATTTTAATCCAATCTGACACTTTATGTCTTTTGATCAGAGCATTTTGTCCATTGACATTTAAAGTAATTATTGATAGGTGGTGTTGACCTTTTGATAGGTCAGTTGTTTTTATAGTTCTTCTTTGTTCATTTCTTTTGAATTAAATTAAATTAATCCTTTTTAATTAAATGCAATTAAAACCATAATAAGATATCACCTCATATCTGTCATATAGCTATCATCAAAAAGTCTACAAATAACACACATTGGCAAGGATATGGAGAAACAGGAACCCTTGTGCACTGAAGGTAGGATTGTAAATTGGTGCAGCCATTATAAAAAACAGTATAGAGGGTCCTCAAAAAATTAAAAATAGAATTATCGTATGATTCAGCAATTCCACTTCTGGGTATTTATTTGAAGAAAATGACAACAGTAACTAAAAAAGACATGTTGATCTCCACGGCCATTGCAACATTATTTATAATAGCCAACTTAGGGAGACAACCTAAGCGTCCATTGACAGATAAACAGATAAAGAAGATGTGGTATATATACAAACGAATATTATTCAGCCATAAAAAAGAGTAAAATTTTATCATTTGTGACAATATAGATGGACCTTGAGAGCATTATGCTAAATTAAATAAGTTAGATAGAGAGAGAAAAATACTGTATGAGCTCATAGATACAGAGAACAGATTGGCAGTTTCCAGAAGTAGAGGGAGTGATGGGCAAAATGAGTGAAGAGAGTCAAAAGGTACAAACTTCCAGTTATAAAATAAGTAAGTCATGGGGATGTAATGCACAGCATGGTGATATGCAATACATACATTATTTGATGCCAAGTTTTAAAAATTTTACTGTATCAGGTGTTGAATATTTTTTAACTTCTTTGAGTATTCCTGTACTTTATTCTGGGATGCAGTTAAAGTACTGGGAAACAGTTTTGGTTTCTTTAGGGTTTCTTTTAAGCTATGTTAGGTGGCTTTTATGCAAGGGCTAATTTTCCCCAGCACTGAGACTATAATCTACTGGGTTCTCTCCCTGAAGTCCCAAGTATTACCAAGGACTTCTACTGTAGGATCATGGACTATTCCTGGCCTTGTTTGATCTGTGAGGCTTTTTTACCTACTTTTCTCTAGTAATTCTTTCCCTGGCCTTAAGTAATTTTCTTGTATTAATGCAGTTATCAGTCCTCAGTAAAGGACTTGAGGTAAAACTTTTACAAGTTTTTGTAGCTTGTTTTGCAGTTCTTTTGATTCTGCTACTCTGTTCTACAAATTCTAGCCACCATGGATTCCCAAGATATTCAACTCTGTTTTTTTCTACTCATGAAGACCACAGCTCTCTGTTTGGATTATATCTCCTTTCACCATGCTGAGACACTTTTTTCAGTCAATAAGCTGGAGCAACTGTAGGGATGAACTTTTGTTTCCCTTTTCTCAAAGATCTCTGTACTGTGCATCCCGGGACCCAGTATATGAAATCTACTGGTTTATATATTTAGTCTATTATTTTAGTTGTTTATGTGAGAAGATAAATTTGGCCTTTGTCATTCCATCATAGCTGGAACATACATGATATTTTAGCCATAGATGAAGTGACCCAGATTCAAACTGGTGATTATTACTGTCACATTTATGTAGTCCTTTTCATTTGAAGATATTTCATGGTGACTTCTGAAACTTCTGGTATATTCTTGACAACTTATTGCACATTTTTTGTGCACAATCTACAAATTTGATCTTCTTGGATAAATTACAGATGGCATAATACTTCCAGGTAGATCTCTTATAATTTCTGACCTAGCTCTACATGAAAGAAGAACTTGGAGGTGGGGGCTGTAAAACGGTTCTTTATGGTTGTCAAGGGGGGTTAATGTGGGCAGGCCATAGCCATCAAGAGTCCAGAAAGTCTCTGGCGCTGGGCAAAGCAGTGTGCCTGGTGCCTCTTAGGCAAGTGAGCACAAGAGGTGAGAGGTTATCATGTTTCCTGCCTGTGTTGGTTGTGCATAGATTTTGCTCTGTTTCCAGTACTTGCAGCAGACTTGCAGTAGAATGAGGACAGAATACACTCCATCTCCCCATTCATGCACACAGTGCCATTGGTTTTTAAGGGGCAGAGCCTAGATACACTAGCTCAAATTAAAATTGGGTTTACAGAACAGAAGATTATAAAGGATCCAAGAATTAGAAATATATGTAGACCCCATAGAAACTGATAAGTCATAGTGGAAAAAGAGGGCAACTTCATTTATTTATTTATTTATTTTTCAATTTTCAAAGGTTACTTTCCATTTACAGTCATTACAAAATATTGGCTGTTTTCCCCATGTTATACGGTACATCCTTGAGGCTATCTTACACCCAAATAGTTTATACCTCCCACTCTCCCACCCCTGTGTCTCTCCTCCCCTCCACCACTGGTAATCACTAATTTGTTCTTATATCTGTGAATCTGCTTCTTTTTTGCTTTATTCACTAGTTTGTTGTATTTTTAGATTCCATATATAAGTGGTATCATACAGTATTTGTCTTTCCCTGTCTGACTTATTTCACTTAGCATAATGCCGTCCGTGTCCATCTATGTTGTTACAAATGGCAAAATTTCATTTTTTTAAATGGCTGAGTAGTATTCCATTATATATATATTATAATATATATATTCCATTCCATTCCATACTGTTTTGATGACTGTAGCTTTGTAGTATTGTCTGAAGTCAGGGAGCATGATTCCTTCAGCTCTGTTCTTCTTTCTCCAGATTGTTTTGGCTATCCAGAGTGTTTTGTGTTTCCATACAAATTTTAAAATTATTTGTTCTGATTCTGTGGAAAATGCCCTTGGTATTTTCATAGGGATTGCATTGAACCTGTAGATTGACTTGGGTAGTATGGTCATTTTAGCAATATTGATTCTTCCAATCCAAGAAGATGGTATATCTTTCCATCTATTTGTGTTGTCTTCATTTTCTTTCATCAGTTTCTTACCACTTTTTGGAATACAAGTCTTTTGCCTCCTTAGGTAGGTTTATTCCTAGATATTTTATTCTTTTTGATGCAGCAACTACTTTCTTTAACTCTCTCTATGACTTCATATTTTTCTACCTCTGTTTCTCTCTATAACTCCATTCCATGTTTCCTCCCCTGTGGACTGGCCTCCTCAGCTCATAGTCATTGTTGTCTCCACAAAATAATACCCTCAGTCCTTGGTCTTCATGATCTTTCAGCTCACCTTTATATACTTAACTGGAACAGCGTTTCAGGGAGAGGAATTTGGCCCAACCTAGGCTGGATGTGTCTACCTGATGTTACTGTGGCCAGGATGAGGGGGAGGAGTCATTTGGTATAGGTATAGACACCTAGGCACATGCATGAGAAAGAGAATAGAGCTAGGCACGGTCTTCTAATGACATTTATCATAGTCAGTTCAAGTATTTAGATCATCAGACACCAAGGGCAGAATAAATAAGAGGGAAAGAGGGAAAAAAGAGCCCAACTTAGTCTTCTATAGAGTTCTGAACTTTAAACTGACTCTAATAGCCCACTATGGTCTTCATCATGATATGACTAAGTAATGAAATTGTCATCTCATTCCTGATTGTTCTCAAGTCTTGTATGGGGATCTTGCTCATTTTTAAGAAGATAGACCCTGTGTTTATCCCAAGTAGGAAGAAATACCATTCTAGAAGAACTTCTCTGCTTCTGAGAGGATCTCCTAGAGCCAGCTCTAGTGTCTGGTTCTGGAAGACCAGGAAATCACCAGCTGCAGATTTAGCATAATTGGAGTCAATGATAGGTTTGCTTGAATAGCAGTTTTAGCCTCCAGCCTCCTAAAATGAGTATTCGGGCACAAACCTGAAACGTTTAAGGAATGAAAAAGCAGTATTTCCTACCACTGGCATATAGGTTTTCCTCAGGGCACAGTTATGCCCCTCTTCCTCCATCTAGCTAGGGAAGCTATCTACTCCGCATGCATTTTCTTTTTGTTACAATAAAGGAACCCTTAACGCTTTAAAAAAAATAATCTGTTTCAGTTTTGAAAACAAAAGTCCTATAAGCCATAGAACCCACTATGTCCAGCAAATAATTCTGCCCTAATTGAGTCACTATAAAATATGAAACAGATTCTAAGTTATTCCACTAGTAGTGATAATTCTTCCTATACTACTGTCAGTTCTATTTTTTAAAAGAAGTATGGAATGTTCAGTTAAAAGTCACTAAATGTAAGTGAATTTGTCTACTCTGACGATCTACTGTCCCTGAGGAAGATACAATGTGTGCTCACAATTACTGGCTCTTTGTATTCCCTCTCTTTGGCTGCTTGTTCTCTAACAAATTCCTACAAAGAGGTGATGTGACTATCTGTGCTTTGCAATTCAAGCTGTTTTTAGAGTGGAGAGAATTTCCCTAGAACTGCCTCTCTCTCCCTTCCCTGACCTCTTCGCCCTTGCATTCATTAAAGCTGAGTTCCTGGCTCAAGTTAAGGGAAGATTTTAGTTATTATCCTTGGCAAAGGAACTCTCCATTGTGGCTTTGATTTGAACTTCAGCTCTTCTTGAGTGCAAGGGTCACATGTGAATTTGTTATGCTTCCTGGCAAGCGTTTCAGAATAAATGAAGCTGATGAAATTCTCATGAAGTATTTGTTTTTTAGTGTTTCTCTAATACACAATAAATTGTAATTTATGAGGCATAATTGAAGAAAATTCTGGAGGAAGTTGTGTATAAGATTAGGGGGATTATTAAATCAACTTTGTTGTGTTTTCAAAACTTAAAAATGTTTTACAGCTATAATAAATTGTTTGAGAGTGCTATCAGCCCATAAATTTTAATAATTTAATAAACATTCTCCAATTAAGTTGGGCTCATGGCCAAATCCCAGGGTTGGGTTTGTGCTGTGGATATAGTAATGTGTGTTTTAGTTTACCTGACTGATAAAAGAATGAACCGTTCTCGTGTATGATAAGCATCAGTCGCTCATTAATTTTAATGAACAAAAACTGGGAATTCAAATTTGAAGTCCGGAGGGTGTACTAGGTTTCTCTGGCCCTCCTCAATCAGTTTTACTAATCACTGTTGCTATTTAGTGTCTTCAAAGTTAGAGGCTCACATCATTTCCCCTAGCCCTTTAACCTCAAAAATCAGTTATAAAAGTAATCACTCACTCACCTCCTCTTAGTGAGCTGTTAACTGCATAGCTAAAATGTTTTTAAAGTAATAAATTCAAAGTATTCATAAGTTGCACATAGAAAGTTCCCAATATACATTGACTGATTAAAATAAATCAAATCTATATTAATATAATAAAGCAGATAAAATATGTGGTATTTTTGCTCTCTTCTCTTGTGAAACTTGGTGGTCAAATTCTAAACAACTCACTGAGAAGAGTGGGGACTATGTGGAGAGTCTGTGTTGGCTTCAAATGTGCGCCTTAATGAAATATGCTAATTAAGTGAGCATTGTGTAAAACATTATTCATATGTCTGTTTAGATGTGACTGTGCCTAGATTTGAACCAAGTTAATTAGTGCATGTTTAATAAAATATTATTTTGCTCTTTTTTCCCTTTATTCTACTCAAATGAATTAATTTATCTTAAAACTAAAGTGACTGCTTTAATTAGACTTTGTGTTCAATTGTTCTTCACCTGCTCTTTATGGTAATCACAAAAATAGTCACCAGTATACTAAAGGATACTTACGTAAGATTTAAATTATTGACTTTAGACTACACGTTCTATGTTTTTAAAGAGAAATTTTGTGACCATGATAAAAGATGTGTGATGAATGTTAACAATACAAGAGTCTTTTCCTCTGATTATTTCTCACTTTCTCATCTTATTGACATGACTGAAAAAGATACCATATTTGGTGATTTCTACCACCAAAAGAATGTCCCTTGGTAACTAGATGTAGGTATGTATTTATTCATCCACACAAGACAGGCACATGCTAATATATGCACTTGCCATGCCTACGTTTTCACTTAATGAAGAGCTTAATAAAAATCAGCATTCATAGCCCCTGCATAGTCAGATAAATTAGTTAATGCACAATAAGCAGCTCTTATGTATAATGCAAAAGATTAGTCTTATCATTTGCATAATGTGCTACAAACGGCCCACTGTTTCAAGCAGTAGAAGCTCCTCCGCTAACTGTGAGTTGAAAGCTGAATGATGTCAATAAAGTAATTATGCTTCATTTGGCATATCTCATTCATTCTCTGGAGTTCAAGACCCTATCTGAGCTCTGTTGACAGCACTGCTGAAAGGCATTGGTAATGGTTCAAAAACAAAGCAGTGGGAGTCTGGAAAGAAGCCTGGTGTGCTCAAGTCTCCACTGTATGACTTGTTCCCCAGTAGAAACTCATTTTACACTCTGGCCTAGGCACATATTTATGTATAAATGTGTGCAACTAGGAACTTGTTTATACTGAGAGTAAAAGAATTTTCAGGCCAATAAATTACCTGTATCAGTGACTTCTGGTCTTATCAGAATTCCCAGTGGAAAGAAGAGATTGCCAAGGAAGCATTTCTGTCTTCCTCAGAGACACATTTATGCACACCCTACTTCTGCCAATAGGAAACACAGAATTTACTGTCACAGTGTTGCTTCCCTCCCTCTTACTTTATCCCCTAGAGAACATTTCCGTATCTGTGAGAAATTAAAAGGCATTTTTTGAAAATTAATCTAGTTCTTTATAAATGCATGTGCACACACGTGTGCATGCACACACGCATTTTACTTACGTGAAAATTAAGACCCAAAGAAATTACACAGTTTACCCAAGACCCAGCTCTGGGTTTAGAATACAAGTCTCTCGACTCTTATTCTTATGACTCATATTTTTCTGTTTTGTGTAATTATTCAAAAAATTTCTTTTTACGTTTGTTTTCAGTCTCAAGGATAGGGTGACAAATCATTTTATATTTGTCAAGGTCAGCTGGCAAATATTTTTGCAGAGGTTTGTATTAAAACTGTAAAAACGGTGGCTGTGGAAGTGCCTCTGAAAGACGATGCATTCGCACGCTCAGACTCTCACTCTAAGTCATTGCTCAAAAGCAGACTGTGGCCAATCTTTTTTTAGTATCTCCTGCAACAACCACATTTGGACAAAAATGGTAAAATTATGACTTTCTCTTAAAATGGCATTTTACTGAAATCCTTGCTCTTAGATTGATTAAATCTTCTTTCTTGCATATAGAAAAATAATTTGTTTGCCAGAAAATGTTTTGAAATCATGTATTCTATATTACACTGTTCATTATATTCCATAATAATAATTTAAAATAACACAGTCCACAGAATTACTAGTACATAGACAACCTAATCATTTTCTACAGTTAACCTCATTTATGTGCTTATGTGACTCTTTATATGCAATAGTTCTGTCTTGGCAAAGTCAACTATGCAGTTTAGGGCTAGAAATAGACTAAAATACTGTCATAAGATTTATGATTGCTTGCTCCTGCTTAGGAAGTAATAAGACATGAATTTTAGAACATAGAGGTTGTTAAGACATGGATGAACACATTTATATTCAGAAGTCCAAAAAAAAAGTAGAGAATTTGACATTTTAGCTGAAGAAAGCAATCAGGGAAGGAAAAAAAGAGAAAGTCTTAAATATTTCTTATACTGTAATTACGATAAGAAACTGAAGAAACATTTAAGCAGAAATTATTGCATTTCAGTTTGATAATTTTATTCATTTACAAAAACAAATACTTTATTTATTGAGGTAAATTTAAATCAGATCACTCATCTTTCACTGTTAGTTAAGCAATAATACAAATAATAGACAAATTACCTAAAATACTTACAAACGCTAATTTGAATAGCTCTCAGTTGCTACAGAATCATATCTGAAATGTAGAATGTCCTTCCTACATAATACCAGTGTCACTAAACAAAAAGTGAGATATCAACTAAACAGAAATGTGTCTCCAAATGACCAGTCTGAAAACATTTCTTTGAGTGGCTACACAAGTATAGCTTTGACCACTTTGATATGGATTTTTACTAATTATCATCTTGGCTTCTAGTAGTTTGTGTGTTTGTGTGGCTCTTTTCCATGAGCCCCTTCTCTTCAGTAGGTTCAGATGAGATGGACTGCAAAAATCCAACGATGAGAGTAATAATTGTTGTAGCAGCAGCAATGCAGACATAGTCTTAGTCACACAGTGAGCTCCTGGAGCACTCAGTCTCCTGAATTGCCTCTGTGTAAAGAAGAAGAGGTACAAACCTAACCTAACCCACCAATCACAGAGAAAGTACAGCCAAAACAGCTCAGTTTCTATGGTCATTTCCCAAATTTGAATGGTGTAAAGGGATTTGTACAGATGCCTTGAATAAAATTGTTCCTGAAGTTTGGTATGTAATGTTCATAATGCAAACTGATTTCAAATAAGGGTGTACTTTCATGTTGTATCATGTTGGCAATAGAGGGTTTTTATTAGGCACTAGCAAATCGCCTTTGTGACTGTTGCTATGACAGTCATGTTATATCTTAATTAGTAGTATTATTTCTAGTTCAACTAAAATAGCTAAAGGGTCCTCCTGGGATCTATTCTGGGATATGATTTTGTTTAATCTTATTATTAATGATAATAAATTTTTACTTCATTGGAATATCATCTGTATGCCAATGATTCTATTATTTAAACAAATAATTATCCTACATTACAATTTCTTTTTGAACATGACAATAACAAATCATAGTTATGGCTTATTCAAAGTAAATTAGGTCTAAAACATTAATAAAATTAATTGCAAGATGTTTGACTGGAAACCAGAGCCGGTTAAAACAGGAGCTCTCTCTTATGGTCTTTGATAATGCATTACTCTCTAGAATAAAGCTACCAGCAGAAAATATCTCAGTGCTTGTTAGCAAACAAAGAGTAATTGAAACTTGGTTGCTAGGAGACATTGTTTCTGCTTGTTGACAATCCTGATTTTCTTTGATTACTGGCACTATTGTTGTTCATTACACAAACTGAATGTTTTTATATAACACTGAAGAAACATATTTTGGAACCCAATTGTTGTGTGAATACCACCATGTGCTACCAAAGAGATGTTTATTCACAGGTTCGACAGGTTAACTATCTCTAGTGAGCATTTTGTTCCAAAGGCTTACTACATATTTTTGGATTTCTTATAAAATATAAATTTTACTGGAAAGAAAATTTTAGGTTTTACACAACAAAGATTTTGAATAATCCATGAACTTAGATTTCCTAAAAACAGAAAAATAACATTATCTTTGTAAATTCAGCTTCTTTACTGTAGTGATTTCTATATTCAAGATTATTTCATTTGCATGAGGGAAAACAATATTTGAAATACAAGAAAATGTTTATTTTAAATGAGGTTGGGTTTTAAAAATCCTGGATAAGAAAATAAGTTTTAGAATGATTTTAATACAATGAGCACTTTGATATCTAGTTTTCTCTCTTAAAGAATATTCAAGTATCTTTATTCACAAGGCAAAACTTAATATCATACTTGGCAAATCTTCAAACAGGTAGACAGTTATGCAGAATGTATCTCAAAAATCTTTACTCCAAATGGAATTCCAATTATTTTTATGCTGTTTAACCTCAGGTTAGATAACACTCGAATCTGTCTGCAGGTTCCTGTCGTCACAGCTGTAACTACTCTGACGCTCTTTTTATAACATCCTCACTCTTAACATTTCTGCTTTAAGAATAGATAGACAACAGCATACAAGAAGTCTATAAGCTTTCTCTCACATCACACTATCTTTTGTCTTTACTTATTCTCTTCTATCATAGAATAAAGCAGTGTTTCCCGTCTGAAACCCCCTCTTCTGCTTCTATTCTCTTCTTTTGGAAATCTTGGCTCTCAATTACCCTCTATTTCCCTTCACTTATCAATGTTTCTTTTTTCTTTACCTAGTTACATGTTCAGGCTAAGCTAACACTCCTTTTTGTTTCTTTGTTTTTTGCTTTCTAGACTATTAAAAAAAATCCTATGTTTATAGATTGTCGCATTTTCTAACTCTGTGCAATTTTACTTCCTCAAATACTCTACCTGAAATTTCTCTCATATGCACAAATGGCCTCTAAGTCTACAAATCAAGGATTTTTTTCTTCTTTATTTGCATTCTTTTGACTTCACATTACTGCTGATGACCTTTTCTTCTTTTAACTTCTTTTTAAAAATTTCCTTGAAAATTACTATCCCGGATATCTTCCCAGCTTCTTAATACTTTCTCACAAGTCTTCTCAGTCTGCTCTTTCTGTTCTTGTGTGTATCCTAAAGTCATCATTTCCCAAGTTTGTCTTCTTACATTCTCTCTGTTAAATATCTCATCCCAGCAGACAACTTCAGCTGTCATCTCTGTTCACATCTCTAGGTAAAATTATATACAAAATCCCAACTTTCACCCAAATTCAGTCCTACATATTTAATTGCTGCCTAAGCAATATTCATATGGATGCCTCATTGGCACCTTAAGCTCATCAAATCTCATGGTTCCCATGGTCACTTTTCTATGAAAATTCCATTCTTCCTAATTACTCCAGTGTAAATTAAGGTACTATCGTTTTGAAGCCCTTTTTGTTCTTATTTCTCTCATCAAATCAATTGCTTGATCCTTTAGATTTTTGTCCTGTTTTCTTTGCCATCTCAGTTCAGCTTTCCATTGACTTTCCTCTGGATTACTGAAGCCCCTAATTTATCTTTCTAAGTCATCTGATGCACTTATCAGTTTTATATTTTAAGCAAGATTCTAATTGTACTGTTTATGTGATTAAATTATTAGTAGCTACTCCAAAGGCAACTCAATGATCCCTTCTAGACTTCTCTCCCAGTTGTCCTCCTTTATTTGAACTATCACAGCATTTTGTACCTCTCATTGAGCACATTATGAATACTGAATTACAGCATTTTAAAAATCATATCTTTTTTCATTCATTAGAAGATATAAATTATTTGAAGGTAGGGTTTATATTTGATTTATCTTTGTATCTTCCACAATATCTTGGTCACAGTTAATACACATATATAAATAAATGAAAAATAAGTTTTCAGAAATATAAGTAAAGATTATTTTTCAGTGTAAAAAATATGTGATGAGTTACTATGTAGTCTTAAATAATGTGCCGTTTCAACATATTTTTCTTCCTTTTGAAGACATGGGCTATTATATACTGATAGATATAAAGACTATTTTGAGAAGAGATTCTATATCTTTGCAAACATAAGCGTTCTTGACTTGTATTGCAAGTGCTAATTGCATGACTCTATGTAGCACAGAAGAAGGGAAGAGGAAAGTATAATGTTGTAAGGCTCTTACATAGCACCTGAATTAGTATAATATTACTGGAAAGTATACTGATGTTAAAGGTGCATTTTGTAAACCTTTGAACAGATACTTATTAAATCAAATATAGAGATACAGCTAATAGGCCATAGTATAGAGAAAATAGAAAAAGAAGAACTCAAAACCTAAAACAAAACAGAAAAAGAAGAATAAAAGGATTAAGGAACTAATAGAGAAAATAGTTTTAATAAATAACAAAATGGTCAACACAAGCACAAGCTTATCAATAACTACATTAAATGTACATGTCTAAAAACTCCAATTAAAATGAATTGATAATCAGACTAAATCTAAAAGCAACTATTATAAGGTCCAGAAAGTCACTACAATAATATGGTCAATTAATTTTTTTATACAGCTACCAAAGTAATTCAAATGAAAAAGGATGATCTTTTCAAAAAATTTTGTGAAGCAATTTGATTTCCATATAGAAAAAAATGAAACTCAAATAGATTTTAGAGCTGACCTCAAAAGCCAAAGCTATAAAAATTCTAGAGAAGATCCTAGGACAAAATCTTTGTCAGAGGATACCATTAAAGAAGTATATAAGGGCTTCCCTGGTGGCGCAGTGGTTGAGAGTCCGCCTGCCGATCCAGGGGACATGGGTTTGTGCTCCAGTCTGGGAAGATCCCACATGCCACGGAGCGGCTAGGCCCGTGAGCTATGGCCGCTGAGCCTGCGCGTCCGGAGCCTGTGCTCCGCAACGGGAGAGGCCGCAACAGTGAGAGGCCCGCGTACCGCAAAAAAAAAAAGTATATAGACAAGCCATAGAATGGGTGAATATATTCTTAAAATTTGTATCTAACAAAGAACTTATATCCAGAATATACTTTTAAGCTATTACAATAGATCATAAGAAGATAATATAATTTTTAAATGGGCAGATGATTTAAGCAGATAATTCACAAAATAATATATAAGGATGGCTAATAATCACACAAAAAGATGTTTGACATTATTAGTCATCAAGGAAATGGAAATCAAAACCAAAGTTAAACATTACTATAAATCCACTAGAATGCCTAAAATTAAGAAGATCAACAATACTAAATGTTTGAGACATTGTGTAGCAAATGGAACTGTCATACACCACTGGTGGTATAAATACTCTGGAAAATAGTTTACTAGTTATTTTTTAAAAAGACATATGTATGACCCAAAATTTTTACTCCTAGGTATTTACCCAAGAGAAATATTTGTAGTAACTTTATTCAGAATAGTGAAAACACTAAACAACCCAAATATCCATTAACAAATGGATGGATAAATGTACTGTGGCATATTCGTACAGTAGAATACTACTCAGCAATAAAAAAGAATGAACTATTGGTATAAGGAGCAAAGTAGATGAATCTCAAAAATGTGATGAGTGAAAGGAGTTAGACACAAATAATATATGCCGTATGAATCCATTTAATAAAATTCTAGAATAGCATAATGAAAGTATAGTGACAGAAATCAGATCAGTCGTTGCCTAGGACCAGGTCCCAAGGATTGGGGGTGAGGAAGGATTAGCAGGGATGAGGCAAAAGGAAAGTTTTGGGAGTAAGGGGAGTGTTCAGTTTCTAGATTGTGGTGGTAGTTACTTTGAGTATCAAAGCTTATCAAACTATACAATGTAAATAGATACATTGTTTTATGCAAATATATCTCAAGAAAATTGTAGAAAAGGATACAGTAAAGATCTGTGAATGGGTTTGACCTCGTTTCCTCATTTCTTAGTACTTAAATTTTCATAATGAGTCACTCACTGTTAAAAAAGAGGAGTGATTCTGGAAAGCATCCAGCATATAGTATCCATGGATGCTATGCAAGGCTCTCTTGTGCCTCATGTGATTTTATGAATGACCTTTTAATATGAGAATAACTCAAATTTAGAACCACATGGATTCACTCTAATAGCTCTAGTGAAACTTTTGCTGAAGAGTCCACTCACTGAATATTTTGGCAGGAATGAAGTGATGGTGGTATTATCATGAAAATGATATCTACATTTAATTATTGTAATTTTTTACTGTTCTTGCTATTTTGCCTAATATCTCCAAATATACTTAAGATAGCATGATGGGTTAAAATAAATACATTTAGCTTATATAAAGTTAAATCATAGTTATTTGGAAAGTAAAGGAAATCTGAAGCAACAAATCATACATTTTTAAAAAACAGACTTTATATTTTATAGTAATTTTAGGTTCACTGCAAAATTGAGTGAAAGGTACAGAGATTTTCCACGTACTCCCTACTACCACACAAGCATAGCCTCCCCATTATCAACATTCCTCTCCTGAGTGGTACATTTGTTGTAATCAGTGAGCCTACATTGTCATATTATTATCACCCAGAGTCCATAGGTTCATGAAGTTTCATTAGTGATGTTGTACATTTAATGCTTTTAGGCAAATTATAATGACGTGTATCCAGTATTATAGTATCATACAGAATAGTTTCACTGACCTAAAAATCCTCTGTGTTGTGCTTATTCATTCTGTCCTACTGCATCCCGCCAACCCCTGGCAACAACTGATCTTTTTCGTTCTCCATAGTTTCCCCTTTTTCAGAATGTTGTATAGTTGGAATCACATAGTATGTTGCTTTTTCAAACTGCCTTCTTTTACGTAGTAATGTGCATTTAAGTTTTGTACATCTCTTTCATGGCTTGATAGCTCATTTCTTTTTCCATTACCTGGATGTCCCATGGTTTAATAATCCATTCACCTACTGAAGGACATCTTGGTTGCTTCCAAGTTTTGACAATTATGACTAAAGGTGCTATAAACATCAGTGAGCACGTTTTTGTGTAAACTTAAGTTTTCAACCTCTTTGTGTAAATACCACAGTGTGTAATTGTTGGGTTGTATGGTAAGAGTATAAATAGTTTACCAAATTGTTTTTCCAAAGTAGTTGTACCATTTTCATTCTCACCACCAATAAATGAGAGTTCCTGATGCTCCACATCCTTGACAG
Organism: Aethalodelphis obliquidens; assembly: GCF_003676395.1. Classification (NCBI taxonomy): domain Eukaryota; kingdom Metazoa; phylum Chordata; class Mammalia; order Artiodactyla; family Delphinidae; genus Aethalodelphis; species Aethalodelphis obliquidens. The sequence continues at coordinate 13,783,340 of NW_020837948.1, forward strand.
TATTTGATGTTGTCAGTGTTCTGCATTTTGGTCTTTCTAATAGGTAGCAGTATCTCATTATTGTTTTAATTTGTATTTATCTGCTGACATACGACACGGAGCATCTTTCCATATGCTTATTTACCATCTGTATATCTTCTTTGGTGAGGTGTCTGCTAGGGACTTTGACACATTCTTTAATCAGGTTGTTCGTTTTCTTATTGTTGAGTTTTAAGAGTTCTTTGTGTATTTTGGAAAACTGCCCTTTAGGAGAAATATTTCTTGATATATTTTCTCACAGTCTGTGGTTTTTCTTTTCATTTTCTTGACAGTATCTTTCATAGAACAGAATTTTTTATTTTAATGAGGTCTAGTTTATCAATTATTTTTTCATGGACTCTATGCCTTTGATTGTTGTGTCTAAAATGTCATTGCCAAACCCAAGGTCATCTAGATTTTCTTCTGTGTTATCCTCTAGGAGTTTTATAGTTTTAAATTTAAGTCTATGATCCATTTTGAGTTCATTTTTGTGAAGTGATAGAGCTGTGTCTAGATTCGTTTTTTTGCATGTGAATGTCTAGTTGTTCCAGCACCATTTGTAAAAAAAGACTATCTTTGCTCTATAGATAGCCTTAAATTATTTTTTTTTAATAAATGATGTTAAATTGTTTCTTTTTGCACTCTGTCAATCACCATTGCAAAAAAACTTATTACCTAGTGCTTTTACTCCTCACTGAATAAATGCCTCCAGTGTGAGGTCAAGGATGACTAGTTCCCCAGCTGTCAATATTCAGGCAGACAATTGATCTTCTCATTTCATTTAATCCTAGTAGCCATTTCCTTTCCCCCAGCTCCAACACTACTTAGAGAAACTAAATATGTCCACTGTCATCAGTGCTTAGTGTAAGTGTAATATGACATGAATCAAATACCCTTCAGGCCAAAGTAGAGACTGGTAATTTATTACTGAAGAACAGAGGCTTTTCTGAAATTTTCTTTAGATCAGGCAGATCACTATGAATTAAGTAAGCAAGAGGGCAGCAGGTGTTCTCATTAAATTTACAGTCATTGGCAACAGATAGGAAAGTAGTTTTAAAGGAGTATGCAGCTGTGTGGACACCTGTAATGCAGCCATGCACTCCCAAATATGATGCAGTGGGGGTAGGTGGGCCAGCGCTCCCTCACTTCAAGCAGCTCTGGTTGGAAGCGTCCAAGCAAGTGATTTCTAAACAGAGTGTGGGGAAATGTTTTCCCTGAAATGACAAATGACCTTTTGAAAACTCAAGATTACATGACACCTTCCTGAGTTGTGTAGGAAATCAGTGCTGTTTGTGGCCACTTCCCATGAAATGGAAGAGTCTTCCCTGGTCTGTCTCTTCTAGTCTCTTCTTCGTGCCCTTTTTAAAAACTGAGTTTAAAAGTGAGCATCATTTCTCTAGGTTAGTTTTGGTAATATATGTCAGTCTTATGATAATGGCCTTCACAGAGACATGATGCTTTGTTAAACTGGAATTTGTTCATTGTACATATTTTCTCAGAAAGGACCCACCATTCCAGTCTACAAGAGCAGGAAGAGTCCCTTGTCTTAGTTCTAAAATCTTTCTTAGACATCCATCTTTCTGGGTCTTTGTCTGTTTCTTCCGCTGACTGTCTTTATCTTTCCCACATTAATGGAAAGTTATAATATTTCCTAAGCTCTTGGACAATTTGCAGTAATTTTGGTGGTGTCTTTCTTTTCTTCCATCTTTCCTCCCTCCCTCCCTTCCTCTTTCTTCTTCCTTCCTCCCTCCCTCTTTCTATTTCTCTCTCTCTTTCCTTCCTTCCTTTCTTTCTTCCTTTCTTTCTTTCATCTTTCTTTCTTCCTTTCTTTCCTTCTCTCTCTCTCTTTCTTTCCTTCTGTCTCTCTTTCTTTTTCTCTTTCCTTCCTTCCTCCCTCCCTCTTTCTTTTTCTTCTTTCTTTTCTTCTTTCATTCTTTCTTTCTTCCCTTCCTTCCTTTCTTTTTCACTAGATTTCTTTTTCTCATTTATTTATTTATTTTCAAATCAGTCCACAGTTGATCTGTGGCTTACAGTTAGACTGCATTTAATAACATAACATAAAATAACATAACATAAAAATAACATGAAATTTTAAAACAGAACTAAGAAAAGTAACTAAAACTATAGAGTCAAATTTAGAGGAACTATTAAGTAGGATAATAGTTAAGTAGGATAAATGAGCATGAGATATTGCTGTACTTGAAACTTATATTTGCCCAAATCATTTTGGATAAAGAGTCTTGATGGATTTGTGGCAGAACAAATGATCTATCAATAAACATTGTATTTGTCCTCTTTTGTACACAGTAAATTATTTTAATCAGGAAAGCCACTGAAAATTTTTATTGTGATATTGTTTTGTTGGTGATATGTTGCTAGTGAGATAGTAAATACAGTTACTCTATAGGCTACTAATTTTTCTCTATTCAGTGAGGATAGATTATGCCTCCAACTCTAGCCAACCACCTCATAAATCTAAACTAGAATAAGAGTAGAATTTTAGACCTGGAAAGGAGCTTAGGGTCCAACTCATCTGACAGTGGCTTTGCCACTAGTCATAGAAATGAAGCTCAGTTGGATAAATCTGGCCAATCTGTCAGCACTAATGAGGAAGGAATAAAAGAAAACATGGCAAAGCTTGTGGTGACCAATTGCTTCATATATACAGGAGAGCAAGTTTATTTGTTAATTACATTTCTAAAGCACAGTAATTGTAGCCTCCCTCCTGCCCCTGCCATAGGGACAAAAATAACTTTTTAAATACAGAAATATTTGTTGAAATAATATTTTCTTTAATAGGAATTTACTTGTAATAAAGAAGAGCATATTCACTCTTAAACTTTATGAAATATTTTTAGAAACTTAAAAAAATGTGGTACTCTCTTTGAGTTATATCTTTACGGTGCATCTGCAGATTGGCTTACCTTACATATAAGCATCCATTTACATAAGCATATTAAAATATCTCAAAATATGTCATGTGTACATATGACATTTTATGCAATGAATATAAAAAGTGTGAGAATTGTGTGTCAAAGGCCACTTAGTGGATAGCTATATAATCAGTATAAATAAAATTTAGTAAAGGACTGTTTGCTTTGTTACTAGACTAACATAGCCTGTGGGAAGAGCAGAATGTCAAAAAAGAAATATGGGCTTGTGAAATTTTTGTGCTTGTCTTCAAGATAGCCATATGTTTGTAATGGGTATGCAAATAAAATTCAGTTCACAATATATATTAAAAATTAATATCTCAAGAAGATTTCAAATTACTAGTAGACAAACATAAGACTGATGCCCCCCTTTTTTTGTAATGGAATACTTATATGTAAAAGCAACTTAAATGTCTCACTATTTATTTTGTGAAATATGTGCTGGAAGAGAAATGTAGCAGAATTGGCTATAAATCATTTTAAAATATGCCAAAGGCAAGTGCCTTTATTTACTAAGATACTCTAGCAAATGCCTCTGTTGCCCCATGTCACGTCACATCCCCTCTTGAGACTCTTATTTTAGCCAGAGCTACACTGGACTCCTCAGTGCCCTGACAGAGTCCCACCAAATATTTATCATCTGTTCTTCTGATTTCTGACTATGGCCTTCTCTGTAGCAGCTCTAAGTGTAAGGGAGTTAGGGCCTCCATGGCAACCCTCTGCCAGGGGAAGCTCAGCTGAGGACAAAGTCTCCAGTCCCCTACACTTTAAGCTGACAATTCTGGAAAGTATGTGGTCCACTTCCAGGGAAGAACTTCTAGAACTGAGCCCTTGTTGCCCACAAGGTTAATCTCTGTAGTGCACGCTAATGGTGACCTCTCCTCCTTTCTCTACCCTTCCCCCTCCCTTACTCCTGCTTCCAGGATAAACTAACTATCCCAGGCTCTTCATTCTGGGGAACCCAAACCAAGGCAGTTACCAACAGTATGGTTTTCTTCATTAACATGTACAGTGACAATTTGTGAGATTGAAGTGTATTCATATATAGCATGCGGTCAATTTGGGAGCTTAGGAAACCGGGGCTATACTCTTCACTGTTTCCCTGGCTATAGGTATTACCTTATCTGGGCTACAATTTCTTTAGCTATAATATGATAGAAATAGCCTCACAGCTCTTAAGGAACCATGGGCACAAGTATAGACCATGAAATAGTTTAATATACTCGTATCTGTTGCATAGTATTTGATTTATTCTCTTTTGAGATGGGAAACATCCCTTAACCAGGGAGTGAAAGTCAGTGGAGTTAGTGGAGTTTATATTTATTGTTTTGTTATTTAATCAAAATATATATGCAGCACATGACAGAAACCAAATTATATGAAAGGACCATGAATGAAAGATAGCAATTTCTGTCCTGTCGTTTCCCAGCTCTAGTCTATTTCCCATAAACAATCTTAACCACTTCTGTTTGTAATGTTTCAGGTCACTTCCATAATTTGAAATAAAATGCAAAATGTAATTTCTTAGTTTAAAAAATTACATTCCAGAAAGGAATTGGAGAATTTCACCCCCTTAAAGTATTCCATGTCTCCACCCTGCCTACTTTCATAAGTACATTTTTTGATGATCCCATTTGTACCCTTATGTTCAATGTACTCTAACTCAGTGTACAAATTCCAGTGTTATTTCCTTACTCTCCTCACTGTAACATGAGTATATTAACCTCCCTTCTACCTCCTGTCCCCACTTAGTATCCCCTACCTTCTACATTATCAAAATTGATATCTGTACACATAACTATGTCTTTTGGCTATATATTCTAAAAACTGGGAAAAACAAGCAGTATTTACATTATATCAATGTAAATTTTGTTCATGGAATAACCAAGTAGTGTACTATAGTTATATTTCCTTGAGTCCAAAATCATGGCCCTACTTCCTATGGCATTACCAATTCACCAAATCTCAAGTTAGCTCAAGCATCTCTCTTTTAAGCAGCTATTTCTAGTAGAAAACTATTGGTGAAAATGATAGCATAGATGAAAATACTTTATAGTTAACTAGGCACTTACAGAAAATAGATGAAAAAGAATAGTGTGGAGAACTTCATGGTTTTTAAATAAAGCTTGAATTTGTCTATTAAAATCTAAGTTCAAACTAATTTTCCAGGTTTACCTCATAGGATTCTCCATGTGTTTCCTTCTGCTACCTTTGGGTTTAGTTTGCTATTCATTTCTTATATTCTTAAGGTGCAAGTTTAGATTATTGATTTGAGATATTCTTCTTTTCAAATATATGCATTCTGTGCTATTAATTGTCCTCTGATCAGTGCTTTAGCTGTGTCCTGCAAATTTCAATGAGTTATATTTTCATTTTCATTCCATTTAAGATACTATTTTTTTTAGTTTTCCTTGAGACTTTATCTTTGATACATCTAGGCTTATTTAGAAGTGTAATGATTAATTTTCAAATATTAAGGATTTTCCAAATGTCTTTCTGTTATTTCTAATTTAATGCATTATGGTCTGGGAGCATTCTTTATATAATTTCTACCTTTTTGGGTTTTGTTTTTTTCTTCCAGTTTTATTGAGATACAATTTACATTTGTATCATTTATATAGCACTGAATAAGTTTAAGGTATAAAGTCTAATGATTTGCCTTAGATACATTATGAAATAATTAACACAATAAGTTTAGTGAACATCTATCATGTCATATAGATAAAGAAAGAAAAAGAAAAAAGAACCTTTTTTCCTAGTGATGAGAATTCTTAGGATTTACTCTCTTAACAGCTTCCATATGTAACATACAGCAGTATTGATTTTGTTTATCACTAGGGATGTAGTGTTGTGCATTACACCTAGTACTTATTTATCTTATAAGTGGAAGCTTGTACCTTTGGACCACCTTCATCCACTTCTTCCTCCCCCATCTCCTACTTCTGATAAGCTCAAATCTGATTTCTTTTTCTAGGCATTTGTTTATTTGTTTGTTGAAGTACAATTCACCTATAACACCATGTTAGTTCCTGGTGCACAACACAGTGATTAGATATTTCTATACATCACAAAATGTTCACTGCAATTAAGTCTGTTTACCATCTGTCACCATACAGAGATATTACATTATTGTTGGCTTTATTCCCCAGTCTGTACATTTCATCCCTGGGGCTTATTTTGTAACTGGAAGCTTGTACCTCTTAATTTCACTCAGATATGTATATAAATGTCTCATATCTTCTTTATCCCTTCATCTACTGATGGGCACTTAGGTTGCCATATCTTAGCTATTGTAAAAAATGCTACAATGAACATAGGAGTGCATATATCTTTTTAAATTAGTGTTTTCATTTTCTTTGGAAAATATCCAGGAATGGAATTGCTATATTGTATGGCAGTTCTATTTTTAATTTTCTGAAGAAGCTCCATACTGTTTTCCATAGTGACTGCACCAGTTTACATTCCAACCAACAGTGCACAAGGGATCCCTTTTCTCCACATCCTTGTCAACATGTGTTATTTGTTGCCTTTTTGATAATAGCAATTCTGATAAGTTGAAGCTGATATTTCATTGTGGTCTTGATTTGAATTTCCCTGATGATTAGTGATAATTTCTACTTTTAAAAGATCCATTGGAGTTGAAGAATATACTTAATATTTCAATCATTTTAAGTTCATTGAGACTCTGTCATGTGCACAGAAAAAGAATATTTATTCTGTTTTTATTGTTGTACTGTTCTATAAATGTCAGGTCAGATTTGTTGGTAGTATAGTTCAAGTCTTTTGTATCCTTGCTGATTTTCTTCAGTTGTTCTATCAGTTATTGAGATGGAACATTAAATTCTCCAACTTATTGTTTTTAATTATCTGTTTATCTCATAAATTCAGTCATTTTGTGTGTGTGTGTGTGTGTGGTGCATGTACTCTGAGCACTATTTTAGGTGTATATATTTATAATTGTTGTAACTTCCTGATTAATAATTTTATCACTCTAAAGTCACCTGCTTTGTCTCTAGTAATGCTTTTGTCTTATATTCTACTTTTTCTGATATTAATGTAGCCATTTTACCTATCTATTTAATATGGTTACTGTTTTCATAGTATATGTTTTCCCATTCTTTCACTTTCATCTTGTTTGTGTATTTGAATCTAAATAGCATCGCTTGTATATGCAGTACAGTTGTATCTTAATTTTTATTCGGTCTGTCAATCTCTACTTTTTGGTTGGACTATTTAATATATTTGTATATAATGCAGTTAATAACATGTTTGGATTTATGTCTGTGGTTTTGGTATTTATATTACTTGTGCTCATGTCCGTTTTGTTCCTCTATACCTCCTTTACTGCATTCTTTTGTGTTAAACAGTGTACTCTTTTAGTCCCTTGTTTTTTATTGATACTATGTTTTTGAGTTATTTTCTTATTGATTTTCCTAGAAATTATAGTATGTAACGTTACTTATAATCTCTTCAGATTAAAATTACAATAATCTAATAAAAATAGAAAATTTAGTCCAATATAGCTATATTTATTCTCCTTCTATTGTGTTATAATTGTCACACGTATAAGCCCCCAAATACAGATTTATAATTTTTAATACAGTTGTCTTTTAAATAGCTAAGGGAAAAAAGGAGAAAGTTATATTTACGTGGTATCAATATTTTACATTTATTTACCTATATAATTACATTGTCTGTTTTTCTGTAGTTCTCTATGTGGATTCAAATAACCACATATTGTCATTTTCCTTCCATCTAGTGGACTTGCTTTAGTACTTTTAGTAATGCAGATCTGTAAGCAACACATTACTTCTGTTTATATGGGGATTTATCTCAACTTTATTTTTGAAGTGTGATTTTGCTGGATATGGAACTCTTGGTTGATAGTGTTTTTTCAAATTATTATTCACATTTAGTATATCACCCGTTACTGCCTACTGTCCACCATTGCATCTAATGAAAGACAATTTTTAAACCTACTGTGGTTCCCTTATATGAATCAACTTGTTTTTCTCTTTTTGCCTCCAAGTGTTTCTCTTTATCTTTGGCTTTCAACAGTTTGACTATGATTTATCTAGGTGTGATCTTTTTGTTTTACCTGGAGTTCATTAAGTTTTTGGATATGTAGTTTAATATTTTTAATGGTATGTGGGAACTTTTCAGCATTATTTCTTCAAATATTTAATCTGTCTCTTTTTCTTTCTCATCTTCCTTGAGGCTGCCCTTACACATATATTGGTATGTTTAATTGTGTGTCACAGATATCTGAGGCTCTGTCAGTTCCTCTTATTCTATCTTTTTTTCTGTTATTCAGAGTAAATAATTTTTATTTATCTTCACATTATCTGATTCATTTCTTTGCCATTTCTAATATTCTGTTGAGTCCCTTTACTAAATTTTTCATTTCAATTATTGTACTATAAATCCCAGAATTTCCATTTGGTTCTTTTTTTAATAATTATTTTCTTTTTATTGATATTTTCTATTTGAGAAGTCATTTTTTCCTATACTTTCCTTTAATTATTTACATGTGGTTTCTTTGCTTCTGACTTTTACTTTCTGCCAGACTTTCTATGTCTCTTTTGTGCACTAGGCCCCATATTCAGTCAGGGATGAGTAGGTATGAAACTATGTGATAGGATCAATCAGTCACATGAGAAATTTATTTTGTTTTTTAAGACAATTAAGCATTTAAAAAATGGGGCTGGGACACTTAGAAATCTGCAAGCAAAAGAAGAATTTGGACCAGTAACTCACATCATACAAAAAATTAATTCAAAATGGATAATAGACAAAAATATGGGAGGTAAACTATAAATAATAAGAAGGAATGTTAGGGATAAATATTTATAAACGGGCTAAGGAATGATTTCTTAGATATATCAAAAGTATAGGTTATAAACAATAAAATTGGTAAGTTTGACTTCATCAAAATTTAAAACCTTTGCACTTCCAAAGTCTACTAGAAAGTGAAGAGATGCCATGGATTAGGAGAAAATATTTGCAAATTAAATATCTGATAAATACTTATATCAGAATAGATAAATTATTAAGAAAAGAATCTCATTTAAAATGGGCAAAAGATTTGAATAGACATTTTACTAAATAAAATATACGAATCGCCAATAAGCACCTGAAAAGATGCTCAACATCATTATTCATTAGGGAAATGAAAATTTAAACCACAATGATACATTGCTTTTTACTCACTAGAATGGCTCAAATCAAAAAGACAAAAAATAAGTATTGGTAAGGATATGGAGAAGATGAAACCTGTATTCATTGCTGGTAGGTACATCAAATGGAGCAACCACTTAAGAAAATATACAGTAAAACACAAATGCTGTTCCTTAGTCACACAAACAGTCCTTTCTTAACTGTCCTTCCAGTATCCACTCTTATCTCTTTCGATCTGGAATCAAAGTGATCTTTTCCAAAAGTATTTCTGATGGTAGTTTCCTCTTCAACTTAAAGCTTTTCAGTGTTTTACTTTTCCCTGAAGATAATGAACAATATCTTTGAAAAGATTTTACAAGAATCTGTAAGATCAGTTCTCTACCTGCTTCTTATCTTGCACAACTCTTCCTCTAGTTCTTTCTGCTCCAGCCTCCCTGCCCTTCTTCCAATTTCTCAGACATATTTCTTCTCAATTCAGTCCTCTGCACGTACTGTGTCCTCTGACTTATGACCCTCTACCCCAGGGAAGTACTTCCTTTACTGTTTTCCTATTCCAGCTCAGTATTCAGTTCTTCAGGAAAGCCCTTGCTGGATGCCCTACATGTTCATTTCACTATGGCCTTCATATTCTCTTTCTTTATCATAGTTTTGGCTGCTGGTTTATATGTGTAGCTTATTTTATATGTGTAGCTTATTTAGTTCCCTGGTCAGGGAACTAAAATGCAACTTTGCTGAATTCATTTATTCTAATAGTTCCAATAGTTTTGAAGTGGAGACTTTAGGGTTTTGTATGTAAAGTGTCATGTTATTTGCAAATAGTAACAGTTTTACTTCTTCTCTTCCAATTTGGATGCCTTTTGTTTCTTTGTCTTGTCTGATTGTTGTGGCTAGAACTGCTAACACTATGTTAAGTAGAAATGGTGAGAGTGGGCGTGTTTGTCTTGTTCCTGAATTTATAGGAAAGGCTTTCAGCTTTTCTCAGTTGAGTATCATGTTAGTTGTGGTTTGTCATATATGGACTTTATTATGTTAAAGTATGTTCCCTCTATACCCACTTTGATGAGAGTTTTTGTCACAAATCTATGTTGAATTTTATCAGATGCTTTGTCTGCATCTATTGAGAAGATCATGTTATTTTTATCCTTCCTTTTGTTACTGTGGTGTCTCACATTGATTGATTTGCAAATATTGAACCATCCTTGCATTCCTGGGATTAATTCCACTGTATAGTGATGGATGACCCTTTTATGTATTGTTGAATTTGGTCTGCTAATATTTTGTTGAGGATTTTTACATCTATATCCATCAAAGATATTGGTGTGTAATTTTTTTTTTTTTTTTTGTAGTGTGTTTGTCTGGTTTTGGTATCAGGGTAAAGGTTGCCTTGTAGAATGAATTTGGGAGTGTTCTATCCTCTTCATTATTTTGAAATAGTTTGAAAAGTATAGGTATTAGCTCTTCTTTATATGTTTGGTAGAATTCCCCCGTGAAGGTATGTGATCCTGGACTTTTATTTGCTGAGAGGTTTTTTTTTTACAAATTCAGTTTTACTGCTAGTGATCAGTCTGTTCAGATTGTCTGTTTATCCCTAATTCAGTCTTGGAAGGTTGTACATTTCTAGAAATTTGTCCATTTCTTCTAGGTTGCCCAATATGTTAGCATACAACTGTTTGTAGTATACTCTTATGATTTTTTTTCTGTATATCTGTGATATCAGTTGGTATTTGCCCTCCTTAGTTTCTTATTTTTTTATTTGGATCCTTTCTCTTTTCCTCTTGGTGAGTCTGGCTAAAGGCTTACCAATTTTGTTTTTCTTTTCAAAAAACCAGCTCTTGATTTTTTCTGTTGTTTTTTTGGTGTCTGTTTTATTTATTTCCTTTCTGATCTTTATTGTTTTCTTCCTTCTACCAACTTTGGGCTTTGGTTGTTCTTCTTTTTTTAATTCCTTTAGATATTAAGTGGATTGTTTACCTCAGATTTTTGTTTGTTTGTTTCTCGAGGAAGGCCTGTATCACTATGAACTTCCCTCTTAGAACTTTTTTGGCTGCATCTTATAGATTTTGGGGTGTGTTTTTGTTGCCATTTGTTTTGAGGTATTTCCTGATTTTCTCTTTGGTTTCTTCATTAATCCACTGGTTTTTTAGTAGCATGTTGTTTAGTCTCCATGTGTTTTTTCTTTTCCTGTTTTTCTTTCTGTAATTGATTTCTAATCTCACACCATTGTGGTTGGAAAAAATGCTTGATATAATTTCTGTCCTCTTAAATTTGTGGAGGTTTGTTTTGTGGTCTAGCATGTGATCTGTTCTAGTGAACATTACATGTATACTTGAAAAGAATGTGTATTCTACTGTTTTTTGGATGGAATGTCTTGTAGATAATCAATAAAGTGCAACCCATCTATTGTGTCATTTAAGACAACTATTGCCTTACTGGTTTTCTGTCTGGATGATCTTCTTATTGATGTAAGTGGAGTGTTAAAGTCCCTTACTGTTATTGTATTATTGTTGATTTCTCCTTTTATATCTGCTAGTATTTGCTTTATATATTTAGGTGTTTCTGTATTGTGTGCGTGTATGTTAATGAGTGTAATATCCCCTTCTTGTACTGATCCCTTTATCATTATATAAGCCCTTCTTAGTTTTTTGCTGTGAATTTTGTGTTAAAGTCTATTATGGCTGATATAAATGTTGCCATCCCTGCTTACTTGTCATTTCCATTTGCATGAAATATCTTTTTCTGTCTTTTCAGTTTCAGTCTGTGTATGTCTTTAGCTATGAAGTTTGTCTCTTTTAGGCAGCATATAGAAGGGTCTTGTTTTTTGATCCAGTAAGCTGCCCTATGTCTTTTGATTGGAACATTTAGTCCATTGACATCTAAAGTAATTATTGATAGTTATGTACTAATTGCCATTTTATTACTTGTTTTCTGGTTGCTTGTGTAGTTCTTCTCTGTTCATTCCTTCCTTTTGTTTCCTCCCTTGTAGTTTGATGATTATCTATAGTAGTATGCTTGTGTTCCTTTTTTTTTTAGTTTTTGTGCACCCATTGTAGGTTTTTGATTTGTGGTTACCATAGGGTTCATATGTGTTGGCCTATTACTATATCTACTTGTTTTAAACTGGTAGTCATTTAAGTCCAAAGACATTCTAAAATATCTACAGTTTTTACTCTCCTTTCTCACATTTTATGTTTTTCATGTCCTTTTTTACATCTTCATGCTTGTCCTTCAACTATTTTTTGTAGTTGCTTTTACAAGTTTTTGTCTTTTAATCTTTGTACAGACTTATTTAATTTGTTGATCCTAAGTCCTTACTATATATTTTTCTTTCTTAGTTGGATTTTCTCTTTCCTGTAGATTCTTACTTTTTTTTCCACTTAGAGAAGATCCTTTAACATTTCCTTTAGGATAGGCTTGGTATTGATGTACTCTTTTAGTTATTGCTTGGCTGAGGAGTTCTTTATCTCTCCTTCAATTCTAAAAGATAGTCTTCCTGGGTAGACTGTCATAGGTTGCAGGTTTTTCCCTTTCAGCTCTTCAAATATACCATGTTGTTCCCTTCTGGCCTTCACAGTTTCTGCAGAGAAATCATCTCATAGCCTCATGGGGGTTACCTTCTATATTACTTTATTTTTCTCTTACTATCTTTAGAATTCTCTCTTTAACTTATGCTATTTTAATTATGATTTATCTTGGTGTGGGTCTGTTTGGCTGCCTCTTTTTTGGGAACCTTTATGCTTCCTGTACCTGGGTATCTGTTTCTTTCTTCAGGTTTGAGAAGTTTTTAGCCATAGTTTCCTCAAACACATTTTTGATCCCTTTCTCCCTCTCTTCTCCTTATAGACCCCTATAATGTGAATGTTGGTATGCTTAGTGTTATCTCAGTGATTTCTTAAATTGTCTTCATTTTTTTTAATTTTTATTTTTCCTGTTCTGATTGGATGATTTCCATTATTCTGTCTTCCAGAATGCCTATGCATTCTTTTGTATCATTTAGTCTGCTATTCATTCCTTCTAGTGTGTTTTTTATTTCAATTATTGAATTCTTCATTTCTGATTGGGTGCTTTTTATATTTTCTAGTGCCTTGTTAAAATTTTCGCTGTGTGCATCAATTCTTTTCCCTAATCCAATTAACATTTTTATTATCAATGCTTTGAATTCTTTACATAGTAAATTGTTTATTTCTGTTTCCTTATTTTTTTCAGGGGTTTTCTTGCTCTTTTGATTGAGAGTAGCCTCTCTGTCTTTTCTTTTTGCTTAACTTTCTCTGCCTCTGTGAATTTTGGTGAAATAGTTGCCTATTGCAGCCTTGAAGGGGTGTTCTTATATGGGAGCTTTCCTATGTAGACTGGGTGTGCCTAATGCCTTTGATAGAAAAGGAGGATTTGATATGGATGCAAATCATGTCTCTCCTCAGGGTGTGCTGGCAACTATCACCTCGGTAGGGATTGGGGCTGGAGATGGAGGGGCTAGAGCTGGTGCTGAATGTGAGGCAGGAATTTCCTTCTGCTCAGTGGCTGTCACTGATCTAGTAGGGACAAGATCTTATCCTAAGCTGCTAGGGCAGAAGCCCTGAAGGTCAGGCTCGAGCTGGCTCTTTTCCCTTTAAGTGTGTGTTTTTTTCTCCTTTCGCACAAGGAACCTTGCCTCAGAGTGGGAGGAGTGCTGAAGTAAGTGGAGTCCACACAGGCTCTTGGCTTATGTCGGCTATGGACAGCGGTTCAGTGCACTACCTGTGCAGGCACACACGGCTCTGGTCAGACACTGCCTCGTGTGCAAGTCCCCTTTGTCCCTCACAGCTGATCACTGCCCCCAGCCTCCGCTGCCCCTGTTCTGTTGTGGAACCACTCAGTAGGGCTGGTGGGACATGTGTGGATTCTGGACATATGTCAGGGTGAGCTGTGGTGGAGTGGCCACCATCAGTGATCTGGGCTGCTTCTGAGTTGCTGCTTGAGAAAGCACTATAATGGACACCACTGCTCCACCCAGACTCCACCCCAGGACTGGGTCACTTCTGTGTCCCATGGTCACATCTTTTCACTGGTCATGACTGCCCCAGATCCATTGCAACACTGTGATGTGGAGTGAGCAGGGCCAGAGCATTTGCTTGATTTGGGCTGGGGCATGTGGTGAGGGAGTTGCAGAAGACCCGCCATCCACTAGAGCAGACCTCTGTCCACCCTCTCCACCCTGCCTTGGGGACAAGCTCACTCATATGTGCTCCTCATGAACAGAGTCCTGGCTTCCCACAGCCCTTCTATTAGGCCCAGCTCTCTTCCAACCAGCCAAGGGGGCTAATCTCTCTTGCATAGGACCCGAGGACTGTAGCTCAAACTGCTCACTCTCCAGGGCAAGTGTCCATAGGTGTAATCTCCCTTTTTCTCTGAATCCCTTCCCAGGGGCACAGCTCCCAACCTGAGTGCTTTTCTTTCCTTCCTACCCAGTAAAGTGTGTAACTTTGTTATAGCCTTCGTTATACAGGAGTCCTTCTGCTAGCTTCCAGTTCGTTTTCAGTGAAAATTGTTCCACATGTAGATATATTTTTGATGTGTCCATGGAGGAAGGCGAGCTCCACATCCTCTTACTTTGCCACCTTGATCCAAACCTCAAAACCTCTGTGTAGCTTATTTTTATTTATGTCTCTTAACCAGTAGACTGAGAGAAGGGACCATGTCTGTTTTTGCTCATCATTGTATCTACAATACTGAGATGAGCGCTTGCCATATAGTAGGTATTTAATCAATATTTTTACATAAATGGATTCCTTCTTAATAGTCCTGTGTCTCATTCAATACACCTCATACTGAACTAGTGACCTCTATTTTCATGATCTCAAAGAGGAAGTACCTATGAGATTATTTTGGCAATTCAGAATGTGCTGAAAAAGACAAGGTTTAATTTTGGCATACACCTCATTTTACATTTTCACTACAACATGGACATTTTTGGAATTTATTTGGAATCACCATATAAGTAAGAAGTTTTGTGTTCATTGGCAGCTCTTAAATCTCTAGGTCAAAACAGGCCAAGTTATGCTGCAATAACATATTGACGCCAGAATGTCAATGGCCTAAAGCTAAAAAGTTTATTTCTCACTCATGCTGTATTTCTAATGCTGTTTGATGGAGGAGGCTCCGCTCCACATAGTTAGTAAGGAATTCAGACTGACTGAGACTCTGCCATCTGGAACCTTTCCTCTGGCTATAGAAGAAGAGAGTACATGGAGCTATTGTACCTGCTCTTCCATGCTTTGACTTAGAAATGACACTCATCAATTCTGCTCATAGTTCATTGGCTGAAACTGGTCACATGAGTCCATACAACTGCTTGAGATTTAGGGAGTCTTAAGGAGCACGTGGATATTTGTTGAGTCAAAAATGTCTCTGCCATAGTAGTCTTTCTTAAAGTAAATTATTCAGTAATCCTTTACATTTAGATATTTCAGGTAAACATTGAGCAAAATATAACCAAATGCATGCATGAATTTGTGTGCACATCTGCTCTGTATCTGTGTGTGTAATGTCCCAGACTAATTCTCTACTTATTCATTTACCTTCCAGAGCAGGTTACTAAAGCATAGATAAAACTAAGTCCCAAACTTAAGTCTCTTAGATTTTCTGAGATTTTCCAAGGGATGTGTCAGAGTGATCATAATGTTATCCGTTGTTTGATATCTTGTTACATTTCCCTGAATTTTTTAAATTGAGGCATTCTTGAAAATTCCATAGATTTTTCTTATTTATACATTCTTACTCATGAGTTTTCTATTGTTTTGAGAGTTTACTGCTATTTTAGCTTTTCATTTTGTATAAATTTTTGTTTAGTTTTGTTTAATTTTGCTTTTCATTCTGGAGGTACTGTGCTAGGAGTTGTGGTGTGTTGTAAGGCAAAGCAAAAATTTTGGGTAGTTAGACAGTGACCTGTTTTGTCCTCTGAATTGTTTTCATAATATGGCTTTATTATTTTAGCTGAGTGACCTTGAAAAATTTCTTAACTTATCTCTGATCTTCAGTTTCCTTTAATGTAAAATGAAGTTCATAATAATGTAGGAGAGAAAAACTTGCCACCCAAAAATGTCTCATTGGCATGTGGATTATTTTGAGCTGAGAACAATCAAGGCCCAAAAGACACAGGAAGAAACTTTCATCTTCTCCCTAACTGCCTAAAAGAATGAAGATAGACGGCCTGTTCCAGCAAGGGAACTATTACCATAGATTACTACAGTATGAGGTGTAAATTAGGTCTGCAGACAGGGAGGAACTTAGCAAAGTCTGTTTGTTAAAATTCCTCTCTGTGTCTCATTGTCTTTGCATGGCCTAACACACATTTGTTTACCAAACATTTGCTTTTCCATCTCCATGTGAATTGCCTTGCTCCTTTTTGAAGTCCCAGATCCCTATCCCAACATCCTACTTTGTCGTTAGCTGGAGATAATGTTTAAGGTGAGTGTTTCAGCTGTTTTGGGAAGTTACACAGCTTTCCTGGTGTCTCCCACGTATACATGTTATTAAACTTCCGTTTGATTTTTTTCCTGTTCATCTGTCTCATGTCAATCTAATTCTTAGACCAACCAAAAGAAACTAGAATAGTAGAGAAAATTTTCTTTCTCCTTGACAATAACTTCCCCAAGGGTTTTTGTTTTGTTTTTTAACAGATACAAATACTCTGTATAAAATACATAACACAAAGCTTAGTACATAATAGACACCAAATGAATGTCAATTCCCTAATAATCAGATTGCTAATCAGAGGTGGTGGTAGGGTAGTAAGAGTCCTCAAGAGCTGGGCTGAAATCCATGTATCATCACTTCATAAGTGGATAAAAATGGCCAGTTATTTGCTCTTTCTAGGTGTTTCTTTACTCTGAAGTTGGACCAGAAATGACTAACTGATCATACTGTCATAAAAGAGTCAGTGGAACACAGGTATGGAAAGTGTGGTCCTGGAGTCACACAAGGGAAACTCACATCCGAGTGTGCCCTTCAACTTGTTGATGACTTTGAATTTTTAGGTACTGGGCAAAGGCAAGAATGATTCCATTTGCGGGGCAAAGTTGAACGTTCTGTCCTTTAAATGAGCAATTAAGTGGACATTTCAGAACACCAAAACTTTATTTGCCACCTAAAAAAATATAATGCAACATTTGGATATTTCTATTCTAGTTTCATCCCTGAGCTTATGAGGAGCCATCTAACTTTTATATGTGCCACCAACCTTTTAGGGACTGAAGATGTGAAGAATTTTATAGCAGGTTTTATGGTTCATGTATTTAAATAATATTTTATAGTTTAGGTACAGTTAATGCATTTTGTTAAAAGAGGGAAACTTTGCTTTCATACTTCTATCACCAGGACTTCAAGATATTAGATTTTATCCCCATCCCAGGTTTAAGAGAGTAAATGAACTTACACAGTTATTTATATCTCACATAAATTATTAGCCCTGGATTTCTTGAATCTTAGAGCACTCTTCTATATGTTACAGATCAGTATCCAAGTTTTTATTCCTGTTGATAAGATATAGATATTAGTTTATCTTCCTCAGTGACACACCAGAAGGAAGCTATTAAACAAGTTGTAACACCAATGAAATATTTACTTTTTTTCTAAATTAAGATTACATAAGCTAAGAGTAATACCAATATTGGAGACAAGGTTTTAAATAAATTTCATTTATTCTGCTTTTTACTAGAGGGGGGAAAGTAGGTATTGTCATATGGTTTCATTATAGGTAAATCATATTTATGGTGAGGTTTATTTATTTATGAATCATTCAGGTAAGATATTTTCCATTCATAGTTGTCACTATTGCAGAAATTGTATTTGAAAGTAGATATCAAAAAATATCTAGAGATTTTTTTTTTTTTTTTTTTTTTGTGATACGCGGGCCTCCCACTGTTGTGGCCTCTCCGTTGCGGAGCACAGGCTCCGGACGCACAGGCACAGTGGCCATGTCTCACGGGCCTAGCCGCTCCGCGGCATGTGGGACCCTCCCAGACCGGGGCATGAACCCATGTCCCCTGCATCGGCAGGCGGACTCTCAACCACTGCGCCACCAGGGAAGCCCCCTAGAGATTTATTTTTAACCGAGATTAAAATGAACCAAATATATAAAATACCAACAACAAATTATTTAAAACCAAGCACATCTAACTTAGTTATTTTATTTATTTGCTTTCTATAAGAAACCATCACAGTGTGACATAACACAGTATTGCAATATCTGACCTTTAAGAGGTATACTCAGGGTTGGGGGCTCTGTGGAGTGGGAGAAGATATCACTATTTCACATCATTCTGTCCATGTGCAAACTCTCTTTCAGGATTACAAATCACTAAAGAGAGAGTCATCTGTACACTCTTTGAGGAGGACATTTCCTCTCTTCTGTTTCCTATTTACAATACCACTGGGCTCATAAAATGGTCAGATGCTACAGAGCCATGAAAGAACTACAGAGCTTTTAATAGAGCCATTCATCAGCTCCTTTTGAAGGTTAGTACTCTCTCTCGAGGGAGGGTTCTCAGATAATAAGAGGAAAATGAATGCCAGTTGAGCACCTGTAATCAAATTACTCTTAATTCCCTCAACTCTTGTCAGATATTGAGCTCCTCATATCGTTTCGTAGGTGGGCATTTTACAGAACCCCGTGCTGTAGTACAGTTAGTTTCCTTTCTAGCTTCCACTTCTCTTTCCTGTGCTCTAGCTACTATCCATCATGATTGGGTAAATCCTGTCAGATGGAAAGTCCCAGCCATTCAAACAGTCAGACACTGCACCAGCCTGGTCTACTCGTGCACCTGTCAACTTCCCGGCATTCAGCTTGTGAGGAAGTGGGCCAAGAGAACATTTATGAAATGGATGCAGGCAATGTGCCCAGTATGTCAACAGGCACAGTGTGGCCTCTGCGTGGGTCCTGGTAGGATGATACTGCTCGTGAAAAGATTCACAGTCTGCCCACCCCCACCTCCCAAGGAAGAACTGATCTATGTAAATGCTTGCATTGCAAACCTAGAGCTAACCATAATTTAGTCCAGATTCACAGACCCAATGTGTCACATGTAACAAAACAAGCAGAGTACAAAGCACTGAGCTTCTGACTCTTTCAGCTGGTCCATAACTCATCCTGCTGTAAAGGCTGCAGAGGGAATTTGTAGAATGGGGTGAAGTGTTCCCATTTCATTTGTACTGTATCACTTGGGATCTGAGATAGATTCAGGATGCAGCCACAGACATGCTTGGAATTTCATTGATTTTATTATGTTGGTTGGAACTTACATATGCTTTATGGTTTTTTTAATCTCAACTTTTATTGAATGTAATCCAGGCATAACACATGGAAAATAATGGTAGTATACAATGACTGAGGAAAGTAGAACATTGAAGGTATTGTTTCTTTGATTCTATGTCAAATAACTTTACTTAAAAAAAAAAAAACTTGAGTCAGGGATATATGCAAAGATATAAATCTAAGAATTGTGCCCTTGTAATAAAAATAGTGCTTAAACTTTATTCTAAAACTGTTTGAAATCAGATAACTCATTATCAGTTATGGCAAAATGAATGTTAGTCTTGAAAATGTCTACCTCACCAGTTTGTTGTAAGGGCAAGTTAAAACATTTCCTATCAGAAATATGCTTGTTAAGTCAGTTGTAAATTGGTATGCTTCCTGGTTTTTGATAGATAGACTCAGAGGTCTATCTATCTTATCTATCTATCTCCACTGTATTAAGCTCTGGAGATAGATAGATAGACTCAGAGGTCTATCTATCTATCTGTCTCCACTGTATTAAGCTCTGGATTAAAATAGTGAATGAAACAGATAACATCTCTGTGCTTCTTGAGCCTATGGTCTCATATTTTCTAAGTATTTACCAACAATGAAAGTGGTTATATGTATAAAAATCATTACTTAGAAGTATGCTTTAACCACCAAGTTTATATGGACTCTAAAAATGTATAGAACACGACTGAACCAGACTCTGCCATGAGAATAATACATATATTTTATTACTCTTCCTTTCATAAAGACCCCACACACATGCATTCTGATACTAATATTGCAGTTTATTCTCCCTGTGGACCTGGTGATAAACCCTTAGCAGAACATGTATGGCAATAATATCTCTGCTGTTTGGATCGTATGTGTCCACACCTTTTATCCCATCACATTTTGTTAGGATGGTCACTTCTTGCTCCAAGGCCTTCTTTGCATTTGTTTAAAAAACTAAGCCTTTGTCATTTGATTGCAAAGAAACACATTAACTCTTCAAATACACGAAAAAAAAAAACTGGTTAAGTGATTACTGACAGGTGAATACTGGCTGCTCTGGGTCTCTCATCCGGTGTTCTTCAATATTTTATGATCCATGAAGCTTTTGAAAGCGTAAATATTTCTCACACTCTGTGAAAGACACAAGTTGTCGTCTAACCAGTAGCTATTTCCCCCTTATTCCTCACTTTCAAAATGCTGACTTTGTTCATCATTAAAGAGTATCCAAGTGCTTTTGGAAAAGCAGCTCTGAGGGAGAATCTTGATTGGTCCTAGACACTTAGTGGCTTCATTTTCCATTATAGTTAATTGGTTAGGTTGTGATCATGTGACATAATTCTGGCCAATGAGATGTTCAAGCAATTCTGGAAAGATTTTCCTCACTTGTAAAAGAGACAAATGAAGAGATATTTCCTTTTCTTCATCTTGACATTGTTTCTGTGTGTGATTCTGGGAACTGAGATAGCCATCTGAGGACCTTGAAGAGAAGAAACTTAAAGCAACAAGTCACAACTCTGGGGAAGTACATAAGACATAGAAAGAATCTGTCTTTGAAGACATGTTTGCTTACCCAGCCCTGGAATTACCCTCCTTCCATGCATTTGTTGTGTGAGATAATACATACACATACTGTTTACTTTGCTTGCTATGTTTTCTGTGGTGTGTAGCCAAAATATATTCTAATTCACCTGTCTTTCTTTAAAGATATTTAAGTTTTCAAAATATAATGAATGTCACGACTAAAATTAAATCATCCCAGTTTTGAACTCGAAAGAAATTAATTTTTACTTGATCATTTGGTGTCAGGGTAAGAACTGAGATTACTTGCTTATCCTAAGCTTTTACATCCTAGGTTGTGTGGAAGGTAAATGACAAGATAGATCATTTTCAATATAATACCTGTGCTCTGTTTTGTTTCCAACTACACATGTACCACTTTCTATACTCTTACAATTCCTGTCCTCTTAAAGAATTATAGCCCTAATATCATATATCCAGGTCTGTTGTTTCTAGGCCTATGGTGATGAGATGGATGTTTCAACTCCTGTGATAGGCAATCACATCCTGCTGGGAATAGAAGTAAAAATATGACCCCCATGTTCATTTCACAAACACTCAGCACATGTACCTCTTAACTGAACCTGTGTAAGCTGATATCTTGTGGGCCATCTTCCCCACTTTATGGGGAGTACCTAAGAATGAAGCTAAATCAGAGAAATGTGTTACCAGGATGGACAGTCAGAGTCCTGCGGGTATTTTGAGCTAATAGAGTCAGCTCTCCCTAAAACTTAATCTACTCACTAGACCTTTTCCGTCCCACAGTTGGAGTTACAATTACCATGGTAGGCAGAATAATGGCCCCTCAAAAATGCCCATGTGGCAAAAGGGACTTTGCAGGTGTAGTTAAGAGAACAGATCTTAAAATAGGAAGATATTCTGAATTTTATGTGTGGATCTAATGTAATCACATGAGCCCTTGAAAGCCAAGTACCTTCTTTGGCTAGGGTCCAAAGATTCATGCAGCAGGAGGGGGAAGTTGGCGAGATTCCAAAAGTGAGAAGAATTCAATTGCTAATATAGGGGCCCACATGCAAGAACTGGTGAGGCTGCTGGGAATTAAGGATGGCTCCTAGCTGAGAGCTAACAAAAAAGGACCTCAGTCATATAACCACAAGGAATATTCTGTTAACAGTCTGACTCAGCTTTGAAGTGCTTTTCAGTGACAGGTGGGCTACTTGACACCTTGATTTTGGCCTTGTGAGACCTAGAGCAGAGATACTAGTCAAGACAATCCAGCCTTTTGACCTACATAAATGTGAGACAATAAATATGTGTTGCTTTAAGCTGCTAAGTCCGTGGTAACTAGTTATAGCAGCAATAGAAAACTGATATAGTTACTAAGGAGAATTTGGGGGTTTTCTAAACAAAAGTGTCTTGATGAATATAATACTGGTTTTATACCCAAATATATTGCAATATTGGAAAAAACATGTTGGATTTTCTTTTGAGTATAAAGTAGCCATAGTCTTGGGGAAAAAAAACAAAATTTATTCTGAAATATATTTGAGGTCTTAGACTGTTGTGGTTAGTTTTTGTTTGTTTGTTTCCTTATGATAGAAAAACAGATATCTTGAGAACAAACACTGTGCACCGGTTGATAATAAGTGAATTATATAGGGGGTAGAAATGAAAAGAAAAGAACACATTTGAAGTATTGGTTTGACAATGGAACTTGTTTCAGGGATGACTGAGCATATTAACAGGTCAGAGTCAAGTTAATCAGGAAAGACTCACGGGCTTGCACATAATGCCTGGGCAGGTGAAAGGCTCAAGGGAAAAGAAGGTAGATGAAGAGGGACTGGGCAGAACCAAAGGAAAATGAGACTCTCAACCTGATTAGGGGACATTGGAGCAAAGATTTTAAACATGAAATTAAGGGATGAAAATAAAAATCTAGGAAATTAGATTTATAATTCCAAAGCTGAAGGTAATAAAGGAGATGCTTGGAGAAAATTCAAGTTATGTCAAGTTAGATGTTCAATCTGTGTTAAAATGTAGCAAAACAAAATGTTGCCAACCAAGGATATTCCCCTGAAATGCTTGCCTTTGTGTTCAGGATTTTAACTGGACGTCAGTCACACAGGATTGGCTGACCTCAGCTACTCAGACTCCAGCCCCTCACAGCAAAGGCAGGCATTCACCGTAAATCCCATTGTTAGCATAAACTATCAAACCAATCGGTAAATTGTGGCCCAAGTCTAAGGCATACAAAAAGACTATTACAAGGCAGAATATTCCAAGGCTCAGAGCTCATCTCCCAGAAGCTGGCCAAGAGCTGATCCTGAAAACAGGTCAGTCTTGGGGGAATGTACAGGGTTTGAACAACCCAAGCCTGTTAACTCTTCCTGCACAAGAAGATTTGTATCAGAGCCCTTGGGTTATAAAGCCCATGAGGTTATATTAAGAGTGATGGAATGCCTTTTACAAGCAAGTTCACAACATGCCATGACCACATCAGGAAACACTGTAGCAAGAATTCTCTTCACTGGAGCCACATACCCACAGAGGAAGTCTGTGCTGAGAAGGAGAAGCAGAGGGAAGTATTTTCTCTGGGGCCATTCCTCCACCCAGGCTGGAGTCTGCAGCCTTTTATCATGAACCAGGAGCCCATTTCTCAAATGCCACAGATTCCTATCAATACCCATGTAGCAGCTTCAAAGCTTGTGGGGAACTTCCTCACTTTTCAGTGCTTCCTGTCCTTTCTCATGTCATAACTCATGTAGAATATAACACACTGAACCTAAAAGGCCACTATTAGCCAGAGAACACCAGTCCAAGTGTCCCTACTGATGCCAAAATACTGGATTTCTGTGCACCAATGCTGAACAGAAATATGGAGACAGAATTTTGGAGGAAAGAGAGAGTAGCTTTATTCTTTGCCAGGCAAAGAGGGAACACAGCAGGCTAGTGCCTCAAGAACTGTGACCCCTCCTCCTTCCCTGGGGAATGGGGAAAGGTTTTTATAGCCAGAGCTTGTGGTCTGGGGTAGGTGATAAGGCTCAAAGTAATGAAAGCCTTGCATTTATTTTTCTTTTCTTCTGTAAATTCACGGCCAAAGCTGGCATCAGGTGGCTCAGCAGCTGGGTCTGGTGTCCCTGAAGTTATCGGCCCATGACCTTCTTTCTGAAATGAGGAGTGCTACAAGGAAGTGTAGGGGGAGAAGAATGCCAAGTGCAGAGTATAAGTCATATGGAGTCAGAGAGTAATTAGCTTTGTGAAGGACAGGTCTAGCTACAAGTGTTTGTTAGTAGTAACAGCTAAAGTATAACCAAGATTGCTTAACTCTTTCAGGCCTGTTCATGCTGTTTCCCCAACCTGTTCATTGTTTCCTTATTTTCCTTGTTTATCAGAAAAGAAAAGTCTCATTTCTATTTTTGCTGCAACAAATTCCCCACTGCTAGTTCTTTCCCTCCATTTCAATGGAGGAAGGGAAAGGGGTATCATTCTTGTCTGGCTGAGGACAAAACTTCAGTTTTGCTTCATTTGACAAACACCAGCTGTCTGGCCCAGGGGCCCATCTATCTCCTACTTCACTACCCAGGCATCCAAGGTCTGAGAGGATTATAAGTTGCACATCTGCCAAATATTAGCAGCTTAACAAGTTTGGGAGCTCTTGCTTCATATTCTTTCATATGGTAACTCCAACCCTGTGAGGAAAAGCTGCTCATTCACTCTCAGAACTATGTCCTTTCTTAGCCAAACCATTTTACCTTGCTCACACAAGGAAGTAGAGGTGTGAATTTGATATTTCCCCATTGGAAAATAATATTTTTCTGTTACTATACTGATTAAAGTAGTAGATTCCATTGTGGGAATACCCAGTGCCCTGGAAAAATTACGCAGAGAGAATGAAATAGAGAGAGAGAGAGAGATTAAGAGAGAGAGGCTGACTGACTTTGGAGGACTCATGAAGGGTAATGAAGAGTCATTTATTTGTGTGCATGGTTCCAGGGGCTGGTTTAGTACTGGGGCTCCAGCAATGAAAGAACCTGCTTCTACCTCTATCTTCAAGGAGTTCATATTCCATTGGAGGTGGGGGATAAACAGAGACAGTTAAAACGAAGTTTAAATGGGGTTACTATAGTAGTAAGCACAAAACTACTGGATGGGAGAAAAGACATCTTATTTCCTTTGTCTAAAATAATATACAGTCTTCCTTGGTATCCGTGGGGTATTAGTTCCAGGACCCCTGTGGCTACCAAAATCCAGGTATACCCAAGGCCATAAAATGGCATAGTACGCCCAGCCCTCCGCATCCCTGAGTTCACCATTCAACCAGTCGAAATTAGATCCGTGGTTCGTTGAATGCGTGGATGCATAACCCACAGGTACTGCGGACAAACCGCATTACCTTGCATACTTTAAAAAGTTACTTTGGGTTCTCTTTCTCGTCATGGACTTTGGGGACCTAAAAGCTTAAAAAAGATAAGGCTGGGCGCCTTTGAAGATGTTTACTGTCTGTGTGCAGTGAAGAGCCCCTTGAGTACAGCAACCCAGGACCTCAGCTAGTTGAGGAGACTACAACTGGGACCATGATTCATATGCCTCAGTCAACAGTTCCCCACCGCAGCAGTGTCACCGCGAGATCTATTCTCAAATAACCTGCTCTAAGTTTGACATGTGTTAGAGCAACTCACATAGGGTGACAAGAGGGGAAAAGTGAAGGGAGGATTTTAGATATATTACCTCTGGGTTGGCATGAATTTCCAGTCACAAACGTAAGTGTAAAATTGTACCTTTTAAATTTTCTCTAATTTAATTTAGCTCTGAGGTCGTTTCAGCTAATGGTGGAGAACATAATTTTGTTCAGTTTGGAGTAAGCTTAAACTCATTCAAATTCATTTAAAACACATTTAAACGCAGTCAATTCAGAATTTTAAAAGCTTTTCTGGGCTTATATTTAGCAGCAACATAATTCTTCCCCCTCCCTTCCTTCTGTCTGTGGTGGCCTCTGAGTTCAGAGGGGAGAGTAGAAGGTGCATGTGTATCGCCACCTCCAGGTGAGGGGCTGCTCCTAGTCACCCTCTGGAGCCCTGGACATCATTGAGATATAACTCACCTCTTCTGGTCCTCATTTTCATGCTGTAATTCCCAGTTCTCAAGTCTCAGGTCCACACATTCTGCATTTTCCTGATAAATATCTCAAGATAATATCCTATTAAAAAGCAATATAGACATAAATTTACTTACCATTGTGAGGACCCTTTGTCTTACAGGATCCCTCTGACTCCTTTATGAGCTCTAGACACCTTGAGAGACATCACCTATGAGGATGATGGGTGATGTCTTGCCTTACCTTGTGCTCTTATATTAGAAACTTCTTTTTTCTCCCATGCAGCCGGATGTTCATTGTATTGAAGCTCAACAAATTACTTAGTGCATAGGAGAGAACTAACGTGGCTACCATTAGAGAGTCAATAGAAAGTGTGGAAAATTAATAGTGTGGTGAGAGTATGGTAATTGTGTGCTAATCTCACTGCAAGTTATAATTATTTATTCAGCATATATATGTAACAGCCAAACCAAAAGGAATGGGACATGCATTTAAAGGAATTACTCTGTAGCACAAGCATTCATAAATTTAAGCTGTATTACAAGAAATGTGTGCCTAGGCCTTTTAGTGAGTGCTCTGGGTATTACCCTGCTTTGCTACTGGTAGTGGCTGCTGGACAGATAGAATCTGCTTTCAAATGTGCTTTCCTTCCCCTAGATCAAGGGTTTACAAACTTGTTTTGTAAAAGGCCAGACAGTAAATATTTTAGGCTTTGTAAAACATGCTGTCTCTGTCACATCAATTCAACTCTGCCTTTGTAACATAAAAGCAGCCATAGACAATACATAAAAAATTGAACATGACTCTGTTTCAATAAAACTTTATTTCCAAAAACAGGGGGCTGGCTTTGGCCCAGTGATCAACATTTGCAGACCTTTCCCTAGTTTTGAAAGCAGTCCTTTCCCAATTTTTGTCCTGCTGGAGCGAAATGATTAAGAAAGGTATGGTTGGGGAAAATATACCCATTAACACCACCTCTCAGTTCTCAAGGCCAGGCTGCATCTCTCTTGTTCCACTCTGTAACCCACATGTCTGTCATGATGTTCAGTACATAGGACGCATTTCAGTTCCTTCAAAAAAAGATGAACTTTTCCCTCCTACTTGACAAATGAGGACACATTTCCTGCCTCTTCTTGGCAAGTGTCTCTAGTCCAGGGCAAATCTGAGACATATGGACTACTTCTTATTAAAGAAGTAACAGACACTACTACTATTGACAGCAAGAACATTCTCTTTGAAACAGACCGGATTCTAAATGTGACACATTCAAATGCTGAACTTGAGTCTTTTCTAAGGTTGACATTTTTCAAATATGTGTTCTTTATAGATAATTTAAAATATTTAGCACCTAAGAATTGTTGTGAATAGTATTGTTCTGAATGGTAATGTTGCTTGCTAATTTTATGTTGCCATTTGGCTGCTTCTTTTGAGGGGGACTAAATGATGTCAACCATTGTTTCATTAACCCTAAAGGATGGAGCACCTCTAAATTATATTTCCCAGCTTTTGTTCCTCCAAATTACCATTATTCTTGTTAGCACGTTAGAGAGCATGCAAAAATATATTTCTGGTACGTGTATTCATCCTAAAGATATACCTATTTGTAGATGAAATTGCAAACAATTGGTTTGTTGTCATAGTTAGTTTTCAGTGGCGCTCACAGAGCTAGAAGATAGTAAGAGATTTCAATGCCAGCATTTTATTCATGACACACACTGACACTTTCCACTTGGGGCAAGATGAAAAGTCCCTTATTTTCTTCATTGTGATCCAAATTAAAGCAAAGTTTAATTAAAGTTTCATTACAGAAAGATCTTTTGTAGTTCTGGGAAGCATCTTTTTCTTTGAGCCAAATATGTTTTAGAATGACATGCTTTCATCTCAAGTTTTTAATGTTTTGCTGAGGGAAGAAAGGGAATAGATACACCATTAATGAGGTGCGATGTGGCTTAACCAAGAGCATAAAGCACCAGGTGTTCTAACAGTTCTGATATAGGCTGAATCTACTGCAGAGCAGCACTCATAAGCTTTCCTGACTGGCAGTCTCTTCACATGTTGCCACCTGCGTCACCTCTAATAGGGTGCTACTCCCCTAATCAGGCTTCCCATTGCATTCTCATCACTTTAAATGTTGTTCTTTCACATAAACCTTTCTGATGCCAAATTTCTTCCCCTCTTCTTTTTATTTCCTTCACTATCTGCCTAGAAATCCCTCCTTCATCATCTGCAAACAAATACACCCTGCTAGTTATTCTCCTTGAAACATTATATAACTCTTCTTCTCATTTTCAGTATTTTACAGATGCATTAATTTATTATACTATTTGGCCTTTGATATTATTACTTGCAAATGAATTTCAGCTTTTTGCCTATAATTTGGGTGGGTTATATGAAAGGGGCACATAATGGGACATGAGAGTACAAATAAAATGTACACGTTTCCTTAGCTCACATTTCCCTGGAAAATAGACTCTGAGACAAAAAAAAAGTGCTTGCAGGAAGATTATTGGAGAATGTCCTAGAGAACAGCACCTATGAGAGCATAAGGGAGCCAGGATTGGGCAGAAGGAGAAGTTAAACTGCAATACAACTTCAGCTGAGAATTTAGACAATCCACAGAGATCTCAGGCACTATGCTGACCCCTTACAGATACACCTTACTTAACCAGCCATCAAATGCAGGAGAGCATTCCTTTGGGCACGGGAGTTCTCTTTGGGTGAGAGAAAGTCCTAGCACTCTCCTCCTTACTTGAGGACCTTACCAACCTCAGAATCTGTCCCTTTACTACCTCTTGGCCAGTAGGTTTATAACTTGGGTTGAGTCACTGCATAATCCAGCAATGGTCACATGAGTCTAGTAAGAAAAGAAGGGGACAGTTCTCCAAAGGAGCTGTAAGAAGTAGTCGGCATGGACTGGAAAGGACCAAAGTCTGAGAGTTCCTGGCTAAGGATAGCATACTATAAGAGTGGAAAGAGAAGAGTTTATATTGGAACACTTTCCTGAGATACACAGCATTGAAATATCCTGGGAAAGATCCCAGGAGATGGGTGAAATAATGACTAGGATGGTTCCTAAAAGCATGGAGAAATGATGGCCCACAGTAAGTGCCACTGAAATGTCAGGATTGTCTTGACATATAGGAGAGAAAGAAATGGAAAGACTCAAGATGATGGGCATACTAGAGTATATATGGTATATAAAGCTAGAAGACCCACCAGGTGGTTGCGTCCCATGGAAAGGCTATAAGGAATGTACTTGTGAGAGAATCACAAACATCAGTAGAAAGCTGAATGGTGGCTCTCTTCTGTTAACCAGGTCTGGTCATAGGAAAAGGCATTAGGGAACAGATAGGTATTACAGAACCCTGAAACAATAAAGGCCAAATGGCAATTCTTAGATGCAGGAAACCACATGGATACAATTATCTTAATGAGTTGCAGGGTTGGAGTGACAAG
Organism: Aethalodelphis obliquidens; assembly: GCF_003676395.1. Lineage (NCBI taxonomy): Eukaryota > Metazoa > Chordata > Mammalia > Artiodactyla > Delphinidae > Aethalodelphis > Aethalodelphis obliquidens. The sequence continues at coordinate 13,812,804 of NW_020837948.1, forward strand.
AGGGCCTGACTTGTAGACGGTTATGTAGATGTAATAAAGTATTCCTAGAGGCAAAATATTTGTGTAGCCAACATGGGTACTACTTACCCTGAGCCATCAGAAGAAAGCAAAGATGGACGTTGCAGAGGCTGAGTGCTCTTGCCCTAATAAAGAATCATGATCCTTCCTCCAGTTTCTGAGTCAAACTGGTTTTCAGACAGGAAACCTGAGAAAGGATGCTGCAGCATTACAGAAAGTATACACTGTGGTGATCCCTTTAATCCTTTCTTTAAAAATCTACATTAATTTACTCGGGTAGCTGTATACAGAGGAAAGGGAAATACCCAAGCTTGTCTAGGAGTGTTGGGCTTAGTGTCCAAGTTGACATTAATACCCTCAGAAGCAAAGTGTCGTCATGACTCCCCACTTATAGTGGAGCCCATTTAGGGACCAAGTAATAAAAGGAGTCTTGACCAACATTTCGCTTACGGTGGGCCCACTGGGTCAGCTAACCAACTCAGTGATCAGTTTCCCTGGTTTGAATGTTCAGTTGGGTTGACACATGTCATAATAGGCTTAACCCCCAAATTGAGTCTTTGGCCTGTGGTTTATGAGCTTTCATTCTGGGGAAGTCCAAATAGAAGCCTCTGAAACTACATCCCCTCCTCCTGTCAAAATAGTAAATCAAACAAGCATCCCAGAGTGGGGGAGTAGATAAAAATAGTGCTATCCGTAAGGATCTAAAGCAGTGCTGTCTGATAGAGCTTTCTGTAATGATGGAAATGGTTACAAAGCACTTAAAATATGGCTGGTGTGACTGAGGAGATGGATGTGTAATTTTATTTCACTTTTATTTAATAAATAAATATTTAAATCTAAATAGCTGCGTGTACCTAGTGGCTACCTTAGTAGATAACATAGATCTAAAGGGTGGAGGTCCCCATCTTGTTTCCATTTAATTCACTGGTTTGGCCTCTGCAGAAACCTGTTGAATGCTAAAAGATGGTAGCAGGCTACTAAAAACTCAACTAAGTAGTATCCTTAACTGCAGCTTCTGTTCTGGATGTATTTTTCTAGAGCCATTAACATGGCCTCAGGTCCAAAGTCTGAGGCTGATAATTTGGTGAATACTTTTATCTATTCTAATCAGAATGTAGGATTAGAATTTCTGTTCACATGGAAGAGGCAACAGTTTGCTCCAGTGCTGTGTTAACTCTCCTGGTCTCTCCCATAACATAATCCAAAGAGATTGGGACCATCTGGATAGCCTGCAGAGCGCATTGATCTAATACATCGATGGTATACATGATAAATCTGCCTCCAGTGAATCCTTCCTAAGAGTTGCCATCAGCGAGTCTAAAAAAAATGCTGTTGTCTTTTTACTAGTAAATGTTTACATGAATGCCAAATTCGGTCTAAGACTTCATTTCCTTGTATTTCTCCACTTGGCATCAGAGTTCTAGGAGAAGAGGCCTGTAGCATTTACTCATCTCTTGCGACTGAAGAATTAAGTATCTGCCGAAATGTGAACAAACTGGCTTTGGTCAGTTCTCAACAGTCTGATTATATGTAGGCTGGTTGGGTGTGCTACTTCAATGAGAAATTGTATCTCCACTTCTGGAATATTTTTTATAAAAACCAAGACTGGTAATTTAGAATCGGAGCACTCTTGCTTTGGATATTGATTAATTTGTACTATTCAATGCTTTTTTAGGTTTACCCATTTGACATCAGAACGTTTTTTTGGTTATTAACATAATTACTTTATACTTTATTATAAGCTCTAAATATAAAGATTATATGTTTAACATTTAGTGATTCCATAATCATATTTTCTAATATGAATAAATCTTCCCTTCCAGCGTATTTCAGAATCTTCCCTTCTTTGGTGACATCCTTGGACATTTCCTTGGGTGACAGATCTCATTCACTTGGTGTAATATTGAGATCCCAACCAATAGAGTCTATATGCGTATCAATGTTCTTTATATTCCCAATCTTTAGTCCTTGGGTCAGTAGTGATTCCATTTGCTAGTTCACAGTTTGTGTGTTAAATTTAGTATTTGATTGAACTGTAAGGTAAGGTTACTTTTTCATGCTTCATCTGCATTCAATCTATGTAAAACCTTAGTAGTATCTCTTGGTTTTGTTATACTCAAAATCCTTTAAAACTTTGTATTTTTAGGACTGTTTATACTAACCAGTTTCTCTAAAATGACCTTGTGAAGCCCATTGCTATGTAGGCATTCTGTGACTAAGATTCCATTACAGAATGGGGCTGCTTGATGGCTGAAGTTTGAGCAGACTCAGCTGGTTGTTACAGCTGTGGGTCGCAGCGTGCTACATCAGACCAAATGTTCAGTTTGTAGACACTGCTGAAATCTTTCACTGACAGAAGTCCCATTGACTTTGAACAAAACATATCCAAGTGTCTCTTCAATGAGCATGCTAGAGAGATGAACAAAAACTCAGCACCTGACATTTCTATGCTTGTAGAAAGTGGAGTTATAACTAAAGTTTAAATTGGAAGGTTAAAGCTTGTGCACAAATGTAGTGGTCATATAAGACTACAGTCTTTCTTTTCAAATGCTTCAGGCTACTCAATATCTGTGTAGAATAGAATGGGGATTAATCAGCTAGAATGAAATATTATTGCTGTATAGTTTCAAACAAGCTTGTCTGAAGTCCCCAAACCAAATATAGTTCAAATGATGCAGCAATTGTCTCTTCTCAGTACATGAATTCGAAGGTTTTTTTAATAGCCATTTTAATAAATGTACTTGAAAAAGACACCTGTAAAGAGAAAGTTTATGTATCAAGTCCAATTTTACTGATTCTTTCTAAGTGTGAAGTTAGAGAATGATTCTGAAAGCAGTCTTCTAGAATTGTAGGATTAAAAGTGAAGGGGCAGGCAGTAATGCAAACAAGGCAATGGTAGTCTTTTTACTTCTCTTACATTCTTAACTGTTGTTCTTTTGGGTATCACAGCGTCTTTTTCATTGCATCTATTTTGTTACCACCATCAAAAAGAGGAGAAAATGTGAACTGAGAAATCTTAGAAATAGTATCAGGATGGGTAGAGTAGCTTACATTTTTCCAGATGGAAATGTTAAAGGAAACAAACATCTTTCTACCATTCTCCTTGTCTGTGCTGTTATTGGGACCTTATTGTCATAGTTTCATATTCAACCTACATGTTTGTGATTCTCAAGTCAATATCTTAGCCATGTTTTTGCTATTAACTGATACCCCTTCACAATCTCAATTTCAAGTACCCACTGTCTCATGAACATGCTCCATATTTCTTTCACTCTCTCTCTTTCTCTGTACCATAACTCTAACAATCCTTCTACCTTGCCAGTCCTGACAACCCATGATCCTATCATCTTTCCATCTCCCATGCCTATCTCATTTTCTGTCTTTCCTATATAGCCAGCTTGAATTCAATCATTTTAACTACTTCCTTGCAAACATCCACAATTCCATTTTCTATATTTTTTTTCATCATAATCTCTTAGCAAACATCAACCCTAAATAAATAAACTGTACTTGTACACCTAAGCATGACTGAAGAACCATGTTGCCTGGTTTCACTTTAAATCCATGATCATTAACTCAAAAGTTAATCCTTAATAATGCCCAGCAGTCATATTTTCCACAGTCCATTCACTCACCTACTATCCTAGACAAATAATTCTTACAATTTCCTCTCACCTCAAATCTCTAACTCTTCCCCCTCTATTCTTATTCACAGTTGCGGATCTCATTTTCTATTTCATTAAGAAGGAATCAGTTGAAAGAGAACATTCATAAATTCTATCCTCACATCTACACTTTCCTACCAGAATCTGCATCTACCTCTTCTACCTTTCCTCATACTACTGTAGACTGAATAGCTTTTCTCTTATCTAATGTCAGGCACTCCACTTGGATTCACATTCACCTCTTTCTCTTTCTCCTTTCTCTGTCTCTCTACACCCATCATTCTTTCCACATATGAGCAAACCATTATTTCTCTCATCTTTAAAATCTTTTCTTGACCTCACTTGAGCAAGTAGAATTCACTTAAAGGTGGAACTCCCCGCACCCCCACTTCATCTATCACTCCATTTCTCTGCTTCTCTTTACAAAAATTTAAAAATTAATTTAAAAAACTCATTGAAACAGTTCTCTATGCTAAGCCTCTCTAATTCTCCTTTTCCATTGATCTCTTAAATCCAGTCTGGTCTGGCTTTCCCCCGCATCTGTTGAATAGAAATGCTCTTGCATTTAATAAAGTTTATCACTCTGTCCTCCTTGACAGACTTTCTTTTGGATTCTAGGCAACCCATGCTCTTGGATTTCCTTTCCCCCCACTAGCCCCTTTCTCCTGGTATCATTTTGAGCTTTCTGTGTTGCACACTGAATGCCTTTTCTCTCTTCACAAATATGCTCTACCTGCTCAATTCCAACTCAGTTAATTGCCAGTCCTTCTTTTTGGTTGCTCAGGCCAAAAATCATTCTTGAATCCTATCTTGCTTTTACTCTCCACGTGTATTTCCTTAGCAAATCCTACCTATCACTTCTGACTTCAGAATATACCCATAATCTATCTTCCTATTGATCTGAACCATCATCACCTCTTGCCTGTATTATTACAACAGCCTCCTACCTGATTTCATCCTGCTCTCCATCCTGTCTTTTCTCAACACAGTGACAAGTATGTCTTTTAAAGTGAAAGTCAATCATTTTTCTGCTCAAAACCATCCAATCTAAACCAAAACTCCCTGTATGATCTGCATCTCCTAGTTTTTGTTCCACTTTTCTGCAGCTACATTATCCTTCTTACTGTTCCTTGAATATACTAGCTACCTTCCTGCTCCAGGACCTTTGCACTGACTGTTTCCCCTGGCTGCCTCTCCATGTACCTATGTAGCTTTCCCCTTCAACTCTTTAAGTCTTTGCTCAGAAGTCATCTTCTCAGTGAGACTACCCTGACCACTCCCTCTTTAACACCTCAAACTTCTTCCGCCACCCAACATTGGTAACCTTGACCAACTTTTCTTTCTTCTGAATGTGTATATGATCTTCTATTTTACTCATTAATTATGTCTGTTTTCTATCTCCACCTGTTAATAGGTAAGTTCCATGAAAGCAAGGATTTTTGTCTGCTTAGATCTTTAGCATCTAGATTGTTGCCTAGAGCATGGTATACACTCAGCAAGTAATTATTAAATGAATTAATGAATGAGATCCAGAGTCTTTCCCCTAAATATCTATTGATCAAATGTAGTTATCTTGCCAGGTCCCTTATCTACACATAACTGCACAAAACTCCTGTCTACTCAGTAATCCAAGAGAGTAGCCCTTTCCCTCATTGAGTTTAAAATACCTGCAAAGTAATATACATCATAAAATGTTTACTTACAGACAAAGTGAGAGAGTAGCATGGACATATATACACTACTAAATGTAAAATAGATAGCTAGTGGGAAGCAGCCGCATAGCACAGGGAGATCAGCTCGGTGCTTTGTGACCACCCGGATGGGTGGGATAGGGAGGGTGGGAGGGAGGGAGATGCAAGAGGGAGGAGATATGGGAACATATGTATATGTATAACTGATTCACTTTGTTATAAAGCAGAAACTAACACACCATTGTAAAGCAATTATACTCCAATAAGGATGTAAAAAAAAATGTTTACTTACAACAAATGCTTTGCAGACATCTGATATAGCACTTATTACTTTAAACTCTAATTATGTATATTTAATTTTTATTTCTGAATTATTTAACCCAAAAATGTTATGACAAATTCTCATGTATTCTTCCCACAGGTTTAAGAGATGTTATCATTTTGACATTTTTGTTTCATAAAATGGTAGTCTCATCTATATTTCTACATTCCCATTTATATCCTCTCTCTCCCCAGTGATAACTACTGTCCTAAATTTAGAGAATTTTATACTCAAACAGGATTCTATACTCCATATATGTAGACATAAAAATATATAGTATTTGTTTACAGTTACAATTTTTCTTAAATAGTATCATACTGTACATAGTCTTTGATGAATTAACTCTGTTATTTTAGTGTTGTGTTTTGGGTTTATCCATATTGATATGTTTTAATTACTTTAAGGTATTCCCCTTGATGAATCAGCAGTAGTTTATTCACTAATTCCTCTGTCAGTAACAACTGTGTTCTTTCCAATTTTCACTTAAACATGTGCTAAAATGATCATCCTTACACTTGATTCGTTGTGTACTTTTGTTGGATTTTCCATATTGAATATATCTACAAGTGGAATTGCTGAGTACTGTGGTTTGTACATCTTTACTTCAGTAGGTATTGTCAAATTTCTCTCAGATGTAGCTGTACCTTCTAGTTAGCAATCAGCACATTCAGTTTTGCCAATTGGATCAATATGAAATGGTATTTCCTTGTTTTAATTTGTACTGTGAATCAGTAAGGATGAGCAACTCTTCATGTGGTTATTGGCATATCCAGGTTTCTTCTATAAATTACCTTTTCATATAATACCCACTTTTCTATTGGATTCTTTACGGTGATTTATAGGATTTGTTTATATATTCTATATGCTAGCTCTAAGTCAATTAGGTTGAAAATAACTTTTCCCAGTCTATGACTTATCTTTATACTTGGTTCATAGTGTCTTTTGTCATGAAGAGTTTTTTAATTTTAATTTTTTGTGTCAAATGATAGTCTTTTCTATGGATTTGTGCTTTGTCTTGTTTAAGAAATCTTTTTCTTTACTGATATAAGAAATATATTTTTCTCTAAAAGTTTTGCTTGTTAGCATTAAGCTTTTAACCCCTCTGATATTTTTGTGTATGTATTTGTAGAGTGAAATATGGATATGGCTTTATATTATTCCAGCATCACTTACTTAACTGTCCATTCTTTCCAAAGTGATTTGTGATACCACTTCCTTCGTATATCACTTTCGATACATGTGTGTCTTTTTCTTGGCTCTTAATTCAGTTCCATCTCAATTTTCCATGTCTCACTGAGTTGACTGGTATAGATTTATGATTTTAAACATGAGGCGTGGTCCTCCATGCTTTTCCTTCTTAAAAATTATCTTCGCCATTCCATTTACTCTTTGATTCACTCTGGTCTGACTTCTTTGGCTATCATTTTATTTAACATATTTTTATAGCGATCATCAAGAAACCCCTAATAGGTAATATGGATGCTTTATACATTTTTTAAATTACATTCCTAAGCAACATTGAATATAAGTTAACTTCTCTCTTCTTTTTAAAAAACTCTTGGCAGGTGTTCAAGGCCCTCTACCATTGGTGTCCAAACTTCTGGTCTGTCTTCATCTCCTGCCTTCTCTGGCACCCCACTCACATTGCAGCCCTAATACTGCTGTCACAACATACTTTTGTGCATTTGTTCCTTTGTGAGCTTTTTCTTTGTCTGAAACAGAGTTCCCCATCCAGCCTAGGGAAAACACATTTTCAAAATGGGCACAGTGAATGCTTCCCAAAGAGTCTTCAAAATGAATTTTAAAGTAAAAACAAAAATAAATAACAAAATTGTATCATAGCTAGTTACAAAAGCATTCATTTCTTTCCTTGGGAGGTTGTGAACAACTTGACAGCAAGAACCACATATTTTTGCTTTGATTTTCTTAACCTAATACACAGTACACGCAAGCATTCTTTCATTTATTTATTCATACAACAATTGCTTACTGAGATCTTCTGTGTACCAAATAGTTTTCTATGCACTTGAGATACATCAATGTACAAAATAGACAAAATTCTGGTTCACAATCGGGAAAAGCTGAATTATATAATCTATACCATATGCTAAATGTATTTTTCCTATCTTCTTTACATGTGAAGAGTGGTGTCTATAGTTACAAAGCAATTATCACTGAAAATGTTTTAAGAGCTTTTTCACACCAGCAGTAGTTCTGAAGTTAAATTTAGAAAAATTCAGCCTCAAAAGAAGTAGATAAACACAAGAGTTAATAGAGAGAAATTGTAAGGGCATTGAGAAACTCAGTTGAGTGTAAACTTGCTTCCTATAGCAAGTACATGTGTATTTTGAATCTGCCCTTCTTGTGTCTACTTTTATGGCCCACTGATCAGCCTAATAATATTCAAATGAAAAATGCGTGAAACCAAAGTCATCAGATGTGTGTTTATATTTGTAAGCTCAGAAAGGAATATGCTTTAAACAATGATAGGGCTGTGGCCTATAATTGCTTTTCTTTGTCCTAAACTTAACTTTGAAAATAACTTTGGGACAAAAAAAAATCAAACTGTACTTTATAAAAATTTTTTTGTTTGTTTATTAAAACTAACAATTGTTTGGTCAAGCGATGTCTGAAAATATCTTTATCTCTTCCATTCAGTAATTGCTGGACCAGGAAAGACCTTCACACAGGTCACATTATTGCTTAATTAATTTAGCATTAAAGCGTGACAGGGTGTGTTTTAGTGTCTATTAATGCTCACCTTGGGTGCCTTCAACTGCTTGAGTCATGTATTAATAACCCAGTAAAGCATGCCCTAGAGTCACCTAGTGTCATTATAAAATGGTTATTTAATTTGGAATTTTATTTTTAAACCTTATTTGCCAATGAATTTATACTCTCTATTCTTCTTCTGTATGAAATATTTTCTTCCCAGTTAGAATTTTCAAAGTAATTTGCCATTTGAGGGGTGAAAAGTCAGCAGGACAATTTAGCTTCCCTATTGTGAGTGTGTTATATATTTATAAACTTGCTACATAAATACAAACAGAACAATAAAGGAAGGCTTTGTCTACTACATATGTGTTTTTAGAAAACTTGTCTGACGTGTAGAGGAATCACTTTCCATTCAGTAGAACTGGATTTTCTGTCACCAATAAATAACATTTGGTGACCCTTTGTTATCCCTCACCTCAATGATATACATGTAAATGATCGGTTGGCTAGCTCTTCCCTTCTTCTCTCTACAGTGTTACTTTTGATTGATTAATGAACTATGGTATAACCTAAATAATGAAATGAAACCATATGAGGGGGCATTGGATATCTCAAAATACCCCAATCCTAATTATCATCCCTTGTTAGAAGCAGCAGCAACCTCTTGCCCTCCACCCCTCCTCCACATTGCTTAGGCTGTCTTTTTTGTGCCTGGAGCCCTTGGATTGACCTTACCCCGGGTTATCACCTTTGAAGAGGAAACCAATACTTCTCAGTATTTGTCCTCATTGCCACCAGTCCTCATTGCTTCCAGACCTATATCAAAAGTCAGATCACACAGAATGCTCAAAGAGATTGTAATTATAATGCCAATTACAAGGTCAAGCTTGGGAGAAGATGGCTTGCACATCAAAACAGTTGCGAGATTTCTTTTCTGCATATCAGTAAAAATTTGGAAAAAGTATGTGAGAAGTGTTGCTGAAGGGGTCAGGTGAGGGAAGGAGGAACATGATTTCTATGTCTGAAGTTTTTGGAAAGTACACGTAAAATAGATTATGGAATCAGTAGCCTGGCTTGAGTGTGTGGAATTGGTTTGCATGGAAGGTGCCTGAGTGAAGATTTCTATCACAACCCCTTTTAACTCATGTGGTGGACATATACAGAGGACATGTGGGTCTGGAACAAGGACAGTGATTATTGTGGGTTTAATTAAGTAACACCTTCCATTGCAGCTGTTATTGCATATATGTGCAAATCAGCTCAGGTATTGGCAACTGTAAGGCAGCTGTTGAGCTGACAAATGCTTTTTGTTTTCTTTATTATGTCAATAAGCAAAGAGCATCAGAAGCCATTTGCTTTTACCTGACAGACAGCTATTTACCTTCATCAACTTGCATCCAGGCTGCAACAAACGTACTGATACGTTTATAAGACTTAGAGAGTAGTGAGTATTCTAGAAGTCATAAAACATGACTGCCAGAGACCAGAACATAAATTCTATTAAAATATAGAGTTCTGGAACCTCAGTGATGTTTCTGGACTCTACTCATGTCAAAATAACCTTCTCAAACTGAAAGTTAGTTGCTATATCTTACACCACCTACCTGTAAAACAAACACAAAAAGAATGCTTGGTAGACCTCTTTGATGTTTGGGAACAGCTTAAACTTGATAGATGATCAGAGTTTGAAAAGACTTCCTGCTGGTCAGGGCTGCAAGGCAGCAACAAGGGCACCATCTCCTCTGAACCAGGGTACTCGGTGCAGGAGTGTTGGTAGCAGATTAAGAAACTGTCTGAACTCGTGGAAAGACACAACAGTAGAATTAGGAAGACCCTAGGATTTTGTAGCAAAGCCATGCCTCTTCACCTAATAGCTCTTTTCCTTTTGAGAAAGGTTCCTGGTTTTACCCTGTTCACACATATATACTGAATACCTGGTTATCAGGCAACAGCTGACCATGTAACCTGAGGTGTCCATTTTGAACTTCTCAAGAAGCTATAAAGTCAGAAGGCTGGCATCACTTTATTATTAATTATAGGTGATAAATATATAGAGCTGGATAGATAGGTAGATAGATAGATAGATAGATAGATAGATAGATAGATAGATAGATAGATAGTTATAGAAAGCACAAATAGGTAATGTGAGCACTCCCACTAGACACAGTTCTCTCATATTACCATTCCTGCTCCAGTCAACACCTATGGCTTCACGGGCAGTTTCACTGACATGAAGGGGATGTCATTTAAACCTGGGTAACAGAATATGTTGTAATGTATGCTGACATCAGCCAGAGGTAGGTTTTTGTGACCTTTGTAGCTCTGGAGTTCTGAAGAACACTGGATAGTGTCTACTCTCTTTGGTCATAATTCCAAATGGCACATCTCACTGTCTACTTTGTTTGGCAAAGAGATGTCTAAAGCTGTCAATCTCCACTGATACAGAAGCAGCAGCTAATTGTGTAATTGTGGAAGGAATAAGATTTTAGGTGAGGGAGATGCTGATGTTTTGTGACAAAGAATATTCAGTAAGAGTTGTTTAGATGAACTTCTGAGAGTTTGAAAATATGTTTTCCATTATGAGTGACCATAATGAGGCTCCGGTGTGGAACATACTTTCAACACTCAGGTAGATAATGTGACCTACTGTATGGATGTCAGTCAGCCTCCTTCCCTGGCATGGAAGCCACCTCAGTGCTTTTCCATAGGGGTCATGAGCAATGTGGTCATTGAATGAGAAATAAAATTTTGCATGAGCTTTCCAGTAGATATTCACTGTCACCAAGGCTAACCTAATTACCATCACTCATAGGGAACCAAGTTGCTAGCAACAGAGACAAATATGGGATATGGTTCCATACCTTACTGAGTCAGCAGCCCTATAATGAGAGTTCAAATATATCCTTCTTATTCTGTAATAGATGACTATCTGTATTTAGATTCCCTTTCCTTGTCTACCATGATTTTCTGCCAAGGACCCTACCTGTGGATTCATTAAATGCCTTGTTCATCATCATATATGAAGTATCTGGCATTATGAAAAGATGATAGGTCTATTGAAGCCTTAATTTCTGCGATTGCTGGAGGTCATTGTGAGACTGGGATATGTCCTATAGAATCTGGTATAGAACAAGCCAGTGGCTACTATTTTGTGATCATTCTCCCATGGCTAAAAACATGGGTCTGGGCAATAAGGAGACAGAAGTGAGAGTGACTTCTTCACTTTTGCAGCCTGTGATCAACTTCCCCAATTTTTGCTCCACGTGAACTTTTCCCTAAACTCTATGAATTTAGAGGTATTAGGACTCTGTATTAATGCTTTTACCAGAGGACATAAAAATTGTTCCATTGAATTAGAAGCTGAAGCTGCTCTTGGCCATTATAGGCACCTCATGTTCCTGAATAAATCAGCAAAAAGGAGGGTCCTTATGCTTACTGGGGTTATTTTTCCTAGTTATTAAGAGAAATAGGATTGCTGCTAAGCAATGGTAACAAAGAGGAATATCCCCTTGGGACGGGGACTGCCTCTTCTTTTTTTTTTAATTTAATTTTTTTATACAACAGGTTCTTATTAGTTATCTATTTTATACATATTATGTATATATGTCATTCCCAATCTCCCAATTCATCCCACCCCACCCCTGGCTTTGCCCCCTTGGTGTTCATACATTTGTTCTCTACATCTGTGTCTCAACTTCTGCCCTGCAAACCAGTTCATCTGTACCATTTTTCTAGGTTCCACATACATGCATTAATATATGATATTTGTTTTTCTCTTTCTGACTTACTTCACTCTGTATGACAGCCTCTAGATCCATCCATGTCTCTACAAATGACCCAATTTCATTCCTTTTTATGGCTGAGTAATATTCCATTGTATATATGTACCACAACTTCTTTATCCATTCATCTGTCAAGGGGCATTTAGGTTGCTAGATGCCCATTGACAGATGACCTGGCTATTGTAAATAGTGCTGCAATGAACATTAGGGTGCATGTGTCTTTTTGAATTATGGTTTTCTCAGGGTATATGCCCAGTAGTGAGATTGCTGGGTCATATGGTAATTCTATTTTTAGTTTTTTAAGGAACCTCCATACTGTTCTCCATAATGGCTGTATCAATTTACATTCCCACCAACAGTGCAAGAGGGTTCCCTTTTCTCCACACACTCTCCAGCATTTGTTGTTTGTAGATTTTTTGATGATGCCCATGGGACTGCCTCTTCTATAGAAGATTATATAATATCTACTCAGGCATACTGCTTTTGAGTGAAGTTTTGCAAAGAACCAGGCAAAGAACCCTGAATCAGCTGAGGTGCTACTGAAGGAAGACAAATGGAGTATAGACTGGATAGTGGAAGAAGGAACTTACTAGTGCCAGGTATAGGGTCATAACAATTTCAGAAACAAAGATTGTTTTCTTTACTGATGTGTTCCCTTGCTCTTATGTAGGGTATATTAGAGATGATTAATATCACAGTTTAGCTCTCAGCTTACAGTCCATCATTATATAGTGATAGAACTAGAGGAAGAATGTTGGATACATTAACTGATAAGATTTTTGATTGTTCCTCTATGGGGAAAGGAAGAGTAAGTATATTTGTGTTAAGCAGTAGCATGTTGTTGTTATTGGGATTTTCAAGACTAGAAAGGGGAATATATGAATGTTGACAAAGCCAAAGCATGGACTATATAGTTGCTCAGAACCATCTGACTACCCTTCCTATGTTTGGTACCCTTCCTGCCCTATAAGTACCACCTGCCAAAGTGTGAAGCTTGAGAACTCTCTTTCCCAGCTTCCTTGGGCACTGTAACCAAAGCCCTATCTAGCCTTACTATTAAGTACTAATTAGCTATTATTAACTATTAACTGTTAAATTAACTATTTTTAACACTTAATATTTAATATATGGTACTGGAAATTTCTAACATGGCTCAACTGTGCTAAGAAAAGTCAAACAAATGGTTGGCTTTTATTTGAGCCTTAGGGAAGAGCAGACTTCCTAGGGGTGAGTAAGGTGGGAGGCCCCAAGGGGAACTTAAAACTCACGGGGAAGAAAGACATGGTCACATCACCTGGGTCCTTCTTGGCTACAGAGGTTCTTTTCCTGGCTCACACATGGCAGAACCTGAACTGTAAAAGAGCGTTGTTCAGTTATGCTTTCTCTTAAAAATAAGACAAAACTTCTCTGTCAGATGCTTTTCGCAAAATAAAAATTCTATTTCAGATGTAAGAATATACTGTTATTAATAGACACAGACATCTCCAAGTTGATCTAAGTCCTATAGCTAGAATTAAATTGAGGAATTTTTCCTCTCAAAGATATTTTGCTTGCAGAAGCGTTTCCAAAGCTGCTCTTTTTATATCTGGAAGAGACCAAGGAGTGTGAATAAGTAAGTGCTCATTTTTGAGTTATGCCAGGAACTGATCTAGCATTTTAGATTCCTGTGCAAAATAATTTCACACGCTCTTGAATGTGACATGAACATGAATGCGACAAATCCCTTTATTATTACTCTGTCTTCACTTGCTTGACATGGTTTTTCAAATTGTTTAGGAAACAAATGCAAAAATATTCCAGAATACTGTAAGGGTTTTGCGCTCTCTTTAAGGTTGATGCCACTTTATTCATTTTGAAAACTGTGTTTGCAATGGCTAATATTCAAATATTTGTTATTATCTTGGATTTACATTAGAATATATGCATTTTTCCAGAAAAAAATGATTTTGGCATTATTCACTTAACAGTCTAAAATACCATCCTGCAATAGAATTTTGCAGCGTAAGTCATTTCTCAGAGGTTCCTAATTTCAGAGTTGAAGGTAAGCCAAATTTTTTTTCCACGCATAAAGGCTTTTCAGGATTAATCACAGAGAAGATAATAACAATACCAATAGACTACCAGAGTGAAAATTGGACTTGGTCTGTCTTTGGACATTAAGAGGGCAGTGTGAGTATGCTGGGTCCTTGGTGGTTTGGGAAGAGTCATGTGAATGAGAGGATACCAAACTAAATTGTAAGTAAATCTGCTATTTTTCCAAGCATGTAGGAAATGCAAAAAGTGAAATTTAAGTCTTCATTCTTGTTAGATTAAAACTATTTTTCTTAAAGGAGGTTTCTCTCTCTCTCCCTCTCCCTCTTCCTCTCCCTCTCTCTGTCTCTCTCTCTCTTCTCTCCCTGTTTCTGGGTCTTTCTAACTCCTCTGGAAAACTCAAGTTTGAAGTTAGGTTTGAATTGAGCCTGAGAAATTTCTGGCTTCGAATCATTTGGCTTAGAAAGAATATTCCCATTCAGCCCTTGGATCATAGAAATCCTGCTGGACCAAAACAAACACCACTGCCGCCTACACACTTATGTTGCCCTCTTAGGGGCCTGACTTTCTAGTTCACAAAGGTCAAGAGCAAGCATCATTAAAATGGGCGTGCTGGGAAGGGGTAAACATGCATTTTGCAGTAACTTATGATTTAATCTAGCAGGGTAAGTGCAAGTAGCTTGGCCTTACTTTACCTCCTTTTGTTATGAATAGCACCCCTTGATAAACACAAATTTTCTTTTTACTTAATCACAGCCCATTATAAGTCCATATGGGAGTCTTTTCAATGCTACATGCCAGTAATGTTGGTTTAAATGCCTGTAAAGTTTCCCTAGCTAATTACACTTCTATTATGTCATCACATAGACTGCCTGGGAAGAATGTTTAGAGAACTGAAACAGGGGGAAGGGTAGGCAAGTTCTCAAGAGCATTTCATCATGAATATAACTCTGTAACAGACTAAATATTGAGGATAATATGGGAACTAACACACACATCTTTGCAATAAATTGTTTTTTTCTCTCTGGTACGTTTTTCGTAACTCCTTCTGTGTCTGTTCAAGCATCCGTTCCCCATGTGTTGGAGGTGTCTCCATGTTTATTAGTCAGACTGGGTCAGCTGCAATTTGCAGTGTTTACTTTCACAATAGCTATGTGCACTATATATTTCTTGAAGGGGAACTAGCGCAATGCTTCCCCTTTGCCTTCAATCACTAGCAGATGCAGAACCGTCAGATCATTTCCTTTTAACTGGCCTAAGGGACTAAAGGAATTCAGAGGAATTCTAAACCAAGTGGTTCCTCTGTGTTGCCTGATTTCACTTCTTGAACCTAAGGCTAAGAGTCTGGGTAACATGATCTGACTTCCTTCTGAAGTATTCATTTCCTTTCCTTTGTTTTTCTTTTGAGCGTCAAACTTTGTAAACTCATTTACCTTTAGACATTCATGCTATGTGTGAGTTGGTGTTGGAAGAAGTACAACATTGAAAACTAATCTTGAGCTTTCTATTAATGCTTCTTCTGACGTTTTTTTGAAAAGACTGTAGCATCACTTAGCAGACAGGTCCTTGGAGTCAAGAAGCCCAGGATCAGCTTCTGACTTTGAAATTAGCCCCCAGATTACTTGAGGCCAGTCAGACCCTCTGGGTCTCTCATCAATAGACTATGCCTCTTAGACACCATAACCATGACCTCCCTATCCCTGGTTACCTCCAACTTCTGCCATTTGAAGTTATCTTAATTGCAAACCTGTATATATGTGTATAAATGTACACATGCTTACATATATCCATTAGGTCCCCAAATGAATCTGGGAATCTAGAAAGGGAGAAGATTCAAAGGAGAATTTGAAGAAGAATGTGATGAAACAAAAATTAATGAAATTGGAGAGGCTTTAGGCTTGATGTTGAACATGGAAATTTGGGAAAATAGGTAAAAGAAGAAAAGCAAGGGATAGCCTAGAAAAATCAAAAGATAATGTTACAAAGAAAAGAAAGAAAATCCCAAACCTCATTTGCCTCCATTTTTTTCTCTCTAACAAGGAAATTCTAATGAACAGATTTTTATTGATTTATTTCTGGTTTGGCCCCTGAGCTCTAAGTTTTGGCCAAGAAAGAAAATTCCCTGCTGAGAATGGATACTGCCTTTTTTGTGGCCAGCAGTAACTGGTTAAACACAGAATGTGCTGGGGCCTGTGAGACTTAGATCTTTCAATGAGTATATTTTCCAAAAGCCACTCTACAATAAGGTAAGCACTGAATTAGAATTACTCTCTGAGTCCCACAATTATCAGAAAACAGGCTTTTGTGATTTCGGGTGTTGGTGTGGACCAAATCTTATTCTGCCAAACAAATTGGCCCTTCTTTTAAAAGCTTTCCATGTTGTTAAAAGGACTACTTTTATAAGTTTATAATATATCATCATGTATTTCCCATGTATTTGCTGTTACCTTCTTATATGATTTTTTGGTAAATACTATTTGAAGTCCAGAAATATTTCAGATGGTTTCATAAATCCTGGTTCAAGAAATAAGGAATTGTCCTGTAGTTTGGACAGTAGTTGTACAATCAGTATGGATTCTGAGTCTAAATTTATAAAGTTTTTTTTTAAAAGAGAATAATTCCAAATGTCTAAAGTGCTACATTATTTCTAAGCAATATTATGATGGTCGTCCAGAAAACTCTTCTGCAAAACCAGATATTTACCAACGCAATGAAATATTTTCTTCAATGTGCTTATTTCCATTTTGCAAACAAATCCCTCAATTTAAAAACATTTAGTTTTGAACAGCAGTCACGCAGTTTGCTGAATGAAGCTTTCTTTTATTTCTGATTAGTTGTTAAGGAAGGTAAATGTTACCCAGCACACCAAACACCTAAACTTCAAAGATGTCACAGTTGCTTCAAAATTTCCCTCCTCGTTGTTGTTTCATTTATAACTAATTACATATGATGATGTGGAGAATGCCCAAGTGTTAAAACTAGGACTGTGGGTATATTTATCAGTGTATATGTCCATGCTGTTCGCTGTGTGTAAACTCTTGGCTGAGATTGTCATACAGCTCCTGTTTGTCTCACAGTGAGGGTATGTGTGGCAGTCTTGTTTTGCCCCACCACACACACAGATTAAAGAGAAACAAAATCACTTCATAAAACAGATAGATTCTACTTTTTGTTTTCTTGCCCTGCCCTCTCTGCCCACAGCCAAATTTTTTTCTTTGCCAGTATTATGTGGGGTTAAATTCTTTTGAGTGACATAGAGCAATTTATTAAAATTACAATCTGTTCAAATAAATATTTTACTGAAATAATTTATCCCTTATTATGAATTCATACATGTAAGGTACTCAGAACAGGGCCTGACACACAATGTGCTCTCAAAATATGTGAGTTACTCTTGTTATTTTCTCCCCCTCCCCAACCCCTACTCATTCTAAAGAGGAAAACTAGTTGGCAATCAGTCTGCCTAACCTGTAAGGGAGAGAAGAAAGGAGGGTATGGGCTGCAGAGAGTGAGGTTAGGTTCATGGGGCATTCTTAAAAAAAACAGCTAACATTTTTTGAGCACTTATATGCGCTTTCCATGAATTTTATGATAGACTTCTCACAAGAGCTCCAGGAGGTAGATGTTGCTGTTATTTTAAAGATGAGGAAACTGAGGTTGAGAGAGGTTAAACTGTCCACGGTTGCAAACTAAGTGAAAGAGCTGGAACCCAGGTTAAAAATTTTTTTAAAGCTTATGCTCTTAGCCACTTTCTGGTCTGCCTCCTTGTTCTAATCACCAGGCATGTTCTCAATTCTCTAGTTAAAGTAGCATTGTGCCTGGGACAGAGTAAGCCCTCAATGAATTTGTGTTGAATATTTTTGGTCCCTCTAATGTATGTGGGTGTGTATTTATTATTTTGTGAGTCACAACAAGTTGAAACCATAGCTCTGTTTTATACAGAGCTAGGATGGACCTAGGGCCATTACATCATGCTGCCTAATAGGGTTGGCCTTTGTTATTAAAGATCTTTAGATGTCAAAGATCTTATTACTTTTATATACCCAGTGAATAAGACAGTGCCTGGCACCTGTAGTATCTTAATAAACATTTATTCACTCCTTCACTTCAAGTATTTCCTCCCATGTTCATGTTCCTGTTTTTTTCCATAGCATTCTCTACTCTCATCCCCATCTCCTGCTTGGCATGTCTTTTTCATTATTCTTAAATATCTAGCCCTTTCCTTTTCCAAGTTTAAACCCATAACTTTGCAGCTAGCTAAGTTTCCAGGGCCACCCCAGTCCCAAACAATGGCTTCCCTCCTCTGAAGTTTGAGAGCCCTTACTCTCTGCACCACTCACATGGCACTCATTGCTGGCGATTTTCCAAATTTTTAAATACTTTTTCCCCCTTCTCACTAGTTATAAGTTCCTCCAGGGCCAGAACTGTTTTATACAAATATGTGTTTAACATAGTCACCAAATTAGTGCTTTTTTACATAGTGAGTTTCAGTTTACTACAAAGACAGCTTTATTACCTGCTACATTTCTGTGTGGAGGAAAAACAATTGCTCCATGTGGCTGTTCAGTTAACTCAGGTGCAAAATGAAATTTCCATCTTAAAGAAGAATACTTTCACTCAAAGTAGTCTGTGTGTGTGTGTGCGTGTGCGTGTGTGTGTGTGTGTGTGTAAATATTCTGAGCATGTGTATTTAGGTTAAGAAAACCTAAAAATGTCGATTTTTTTAAAGGTGCTTGTAATGAATGTCACATCATCAGGTCAAATTAGTACTTAGTAATTTAGGGAAGGGTGATAACAACCCCTGTGATGTGAAACTAGGGTCTAGATGCTAGCATTTACTATGCCAGCAATTGCAATGGAGAATTCACTACTAAATATAGTGAGAATGTGCTAAAAAGTGCCTTGTTAATCTAAAGGGGAATTTCCGATTGGGAGTGGGCAAAGAATTGCCTCATATCCTGTTACACATTGCTGTAGTGTTTCTTTCTAAACCCTAAGAGTAGCCTCAAGTCACGGTTAGTGCAAAGGACGTTAAATTTTAAAAAAGATGCATAAATGAGTCATCTTGATTATTGCCCAACTTCTACACCATTATTCTTTATGTATTATTTTTAGTGTTGATGCCATTTACTTTGATTCGTCTATTCAGTTTCTCTAGGGATCCTGCTCAGAACCAAAAGGGAGAACATACTTCAGAGATGTTAACATTCATGCATTCTGCTAGTCACTCTGCAGCGGAGTCTACACATGACATCTTTTTAAATCATTCCTGCTGCATCATTTTTCCCTTTATTTTTTAACTTCTGCTCTTATCACAAGGCCCTCCTGCTAGAAAGCGGTGATTGTGCTAATCTCCACCTTTAGAGGTGGTTGAAGATTATTTGTTTTGGTTTTGTTTAATGGAGAGACTTTATAGTGTATCAAAGTCTATAATATAAAAGTGGATTAAACTTTTTTACATACTGAAAAGCACAATTAATTCAGTGTAAAGATAATTTCTTTGAAGTACAGTAAATCAGCCATGTTTGAATATCAATGAAAAGCAAATGCTGACTTAGAAGGAAGAACAGTCAACTCCAGGTTTTAAACCATCACATTTTAAAAATGCCCCTTGCAATATATCATCAGGTACATAGATTTCATTGATTCATCTGCTTCCTTCATTTAAATGAAAAATGATTGCCCACCACTGTTATCCTCTTCCTTCCCCAAACTTCCACCAACACCAAAAAAGTGGGATGTGATTGCCCCATGATTTATGGTTTATGCTCAGAATTTCCCAAAAGGTGGTAGATCTGACCAGTCTGCCTTCTCCTTGTCCTACGCTTTTCCTGGTCTCTGTACAGTTGACCTCTGAATAACTCAGGGGTTAATCTGCATATAATTTATAGTTGGCCCTCTGTATCTACAGCTCCTCCACATCTGTGAGTTCATCCAACCATGGACCGTGCAGTACTTTAGTATTTACTATTGAAAAATATCTGCATGCAAGTGGACCCACACAGTTGAAACCCACATTATTCAGCGGTCAACTGTATTTCATGTTGCTTTGGGTCTGGAAAACTGCTTTGATTTCAGGCTTATATTAAGTAGGATAGGGTATATTTCTTTGGGCTTTCCAAAGTGTTTATTTCTCAGAGAACTTCTGAGGCCTTCATATTTCTGTTGGGAAGGAAGACATTTTTTTCCCACCCTTCTAGGTTCTTCTGACTGATATAAGAATTAAATTGACATTAGACAGATTAACAGGAGCAAATCAAACCAAAGTTTAATAACATATATACGCGGAAGAGACCCAGGAAAACTGAGTAACTCGTCAAAATGGCCTGAGCCTTCATCTTAAATACTGTCTTCAGCTAAAGACAAAAAAGGATGTTAGGGAAAGTGGTTTGGGATTGAGGGGGGTAGGGGAGAAGGCAATTGACATGGAGATGGAAAAGCAAATGTTTGGTAAATAAATGTTTGCTGCATCGTGCACAGACAATAGGACGCACAGTAACTCTTATCTCCAGGCACTACGTAGAGTTTTCCCCACCACATCTAGCCCATGTTCTTTGCAGATACCTCGGGTGATAGGTCTATTCTGGGAACAGGCCCTCTATCTAAATTCTTCAGGTAGCTAAGGGAAAGGTTGAAGTTTCTTCCTGTGTCTTTTGGGTCTTGATTGTTTTCAGCCTGAAATAATCCTCATGCCAAATACACATTTTGTGGTGGCAAGTTTTGGTCCCCTGCCCTTCAAAGACCTTAGAACCAGTGAAGTACATTTGCATTGCGATTCTGCAGCAGTAAAATGGCTGTATGTTGTGCATTTAGAAAACACCAGAAATGCATGGGTCTTTCTGATCTACTTTCCTTCTTCATAAATCTAGTACCATTGGAAGGGAAATGAGAAGAAAGGTTGGAAAGACTCTAACTTATCTTTTACTGAAAGTATAGAACGATTAATAGAGAAAGAGCGTACCCTCCAGTTAGCTTTCTCCTATTTTCTCTCTGTAAATTCCCCCCAAATTACACTTATAATGAAACATCACAAAGCTATCATGTTAAGCAGTCAGATAGAAGCTGTTATTCCCCTCTGTACTGTGAAACCTCCGGTAAATTTACATTTCCTAAATATGAGAATCTTTCCTACATTTTTCAGCTGTAGAAGAAAAGGTAATGAGTACCACACACCAAAAAAACATATTTTAAGTCTTTGTCAGACTGAGGAATCATTTCTCAGTAGAAAGTACAGTTGTGGCCAATGGACTTGACTAAGGTAAAGCAAATGATACAAAAAGACATTTCTGTAGTGTCCGAATCAAGGACCAGTACCTGGAAGAGTTAACTACTGCTCCACCCTTCCTTCAAACTGCATTCCACTGATCTGGAGCTCAACCTTGCTCAACACAGCTCATTGTTTTTGCTCTGCCAATGTCTCCTGAAATATATCAGTTTTGGACAAAATCAAGATTACACAAAGCTAAAGGGAGATGTGGGAAATATGAATCCTAAAGTGACAATGTCTTCCTTGGAGATGTTAATAGTCAACACATTCAGAAATATCACAGGGAAGGAACCAGATCCCTTGCCAGGGCATGTCTTTATATCCGGCACAGTGATACACATATATGTGTGTGTGTGTGTGTGTCTGTGTGTGTGTGTGTGTGTGTATATATTTCTTTCCCTTTTGTCCAGTGGGATTTTTTTCAATGGACTGGCAAAAAAGAGCCATGTGATTTTAGCAGTGTAAGGGGAAAATCCTTTGTGACTGCTTTGTGCTGAATTGCACTCCCTGAACTTGTTGTATATGCTACTGTGCATGAAAGGGGACATATTTTATCCCCCAAAATTGAAGAAATAGTGTGCCGAGGGAGTATATTTCAGATTTGAGACAAAAGTGAGTGTGCCCTATTTTAAAAAAATATGAGGCAAATAAGCCTACTGATGGAATATTTTTCAAAAGAAAAGAAACCTCAATTGAATCACATCAGAAAATATACTCACAATAGCCCAGCTAAAATCTAACAGTATGGAGTGCATTAAGCTACTGGGAAGCTTTGTCTTACAGCTCTGAGAGCATATTCTTGATACAGAGGGGCAAGGTTTGCACTAGAAACTCACAACGCACACCACATCACAGCTGCCCCAGGCTTCCTCTCATCTTTTCACTCTGTTCTCCTTGATTCAGAAATGAGAGGAAGAAACAAGAAACCCTGTCCCCATAAGGCTGGTGTGAGGTGGGAGTGGGGAGAGGGGGCTGGAGGGGAGGAAGGAGGTTATGGCGCTGTCACTCAGCACCAGAAAATGCCATTTATGTGGCTCCAGTGCTCACTAAGGAAGCAGAAATAAAGCACTCTGATGTGGCGCCGCCCCTCCCCGATGCACTCTCGCTCATTACAGCTCTTTCTTCAAACTGCTGGGTAGACAGCTGGCAGCCAGCTCCTCAGAGGAGGCTGGAGTAAGGAAGCATATAAATTACTGTTGCATTTTACAGCTAAGATAAACTCAAACTGCAGGGTTATAGCCTAAAATGACATGAAGAAAAGGCTCCAGCAGGCCTCGCAAAAGAACAAGGAATCGAAAATGGATAGAAAGAGTTACTCAGGGAATACGGGATCATGGAGAAGGAAAAAAAAATTCTAAACAAGTTGTGTAAAATCTGATGCTTTAGTGGGTCTTAAAGAGCTTATGTCAGCTTAATTCTGTGTGGTAGCATAATGTAAATCTATGGGAAATGGGGCTTTAGGCATCTCTGCTCTATTCCATTTCTGCAGATTGCCGAGCATGGCAATAAATGTCAAGTGATTATTTATTTGATCATTAGAAACTTCATTAGATTTTGATTTGATGCTCTTCAACCTCCCCATTCCCCATGACTACCACCAAAAAGAAAGCTCAGTTTTGAAATTCAATCCAGCTAGTTTGATTGGGGAAAAAAAATGTTATGAAATAAAATCTAGTAAATACCAGCATCTAGATGACAACATTCTGCATAAATATAGAATCTCCTCTCCAAGGAGTTTATAGCACTTTGCTAACACGATGAAAGATACATTTTGGCTCCAATGGTGAAATTTTTGGAAGCTTCTTTAGTATTTTGTTAGATGGAAGGATGTTTCTGAGGTGAGATCAAACCCCTCTGGCTACAGACAGAGTCTGATTGTATGTTCTTGGCTTACCAGCCTTAGCTCATAATGTATTTAAACTTTCACTCAGCCTTCTTGGATGTGATCTAATTGCAGATTATATTACCTGAGAAAGAGAGTTTGTGGGCCCTTAGTTCGCCTAGGTAGTTTGGGACTCATCTGGTTGGTGCCTGAATGTTTGTTTCACCCCTGCTCAAAGCATAGAACCTGAACCTTATTATCTTCATAAAACAGGGTTTTTTAACTGTAGTCAGCAGTGTCGGATATACTGTTTACAGCTGGCTTTTTCATTGCAGTTTCAGTTTCTCCTGTTCCTTTCACGCTGCAGTTTTCCTGAGAATCATGTATAATATGGGAAACAAAGAAAGGATGAGAGAGACACTGTGCTGCAAGGGGCTTGCTTCCTCAGGGAACAGTACTTGCATGTCAAAAACCCCACCAAATAGGAATCGGAGTGACTTTCATAAAACCAGGGATTCGAGCACAGTGTGGGGTGTGTATTGTTGCCACAGAGCACACGCTGCATAGAAGCATAAAGAGACAGGCTTTATCTCTCTGCCCGCAACCCTCTTGGAACCTTGTGGGAGGGCACATTTTAAATCAAGAATCAAAACGTTTTCCCAGCACAACTGCAAATTGAAAATAGGCATTGGAACAACACAGGCAGAGATATAGGAGAAGAATGACTTTGAAATGCCTACAATCCACCCCAAGCCACCCCAGGTCTGTCTGTAGACATAAGTGGTATTCATCTCTGGTAAAGGGTATATAGCACTTGGTAGAAACAAATGACAGCTGACAGAAAGATCCATTAGATGCCTGAACTTGCCCCTTGCCAGTGCAAAGTATTTTTCTTTTCTTTTTTTTTTTCCATCATAAAGAAAGGGCAGATATTTTTATTTCAAGAAGCAGTCTATAGCCATAGATTTTTTTTCCTGTAGCACTTTCTAGTATTTTACATCGCAATTGAAAAAAGCACGGAAATGATGAATTTCTTTCATTAGTCTAAGTGGTGTGAAACATGGAGGGAAACAAGCTTAGGGATATATTATTGTGCTGCATGTTTAACAACAGCAATAACAACAACAACTTGGTGGTCAAGAAGTCCATCTTCTTTTTGTGGGAGAAGTTGCTATCATAAAAACAAAGCAAAATCTTAATTGCTGCATATTGATCAGTGACATTTATTGAGTGTGTTCCTGATGACGAACTCTGCACTAGTCCCAGCTGGGATGATGAAAAAGCATAAGCCTGCAAGGGTCTGGGTCCAGTTAGGAAAACAGACAGCCCAGGCAAGGAAGGTGAGTCCTTCCTGAATGAAGTCTTTGTTAAAAAAAGAGAGATGGAAGCTAAAGGAAGTGTGTGAGGCCCGAAGTCCTCTGGAGCAGAGAATGAGAGGTTGCGTGATTGGTTTCTTCTTTATGTGGGGATGTTTGGAGGAGCTGAAAGACTATTGGTCAAGAAAAGGAGAGAGGGAATAGAATGTACTGTGGCCCAGAGGAAGGGGCATGTTCTGGATGAGGAACAGGGGGTGGTCTAGTTTCAGTTGATCATAGATCCTCTGTGAAAGAAGTGCTACCAGCTAAGAGACAGGCAGGAGTTTGGGCAGAAGCTCTCCATAACCAAGTTGAGCAGTATCAATTTGATATGCTAGGCAACAGGAAGCGATTATGATTCAGCCTGCAAGTGTGGCCTGTCTATCGAGAGTGTGCTGTAGGAACGTGGGCGGCAGAGATTGTGAATTTTTGAATCAGGCTTTTTAGGACACAGATTAGCTGCTGTATCTATGCATTTTATTCTAGGTGATTTGTCGATGAACAGGTCATGACCCCTATATTCAATCTTGTGGGGGTGAGAGATATGGACTTAACTAACACAAGGAGGTGACAGAGGGCAGGGAAAAGAGCAGAGGGAGGGTGAAGCTGCAAGGAACAGCATTCACAGTTACTCAGTACAGCCCTGGGGCTCTGATGTGGGCTGAAGCACAACTTCTCAGTTCCAGGTCCTGACAGCAGCTTGGGTAGAGAGGGGAGGAGAGCAGCATGATGGAAGAGGTTAGGAGTTTTAAGTATAAGATAAATCCATGGATACGGAAAGATACTAAAGCTATGTGACCAATCAGACAAGAATGAAAACATACCTGGGTGTTTTGCCAGAGGTGAGATTTTTGTTTGTGTGTGTGTATTTGTGTGTGTGTGTGTGTTTCCTTTAACTAGAGAGGTCGCTATCTGATCCTAGGTGATACGAAGACAGAGAATACCTTAAGATAAACATTCCTTGTTCTGTGAAAGGCCACTAGGGTACTTATTTATGTAAGTATAGAGCAAGTATTTATATAAATATTTGCATATTTATATTTATAATGTTCATAAGTTTTATTTATATGCATATTTAAATAGTTATGTAAATATAGAGCAAGTTGTGCTGGGTAAGTAGCTTAACAAGACATATGTATTTTGAGTGACTTTTCTAGAAACTTGCTTTATTGATTATAATTGTGGAAGCTAAATAATGGGTATGCATGTATTTGGGGAATTTACATTAAATATGTTATTATTAAATATTAAATATATTATTTAATATATAAAATTAAAATGTATTAAATATTAAATGTTACATATTAAACATACATTTATTTAATGTAAATTTCCAAAATGGGGGAATTAGCCATAATGGGGGACTTAATGACTAGAAAACAAAGGGAGCCTGTAATGAATCCTGGAGCAAGTTGTGATCTGGGATGCTCCCTGGCTCGAGGCCATATATTAAAATGGCAGAACTGTAACACTGGGGCAAGATACTAGAACACAACACAGAGGGATTTCCTCCTCTCGGGACACCATCAGAGAAGGGCTCGCTGTCACATGGATCCTGAGCCAGAGCACCATGTCAGACTGAGGGAGCTGTGGATCCAGGCTTCCCGAGTCAGCTGGAGCATCATGGCCCTTCCCTGTAGCGTGAATCCTCCCCAGACAGACTCAGCCTCTGCCCAGTTCCTGCTCACCTCGTGCTCAAGCAGCACTTGGAACACTTATAGCAGCTCAGCTCTTTCCTGCCCCATACGCTTCGTATAACTCACACCAAAACTATTCCATCTGTACCATCAAATAGATCAGCCTGGTCTACAAGGAAGTGACTGGGAGAGGAATTAAAAGAGACTTCTCCTGAAGGGCTGCAGAGAGCTGGCTGCATCAGGGGCCCATGGAATTGGCCAGAGCAGAGGACATAGCTCCTCCTCAGTGCTCTGTGCACAACATTCACCAGTATCTTCGCTGGCTCATAACATCATTCCATCCCCAAACTATTTAGAGTGGTGTTCACATTACCTAAGTGAAGGAAGTCAGATTCAGTTGTGGGGATTTATGACCAAGGAAGACTTGAAGAAAGATGCCTGAATGGGGAAAGGAAGAGTCCTGCATACATTAGTTTCAAGACTAATGAAGCTCAAAATCTCCCTTTGCTGAAGTCTTTATCACCTGAGCTAGAAATAAATTTTTCTTTGTCTTAACTCTCCTTTATTGGCACAAATATTTCATTTTAAATTGTAATATATGTTGCAATCTCCTAGCCACACCACCTCCCCCATAGTGATTTTAAGTTCCTGATTGCATAAGGGTAGGTTAAACAACTTTGTAGGTGCTGTGGTTCGTAAATAATGTGTAGTGAGTTCTTATGATGAGCCAGACACAGTGCTAAGTACTTTTACATGCATGAACTCCCTCACAAAATCCTAAGAAGTATATGTGATATTATTATCTCCATTTTATAGATGAGGAAATTGATGTACTGAGAGTTTAATAAACTGTCCAAAATCACAGGATTTGAACCCAGGTATTATGTTTCTAGAGTCCGAACATTTAACGATTATCTTTTCTGCCCTGCTCACAACATGTGCATACAGCATGGGCTCAGTAAGTATTGATGAATGACTAAATGGAAGTGGGATTAGTCACGGCCTAGGGTCTGGACAAGGCTCTGAGGTGGGACTGTGGTGGTAGACATGCATAAAGGAGTGCCTTTTTTGTGACGAGAACTGTGTAGGAGTCAGAGGTAATAGGAAGATGAACTAATTTAAGTACACTTCAACTTGTAAAGTAGACAGAGGTTAAGGGGGATGAGCATGGTTTCTAAGACAGAAGAAGTAGGCAAGCAGTAGACAATAGAATTTAATAACAACAATTGATAGGGAAATGGATGAAAAATTGGAGGCACAATGTTTTAAGGACTTTAGGTTGGACTTCCCTGGCAAACTAAGTGCCAGAGAAAAATAAGAAAAGAATGTGGCCAGACAGTGAGAAAAGTCTTACTAACCAGGGAAACCAATGGTGTATCAGTTAGGGATATACTTGGTTGCAAGCAAAATATGCTAACAAAAAATAGCTTAAACAATGGGATATATTTTTCTCTTGAATGACAAGATATCCAGAGTTTCACTGTTAGTAGTGTTGGTTTATTTTCAATTAGGATCTTTCTTTCTTTCTACTTGGGCATCTCAGAATGTTGATTTTCATCTCCAATGTTATCTCACAGTCACAAGATGTCTGCTGCAGATCCAGCCATTATATCTGCGTGGGAGACAGAAAGAAGCAGTGAAGAATAAAACCTTCCTCATCTATCCTCTTTTACAAAGAAAGCTTTCTATGGTGCTATCTTTCTCAACTAAGTTCTGTTCAGATCTCATTGGCTAAACAGGTCACAGGGTCACCCGTAATTGCCATGAATAGCTGATGCATCACCAGGGCTAGGCAATTTGCTTCTCTGAACAAAACCATAATTCTTTTAGGAAGGAATAGAGATTGTTTCCATCTGAAAAACAGATGGGAAACATATATATTTCCCAGTTAAAATAGGAAACACATATCTACTTTATTTTGTCTTAAACCTGTTGTGTGGTTGCCTATCAAATAAGTTCTATAATCACAACGTTTCATGCTCATAAATGTCCCAATGTCATTCTTGGCCAACATTTGTTACTTTGCTATGATACACCTCATGGCATTGCTGTTGTTTTGGTTTGCCAGTTTGAGTAACATATCATTAAGTAGTTTTAAGACACTTCTTTACAGAGCTTTAAGAGTTTTAAAAGATAATATTTATTTTGGCAACTTCTCAGTGTGGTAATTTGTAGTCAGAGTCCTGTTGGGGCTGGAATGAAACCCAGATTCTCCAGCCTGAACTAGAACTGAATGCACAGTCCTATGGGAAACAAGCCACAGTTTCCTTCTGTGGGAAGAATTGTAGCAAATCATCTTGCTCTGTGTGTGTGTGTGTGTGTGTGTGTGTGTGTGTGTGTGTGTATAAGTGATAGAGAGACAGAGGTAGGGAGAGAAGGAATAGGCCACATGTAATGTTTCTTAATAAGGTTCACCTATTGAGTTTTAGTGTCAAATCCACAGTTCTTTCCTCCCTTCCTATCCTCCAATTGCTGTTGGTGTTTCATGGGTTCATGCCTGTGATTTTTGTATAATTGCCATATTTACCATTGTGTTTAATTCTAGTATCGATTTTAATTAGACATTTCCAAAGTTAGTTTAATCCAAAATCATTCTAGCATTGTTTATTTTCCTGGTTTTGACAACTCTCAGATTCACAAAGTTGATATGCAGTGATCCAAATAAGAGCAGAAGCAAAAAAGTTTTAACTCTATAATCCTGCAAAATTAGGTTTTCCGTTCTACGATGATTGCTGGTTAGTTCCATCTCTTTACATTAAACATTTTCTTTCTTGTAAAAAGCTGACACATTTGTAAGTGACCCCTCAGTCCCTTCCTATTTTAGTACAAAAGAGAGATGACCGTATTTAGAAAATATTACAGAATTGCTTTAACAACTTACAACATTATGTGTGTTTATTTATCATAATTGCATACTGTTCTGTCTTCCCCACTGAAGCATTGGCTTCTTGTTAGCAAGCACTTCACCAAAAAGGTTTCCCACAAGGCTTCTGGTTCCCACAAGCCTCGGTTTGCACTTATGCAAGCAAGGGGATAGACTGGCAGACCCTGGGAGAATAAAATAGGCTTCTGTCCTTAAATGGCTTTTCTCTCATCCTGGGACCTATGATAGACAAACATCTTTGATAGGCAAACAATGTCCTCATTGTCCATTTCTTTCATTCTCAGAAAAGAGGAACCCACAATTTTAGATGCTTCCATTTCTTAAATCCTTTATTTCAAACTCTCCTGTCCCCTCTGAGCTCCTGAACCGTCAGTTATACCATCTCCTTACTGTCTTCAATCTCTTCCTCCCCACTTAATGCTTTTCTCTCAGAGTACAAATGTTCTCAAATCTTTCTCATCCTAAAAATCCTTCCTCTCAATATATCCTTCACTCCCTTTCCCATCACCGCCAAATTCTTTCTCCACATTTACATGTTTTGATCACTCCTCATCCCCATTATAATCTGGCTTTCACTGGATTAACAAGTCTTAACAAGAAGCTTGGATGGAAGAACTAGACCTGGCACAGACTCCATGTGGGTAAATCTGTTCTAAAGAAACAGAAGGGAGTCAGTTCTGCTGGGCTGTGTGGCAAGACCAGAAACATTTACCAGGATAGACACAGGTTCAGCCTCTAGCTCCACATTGTGTGAAGTATGGTTGCTAATGATCTTGTCTGTGGATGAGGGAGCATCATATTAGAGCTGTTGGAAGTGTAACTGAACCCCCAAATCCAACATCAGGTAGCCTAACCTGAATCACCCCTATGTGCACCCCAGGTGTATTTAATCAAGATCAGTTTTTCACAGGTATAGTGTGAATGCTAGAGAATGAAGTATACTTGTACTCCAGCAGTTATTCAATGGACACTCAAAAACTAAAACACATACATTTGCACACAAAACTCACAGGGAGAACTTAAAGAGGCTAAATCTGAAATCGTTACAGCCACCCTGGATTCTTTTATAAAAGCCCCATGGACTGTAACATAAATGTGCAGACATGTTTTGCTAGAGAAGGAGGAAGGCTAGGAGAATATCAAACCCTTTGGAAAGTAGGTATGTATCATGAAAAGATGGCTGTCGATTCATACAGCAGATTTAGAGTAGGATCTTTTGGAATGGATGACAAGCAAAGTTAGGAACTGGGGTGCAGTCATTGGAACACACATCATGAAAGATTTAGGTTCTAGACTGCTTTTCACTTGACCGAGAAGAGGTTCACAATCTTTTCTTCACATATTATGATCTTGTTATATTGGGGAACAACTCAGTAAAGCCTGATATGCACGTGTGACTTGTGTAATTGATAAGTGGGGAAGACACCTGGAGGAGCCCAGGAGAGTTTGAGGACTCTGCATTGTCTGTGGGCCAAATCTGTGCCCTCCCTCTTTCCAGATACGCTCGCTGGAGGTGAAACTTAACGAGGGGAACAAAATGAATACATGTCTCATTAGCATTGCCTTGGTTTTTGTGTCCCACTCTCTCCTCTGCCAACGTGTGCTTCTAGGTGGTCTGTTTTGTATCCTGCATATGAAAGATCACCACCATCATGCTGACTCCCAAATCCTTACATTCCATGCAGAGTATGTATCCAATCCAAGCTCAGCTTGATCTGGACATCTCCTCCTGAACACACCCTCTCAGTCTGCTCCTGGCCAAGTGCTTTACCTTCTCTCCACCACTCTACCACCTTCCTCCCTATAAACATTGATGTTTACACAGTAACTCAGGATAAACACAAGCTCTTTTTTGTATGTGTTTGCATGTCTACAAGTTCTTTCCATTTCATCTCTATATTTACCAATTTCATTTCTTCCTCTGCATTTTGCTCTCATATTACCCTTACTGCCTCTCACTCAATTGATTCTTCCTGCCTCTGTTAACACCTCCTCAAGCCACTTTTCATCAACATTATATTTCTAACGCACAGATCAACTTAAATACAGTAGAAAATAAAACATATAATAAAGATTGAAATTTCTATGTAGCACATTTTTAGCAAGTTTCACCAACCAACCCTTTTAGTTTTATCTGCCCTTCCTCCCTGACTGCAGTAATAAGCCCTATATTCCAATACTATGATAGACAAGCTATTCTTCTAACATAACACATTCTTCACTTTTTGCTGCATGATTTTGTACACACTATTCCTTCTAACCAAAATACTTCTTCCTTCCCCCTTTTCTCCAAATGTCAAGCACATCATCATCCCACAAAATCAAATTCATATGTGATGTCCTCAAGAAACAGTGCCTCTTACCATCAGACCTCCTCAGAAATGCCCTCCTTTTCTCCCAAGCACTCTGTATGCAACTTTATGATAACATTTTTTTAACTCAGCATTTTATTTTATTTTATTATTTTTTGGCAATGCCACGTGGCATGCGGGATCTTAGTTCCCCAAACAGGGATCAAACCCATGCCTCCTGCAGTGGAAGCACGGAGTCTTAACCACTGGACCACCAGGGAAGTCCCTATGATAACACTTTTGAGGGAGGATGTCTAAATATTTTTTTTTGACTGAGCTTTTCTGAGCTCACATTGTCATTTAAATTTATATTTCTGTAACATAGTACAGTACTTTGTACATAATGGCTTCCAAATAAGTGTCGAGTAACCAAAGAGGGAGCAAATCTGGGGCAAAGTCATAATATACAGTCACTAAGAGTGGAATTCAAACCACCACTGGACACATTTGCTGTTGAACAGAGGAAAATTGCCACCTAATTCAAGTGGCAAGCATAATGCACATAGTGTGTATATGCTCTCTCCCTTAGGTAGTTTTTCACTAGCCCATTAGGATAGAAACCTACAAAGTTTCCTCAACACATATTGCTAATTTTATTTAGGATCAATGTGCATTTTTTACTCACACAAGAACAGGATTTTCCCCTAAGGTTGCTAGTGTAGGCTTCAATGATATATTCATGACACTTACCTTCAGCAAGTAATGATTCATCTCCCTGGATCTCAGTCTGAGTCTGTAGTAGATCTAGTGAATTTTCTGAAGTTTCTTTTATGTCCAGCATGACTGGCTGAGACTGGACATGAAAGCTGTCTAAATACTCTAATCCATTCCCAACCCACAGAAATGCAGGCTTCACACTCTCTCTGTTTGCTGTCATGAATCATGATGCTGACAAGGAAGTCAGATTCATAGCATTAAACACAAGCTGATAGGAGGAACTTCGTCCTGCATCCATTGGAAAAGGGCAAGGGTGTCCTTCTGTAGATCTGAGCTGCTTCTGCCAATGCAAATGCAGAGCTAGAATACAGACCCAAAGATGACCAGTTTTTATTTCATTTTCACTGGGATAAACAAGATTCATTTTTTTGTCATGAGAGGTCCCAATCCTGTTTTCTTTAAAGCTGCTTGCTGCCTTCTGTAAATTCCATTGTGTCATTTCGCTGAAGTCGATTCGTATTCTATTATTGGGTTGTTATTATCCTGGTCTTTATTGTAATGAATAATAATAGTCTGCAGCTACATGACATCTTTCTTCTTGGATCATCCTGCTTAGCCTCATAAAAGAAATTAATCAACTTATACCTTTAAGGAAAGCATTAAGCTACTTCACTGTAAAGCAAATTGTCTTTGTTTGCTCTGATTGCAGTTGTGTACAGTTTTCTAAAGAGGCATGTTAAAATATCAGGGGGAGTCTCAAATTGACCATTACTTAAAATGATTGACTATTCTCCCCAAAATTAAAAAAATAGTGTTTTGAAATGATAAGTATGTGAGAAAAACAGATATATGTTCCCGAAGCACAACAAAGAGATCAGTGCATATATTAAGTATATAAAGTTAGTCTTTTAGAGTGCAGTACACAGTTTTAAATGTTTGTAAAGAAGAATACCTGGTAATATTGAGCTGGCTGTAATTTTCTTGTTCCCCCTGCTCTGAATACAGAAGTCTATGCAGAAGCCACAGACAGGAAATGTTTCTGACAATATCTCAGTGTGACCCTTCATCACCTCCATCCCCTCCCCCAACCTGGATAACTGTTACAGTTCCATTCCCTGCAGAGGGAAACAAGAAGGAAGGTGATTACCACATTTAATTTTTGTATGAAGAAATTTCTAATAATATCTAATTGTTGGGCTTAGACTTGAATTTAGTTTTTTATTTCATTGGAGGTTTGTTAAGTATTTGACATACTACCCCATCTCTCACACTTATCTTTCAAATTCTCTACCTTTGATAGAACAAAATGGTAAGGAGATAAACAGGGAATTTCCATCTTAAGCTATCTTTAGCGCCATCCACCTGCCATCTGTAATTATGGCTTTGCAGGTTCAGCGCCACCTGAGTCCACATCAATGCAGTCAGGTCTGGTAATAGATTATTTTTGCATTGGAAGCGTTCCATGTAAAGCCAGGCGTTTTGGCTGTGTAGCTTTTGATTTAGGGTCTGTGTGTGACTAGAAGCAAGTAAAAATAGTCTATTGAAAATTACAGCCATAATCAAGAAGTATACACAAGCTAAGAAGAGCTCAAAGCAATATTTTCTGAATAAAGCAGAGAGATAGTATTGATTTAGTCTTATTTCAGAAAAAATTTATAATTCATATGTGAAAAAGTGTGAGAGAGATGAAGAGTCATGATAGTCACTTCTAATTCCCATATACAATTCAGGTACTTCTCTTTCAAATTAACTGTGACTGACTCTGGCAGGGTGAATAATAGTCCCCCAGAGATGTCCCTGTCCTAGTCTCCAAGACCTGTGAATGTGTTGCCTAACATGGTACAAGGGACTTTTCAGGTGGGGGTTAAATTAAATATTTTGTGATGGGGAAGTTATCCTGGATTCTGTGGGTGGGCCCCATGTAATTAAAAGAGTCCTCCCTCTTATAAGTGAGACAAGAGAATCAGAGTGGTAAACAGAAGGTGATGTGATGACTGAAACAGAGAGCAAGACTTTTGAGATGCGACCCTGCTGGCTTTGAAGATGGAGGAAGGGGCCATGAGCCAAAGAATGCAGATGACCATCAGAAGCCGGAAAAGGCAAGGAAACAACTTCTCCCCCAGAAACGCTAGAAGCAACCCAGCCTTGCCAACATTTGATTTTAGCCAGTGAAAGCCTTTTTGGACTTCTGATCTCTAGCACTATAAAATTATAAATCTGTGTTGTTTAAGCCTCCAAATTTGTGGGTAATTTATTACAGTAGCAATGGGAGACTAATACATTCATTAATGATGATTAAAGGAAGTGCGGAGGTTAGGATCACATACTCTGGATCTGGCTTGTCTGGGTTTGAGTCTTGGCTCAGCTGTTTATCAGTTCTGTGACCCTGAGCAAATTATTTACACTCTCTGTGACTAAGTTACCTTATCTTTAAAATAGGTATACATATGTAGCACTGAGTGTTATAAAGGTTAAATTAATTAGTTCATATAAAGAGCTGAGAATAGTGCCTGCTACAGTATAAGTGGTCAATAAATGTTAGCCATTTGAGTAAAAAAAAAATAGCAAGAGTTAACTTGTGTGTGAATTAGGGGAACTTTGATTCATGTAATGTTTAGTGATAGGAATTTAAAGTTAATCTAATTGCTCTCCATCTCTTCACATGAAGGATGTAGTAGATGCTACATTAGTATATCTCTCAATTTCCTATTAATTTTGATTCTCTGTCCATAATTGTGCTAAGATTACTATCTACTTCTGCTTAGTTCTTTAGCTGTATATAGGAGTTGCTTGGCTTCTGAGCTCTAACTTACTAAATGAAATAAGATATCCATCCAGGGATTCTGTAGGGTTTATTAATACTTAACATTTATTGGGTTTTAATTCATTTTACTGAACTCTTTTGTCTTAGACAAAGTATCATTAAAAAATAATAATCCTAGGCCTTAATGCCATTTATCGGTTTACGGAGGGAAAGAGCAAAAGTATTAGAGACAATGAGGGCAGAAGAATTTGGTTAGCTTCAAGTGCCTCTTTGGAAAGTTCATTGACAGAAAATGTGTGGCTTCTTAGCATGTTATCAAATGTTCTTATGGTGTGGACTTCAGAAGGATGGATGCTAAGTAAAACTGAAGTTTATTCTAGTCATGTTTTGAAGAAAACTTTCAGAGTCCTGAGTTGGAGATGCAATAATGGCAACCAATCATCCGAACAAATCCACTTTACAGTTACTTTATGAATCTCAAAAATGGAGAAATGATACAAAAATAATCAGATGAGCACAATGTGATTCTTTGTTTCCAGGATAATATATCATCCTGGTGAGAGAAACAAAAAACAGAGAGAAGGAATGGCATCATTCTTTTTCTCCTAAAACTTTCAAAGATACTTTAATTTCGAACAAATCACCCCTATCTTCCTGCATAGTGAATATCTCTTTATCACTGCCAACCCCCCAAAACAGTCAAGGGGTAATATTCAACTAGGAAAGACTCAAGGAAGAATGTTGGTATGAAACCAGCCAGCGAATCAAAGTACTGGGGAACTGAAAACCCAGAGAGGTGCAGTCCTTTTCTGTGAAGGGCCTGTGAGTCCCAAATTGCTCTAGAAAATAGGAAGCATTTCTCTGAACATATTACAGAAAATATCTGGACAGGAGTGACTTGACTTAATTCCCTATAATTTGTTTTCTTCATGATTTCTTTGAAAGGATTTTTTGATCAGAAGGATCACTGAAATAATTTCATACCACAACATGCCAGTATTACATAGAATCACGCTATAACTGATTTTGAAGTAACCTAATTATTTTCTCTGGTTTATTCCCCAAAGTCATACTCAGTTTGCGGTATTGTCACAAGGAATATCAAAGAAAGAAAAAAGATGTAAAGAATTCTTTATCCACTGAAAATTTATTGTGCAGTATGTCGTGTTAGGCACTGGGCTGGCCACTGGAATGTGTTAAAATAATCCCTTTTAATAATGGATGGATGAGTTAAAAGTATTACTATAGTTAAATAATTTGTTTACTACTTGGGAATGTAGCAAAACAACTATATGGAAAGGCTAAGATAAGACAAGAACTAGCTTCCAAGCTGAGGACAAAAAACAGTAAAACAATAAGGAAGGTTTTACGCAGGCACCCAGTGCAGCTCAAAGATCATGAATGGGTCTTTTTAGTTCTGAAGTCATGATATCCCACAAAATTGTATAGATACCATGAGCTGCTGAATTTCATGAGTCTTCTCTAAAAAGATTAAATTAAAATTTTTCCTCTTTATGTATTTTCTTCCTATTGAATAATTGTCTTAGGCATCAACAATTTTGACAGCTTTGACATATTTGTACTAGTATTCTTCTAGGAGAAATAGTCATTTAGAAAGTATTCTAACTGTTACAAAATGGATTTGGAAGAAAAATACCCACTGAGACCCCTAAACCTTCGTGTCAAATAAGAAAGAGCCATCAGTGTGTTTGCTGCTCCTCTTGTGGGGCTAATCAGTCCACTTAGCCTTACAGGATGGTCAGAGTAGTTAATTAAGAGCCAGGGGAACTGAGTTCTATAGAGCAGAGAGCAGTTTACAGTGAATACAGGGTGCGGTAGCTTATGGCCAGTGTTAACACATTAATCCCAAATCAGTTAACCAGTAGAGTTTAAAGAACAACAACATCTAAATTGGGCTTTGAATAATTGATGACAGCAGCTGAACTATTAAAGGAAAATGTCTCTTTCCTCTAGGAAGCCTATATGCCTATAATTGCTAAGCTTATTTTCTCTCTGATTGGATATAGGTTCTCCCAGGAATATTTTCTTTCCTCAGAAACATAAAGAGGAACTCCAGTGACATATTTTTGATGGAAGTGATAAAAAATTATATACTTTTAAAAGGTTGCCAGATTAACTAAACTGACTTCAAAAAATCACACCCTTAATTTTGCTCTTCATGTATGTACACAACAGGAGAGTCAGAAATTGAAAATTCCCTTTTTGCTCAGGGTTCTTGGGAGTGAGGGTGGGATCGTGAGGGTGTCCACCACAACATAGACTTTGAGAAAAAAAGGAAATACGTTTAAAATCAAATCAAAAAACAGGTTTTTAAAATATGGTGACGACAAAGACTCTTACAAAAGAATTGAGTATATTTTATTACAAACTTGTGAATCATTTCCTCTGATACAACAGTTATCTTTCTAACCTTCTAATTCTGTCCAATCTTCAGAAAGAGTGTTATTTGTAGAATCAGTTCTTGCAGAGCTATGAAACAGTACATAATGCAAGTGACACTAATTTTTCCCATTAGCTCTTTTTCTTGTATATTATAGATGTTACATCTTTAATAGTTTCCATAGAAACAGTTAATATTGGACTTTTGAAACTAGTGGTAATGGGTAGAAGAGCAAAGAAGATAGCTTGGGAATGAATGACCAGCAGATGTGTTAAAATAAATTTAAGAATGTGTGACATTTAATTGCTAAGTGAAAAGCACAAAAATTTTATAGGTGCCATATAAGGTTTTATAAACCTGATGAGTATAGATTATATTATACATGATAAGGTTGCAAGTCAAAAGTCTGGGCGTTACATTCTGATCTTAAAAATGTATGCAGCTATTTATATATGTGTTTACAGTATCTTAGGATTCTATGGTAATCTTCTAGCCTTACTCATTTACATAAAAAGCACAATTAAAAATGATGATTCATTTTTTCATTCAATAAACATGTAAAGTGCCCATTGTATGCCAGGTTCTCATCAAGGCATTTGGGATACATCAGTCAATAAAGCAGAAAAGATCCCTTTGCAAAGCTTACACTGGGTGGGAGGTGCAGATAATGAGTGGAATAAAAACGTTATAAATTGTTACGTTCTCTCTCAAAAAAAGAAGGAAAACCTGAGGGTAAGAGAGAGCTGGGGTAAGAGAGCTGGGGAGGGCGGTTGGTTGTAATTTTGATGAGAGTGGTCATGCCTTATTGAGAGCATGATTCAGACTTGAAGGAATTGAGGAAGTATACCATTGAAATATCTGGGGGAGATCTCTGCAGACAGAAGGGACAGCACTCAGGCCTGCTTATTTCTGCTACAGCAAGGAGGCCAGTGTGGCTGGAGTGGGGAAAGCAGGTTGGAGGGTTGTAGGTCAAAAATGTAGCTGTCAGCCAGATCATTTAAGTTTTTATGCCATTATAAGGATTTTGGCTTTTATTCTGAGTAAAATAGGAAGCTAGTAGGTCATTGGTTCTCAAAGTATAGTCCCCAGACCAGCAGCACCAGCGTCATCTGGGAAATTGTCAGAAATAGAAATTCTCAGGCCTCACCCCAGCCCAATATTTCTGGGGATGGAGACCAGCAAACTTTGTTTTAATAAGTGCTCCAAGTGATTCGGATGCACGTTCAAGCTGGAGAAGCACTGTACTAGATGATTCTAAGCCAGAGGATGTCATGATCTAACTTGATCATTTATCTTAAGACTTCTATAGATTAACCATAAATAGAATGGCCACATGTGTTATATTCTAAATTTGAGCATTTTTGAGACTAAAAGGGGGACTACAATAATTAACAGTTATAATTTATCTACAACAGTTTGTAATTTGGGATTTTCTGGGACAAAGCAGGACATATGAGGCCATAAGCCACTCATTTGTCCTGTAAGCTATTAGAGGCTCTTCTTATAAAAAGGGACCTAAAAATAAAAAGAGATCTAGTCACCAAGGCAGACTTTTATAGATTGAAAAGAAGAGGAAGAGGAAAAGCACTCGAAGTGTAGCTTCCCAGCCTGGGCCTTTCACTCTCATAAGCAATACCCAGCCTGAAGTTCAGAGGAAGAATATCTCACTTGAAAATATAGACAACTTACCATATGTAATCTGAAATGATTTAAAATGAAGCTGGAACTAGAATGGGATTTTTATGGAAGCCTGACCTTTGGTCTTGCTCATTTCATTGTCAAGTATTTTACTGCTGACATTTAGTCTGGGCCAAAGTTTGTCCCTATGCATTTTGGAGTCATGACATTTCATCATGTGGTATTTTACTTTTGATTAAGGTGCTATGGCATTAGTTGCCTTATAAATTTAATAGTATTTAAATATTTTATGTGAACATGCTCTTTTTAAAAAATGTGCTTATGTAAAGTACTATCTAATTTGATGTAAAATATTTAAATGAGGAATCTCTCAAGAGTAAAATGTTGCTATTATCAAGGATGGGCTGAAATGCATTCTAAACACACTCCACCATAGACATAAAAAGGGAGAGCATGAAGTGCAGAGCCTGTGATCAGTGTCTGTGCCTCTTGTACTCTTGTTTCCTCCCTATTACACTGTGAAATGCATCAGACTTCAGGGGAGCTCATTTCAAAATGGTGGAACCAGAGAGAGTGAGGATGACACGCTTCACTATTAAAATCGTTGCCTAAGGAAAATGTAAACTAGCTAAAAACAGAAAGAAACACATAATTTAAGCTTGAAAAGAGATTAAGAATTGAATCGGATGCTTCTGAAAGGCAGTCCACAGACCACCTGCATAAAGGTCACATGGGGAGTACATGAACTGTACAGATAATCAAGGCTGCCTGCCAGACCTGCTGGATCAGAATCTCTGGGCAGGAAACTTAGAAATCTGCATTTTTAATAAGTACCCTAGATGATTTTTATACACACTAACATTTGTGAAGCTTTATGATGTGGACAGTATCCAAAAAATTTATTCAGGGCCACAAAAGGTAAAGATATATAATGGTATATATATATATGGTATATAATGGTAAGATAATTTTCAGTGGTTAGACTATTTTTGGTTTGAATGACTGTACATTAAGGAGAAAGAGGGAAGAAAGAGATATACCAAAACCCAAAGGACTCACTGCAGTAAGTCGGAGGAAATGTTAAAAGCTTGAGAAGCAGCCAAATAATTTCTGGGGGTAGGAGGTTGGTGGAGCCTGCTTGGAGATTTCTTGGGACTAACTTCACATTGCTAATTTACAATCATATGCTGCATCTGTCACTTTTACAAATCAATGAGAACGCCCACCCTTTAGAGCATGAGGTTACTTGCGATGGTCGCCAGTGTGGGCCCTCCAGACAAGACCTTTCAGGATGTCAGGAAAGAACCTTGGTGATGCACATTAACACACACATGCTCTTTTATGTCACTTCCAATTTACTTTATCTTAAATTGTCAGCAAGAAGAACTCACACCCATATTAATAACTAGAGGTTTGTATTTAAGCCAAGAAAAATAAACCCTGCTGATAGCTCTGCAGACAGCTGGTTTGCTCTAAGTAGAGCCAAAAAAATAACATGGCTCTTTGTATTTGTGGAAATTTTATAATATTTAGGAAAATGAACTGGTGGAAGAATGGTTTCGAGGTCTTTATTTAGGAAAGGTATTTTGAGAAAATAATTGAGCTTATAATTAAACATGATTTTTACTCTAAACAGCAGAAAAAAATACAAACACTATTAAGAAAAAGTCATGATAAGTTTAAACCATCTGGGAATCTAATTGTGCTGAAGAAAGTGGATCTAAGATATTCTTTTTACTTTTCTAAAGACAAATGAAGAAATTAAGATGCTGCTCTGATAATCTAATGCTAATCAAAAAGCAAGAAATTGTTCATGATGAGAAGTGGTTAAGTGGAAATAAGTGCTGGCCATAACCAGACGTGGGACTAAGATATTTAAAAAGTAGACTTCAGAAGTACTTAAAGGAAAAAATCAGGTTTTCCTTCTGTATGAGCCTTAAAAGGGAATGTTGCTCAAGGGGCACGGTAGAAAAATGAACTTCAGTTTATACAATATCCTTTCGAACAAGTGAGAAAATATTTCTAAGGGAACTAAGTTAGCTGCACAAGAAGCTTTATCAAGAACTGGGAATATAAAAGAACATGTAGAAGAGGTGGAAGGAGGGGCATAGGGCAGGGAATGAAAACGAAAGAGCTGCCTAGACTTGGAAGAACAGTGTCAGAAAGGTTCCAGGCCAGAGTTACTGAGGCTTATGGAACTGCTAAAGACAAGGAAAGGCTTGGCAAGCTATGTTCAAAGACAGACTGTGAACAAAGAAGGGATAAGATCACTGCTGGTGGAAAATGGTGCACTGTTAACAGATGACCAGAATGTTTACCAGATTATCAATTTATTGTCCTTTATATGCCGTAGGTCTAGCCCAGTGCCTGTCACCTTTCAAGTCTACCACACATGTGGAGGGAATAGATGGATGAGGAGTTCAGGTAGTGAGAGTGATTTAAAAAATAGAAAAGTAGTAGAATAAATATGATTTTTATAGGAGAAATTTCAACACTAAGATGAAGCGTGGAGTTAATAAAGGGACTTGGTTATTTTAAAATTATATCTCTCTGCAGACTAAGAATTGACATCCCAAGAGGCAAGAATCTGAAAATTTGATGTGAGAAGTGTCATTAACAGTGTTCAGGATCAAAGTGTAGAAGTTTCAAAGATGCAATCAGAGTACTAATCCACAATTTCAAAAGGGGAAAGAAGATGGATTTGGGATATTTCAGAAGAGTGAAGTGACTGTTTCCACCATAATCTATATTATCTTATGAAACAGAGAATTTGGAATGATTTAGATTTAAAAAAAGGTATTTAGATTCTACTAAAAAAGAAAGGTGTAATCACAAGTAGTAGAATTTATTTTTTGTGGGATTACCTGGTCTATTTATGAGACAATGCTATCATCATTGTGATTTCAGTAGGGCATCCTGCAAAATATTTTTTATATGTAGAGAAAACATGGAGAAGGATTAACTTGGTGATGATACAAACAAATGGATTCATACTTCTCAAACATAGTGCAATAAGATCAAAATGGAATGAGACAGTCCCAAGCTGTGCTATATGACTCTGTGTTTGGCATTGTCTTATTCAATATTTTGAACAGTGATTTCAATTAAATACAAACAAACAGAACAGGTACTTGTAAAATTTGAATTTGACACAAAGCTAGAGACAAAAATAATATTTTACTGCCAGTCCAAGCAAAATGGCATATACTCGTCGTCTTAGTTCAGGCTGCTATTACAAAGTACCACAGACTGGGTGGTTTATAAACAATAGAAATTTATTTCTCACAGTTCTAGAGGATGGAAGTATGAGGTCTGGTGAGGACCCTCTTCCAGGTTGCAGACTGCCATCTTCTCACCGTGTCCTCACATGGCTGAAGAGATTAGGGGTCCTCTCTGGGACCTTGTCTTTTATATGGGCACTAATCCCATTCATGAAGGCAAAGCCCTCATAATCTAATTTCCTTCCAAAGTTCTCAGCTCCTAGTATTATCACACTGGAAGTTAGGATTTCAACACATGCCTTTGGGAGGGACACAAACATGTAGCCTTAAGACTCATCTCTTCCTTCTCCTCTCCACTAAGTGTAACTACATACCCTAAAAGCAATACAAGGCAACCAGAGGAGAACTCTGAAAGGTGGTGTGGTAGGTTGAATAATGTCCCCCACAGATGTCTACATTCTAATGCCCAGAATAAGTATGGGCATTAACATAACAAACATGTTACCTTACCTGGTAAAAGGGACTTTGCAGGTGTGATTAAATTAAGGATCTGGAAATGAGGAGATTATCCTCGATTATCTAAGAGGGCCCAGTGTGATCACAAGGGTTCTTGTAAGAGTGAGGTAGGTTTTTAGTATAGTCTGAAGTCAGGGAGCATGATTCTTCCAGCTCTGTTCTTTTTCAAAATTGCTGTGGCTATTCAGGGTCTTTTGTGTTCCCATACAAATTTAATTTTTTAGAATTCTAGTTCTGTGCAAACTGCTGTTGGTAATTTGATAGGCATTGCACTGAGTCTGTAGACTGCCTTGGGTAGTAAGGTCATTTTAACAATTTTGATTTTTCCAACCCAAGAACATGGTATCTGTGTTTGTTTCCATCTGTTTGATCATCTTCAGTTTCTTTCATCAGCATCTTACAGTTTTCCAAGTGTAGGGGTTTTTTTACTTCCTTAGGTAGGTTTATTCCTAGGTATTCTGTTTTTTTTTTTATGGGATTGTTTCCTTAATTTTTCTTTCTGATAGTTCATTGTTAGTGTTTAGAAATGCAACAGATTTCTGTATGTTAATTTTGTATCCTGCAAATTTACCGAATTCATTGATGAGCTCTAGTAGTTTTCTGGTGGCGTCTTTAGGATTTTCTATGTGTAGGATCATGTCATCTGCAAATGGTGATGGTTTTACTTCTTCCTTTCCAATTTGTATTCTTTTTAGGTCTTTTTCTTCTCTGATTGCTGTGGCTAGGACTTCCAAAACTATGCTGAATAAAAGTGATGACAGTGGGAATCCTTGTCTCGTTTCTGATCTTAGAGGAAAGGCTTTCAGCTTTTCACCATTGAGTATGATCTTAGCTGTGGGTTTGTCATACATGGCCTTTATTATGTTGAGGTATGTTCCCTCTCCACCTGCTTTCTGAAGAGTTTTCATCATGAATGGATGTTGAATTTTATCAAAAGCTGTTTCTGCATCTATTGAGATGATCAATGCGACCAACAAGGGATTAATATCCAAAATATATAAACAGCTTATACAGCTCAATATTAACAGGCACATGTAAAGATCCTCATCATTGCTAATTATTAGAGAAATGCAAATCAAAACTATAATGAGATATCATCTCACACCAGTCAGAAAGGCCATCATCAAAAAGTCTACAAATAATACATGCTGGAGAGGGTGTGGAAAAAGGGAACCCTCCTATACTGTTGTTAGGAATGTAAATTGGTAATTAATTTTGGAGAACAGTTTAACACTTTCCTTTAATACTGTACATGTAACTCTCATATGATGCCACAATTGATCTCTTGGGCCTTTATCACAGAGAAATGAAATCCATGATCAAACAGAAACCCATATATAAATAATCCATAATAGCTTCATTCAAAATAGCCCCAACTGGAAACAACCCAGATGTCTTTCAATAGGTGACTGGTTAAATTTTCAGTGATACATCTACGGCATGGAATATTACTCAATAATAAAAAAGTATAAACTTTTGATACATGGAACAATTTGTATGGATTTTGAGATAATTATGCTGTTACAAAAGCCAATCTTGAAAATTATTTTGATCCCCTTTATATAACATTTTTAAGAGGCAAAATTATAGAAATGAGAATAGGTTAATTGTTGTCAGGGGTTGGGGATGGTGAGAGGAGTGACTATGAAATGTCATTATAAGACATCTTTTTGGAGATGGAACTGTGTCTTATATTGACTATATCAATGTCTGTATCTTGCTTGTAGTATAGTTTTGCAAGATGTTACCACTAGAGGAGACTTCTAAAAGGTACACAGGATATCTCTGTATTATTTCTTACAGCTACATGTGAATCTGTCTCAAAATAGTTTAATTTTTAAAAAAGGACTTCATGGAAAACAAACCAAAAATAAATTTCATAGGTGATAGAATATTCAGCAGCACTCCTAATAATTTCCTCAGCTGTTATTTGTCATAAAAAGTTTTTATTTGTCCTTTGTTTTTAATAGATATTTTCACTGGGAATAGAATACTAGGATGACTTCTAAAATTTTTTCCCTTCCTTAAAGATGTTACTCTACTGTCTCCTGGCTTGTACAGTTTCTGGTGAAAAACATTGTTCATTTGTATGTAAAGTTTCTTTTTTCTCTCTGACTTCCTTTAGGACTTTCTCTTTCTCTTTGATTTTCAGCTGCTTGAATATGAAGCATCAAGGTCTAGTTCTTTGGTTATTTTTTTCTGCTTGAGGTTTTCTGCACCATTTCAGCAATCTTG
Organism: Aethalodelphis obliquidens; assembly: GCF_003676395.1. NCBI lineage: Eukaryota > Metazoa > Chordata > Mammalia > Artiodactyla > Delphinidae > Aethalodelphis > Aethalodelphis obliquidens. The sequence continues at coordinate 13,857,776 of NW_020837948.1, forward strand.
AAAACATGAGCTAAAATCAAGTTTTGGGAATAAGTCCTTCACTCAGTTGTAGGAAAGCATTTCTAAATGGCAGATTAAGAACCTCTGAAAATCCTTTTCTCCATAAAAGTACCAAGAACAGTGCAAAATGGTCAAAATCAACATTTTCCTGAACTCTTCAAATTAACCCAAATCTTACAAGAGTCAAGGAACATTTATTCAAGAAAAATGGCCGAATCTCAGTATGAACAGCAGATAATGCTAGATGAACTTGCCTTATAGCCATGCCCTTCTTCCCAGCTTGATGGAATCCTTGAAAATAATTAGCCTCACAGCCATGATAGCTGTGAAAACCAGAGCCTAGCAGCCACTTTAGGGACAAAATCTCTCTGAACCTGCCCTAAAATCCATATCACTAAAGAATTGTCACTCGAGTTGCATGACAGCTCTCTGTAAAAGCTCATTTTAAAGGATTTGTCTTTATTTGACTTGACTCAAAACTCACTCGGTGAGAAAGGCCCTACCCACAGAATGTTTGTTGAAAATAGTATAAAAAGTTTAGAAAAATTTGTTGAACAGAAAGTGTTGAAGGAGAAGAAGGGCAGGAAGAAGCGGAAAAAGAAGGAGAAAGATCATCTTGACTGCTGCAATGAAAATACAATTTACCAGTGGAAAGAGAACAGAGATACATCAAATAATAAGAGGACTGAGAAGGGATTGTTGTAGTTAGTGATATGGATATTATTGTGTATCTCAACAAGAGCAGTTTTAATGAAGTGGGAAGGGCAAAAAGCCTGATTGAAGAGAGGTTAAAGGAGAATGAGAAAGGAATTACAAACAAGTATAATCTTAGAATCATGATATTTTGGTGTTTCCAGAACTTCAGTGAGCCACCTCATTTTGTAGGTATGGAATGGAAACCCCAAGAAACTGACCACGAAACACATAGCTTTTTAGTGGCAAATAAGGAGCTAGCGCCCACATTTTCTCATTCCCATTTTAAATATCCTCCCGTCACACAAGATTGCCACCTTCTGAAAAAAAAAAAGGTAAATTACTTTTGTTTACTACTAGCTACAAACAGAGGTTCTGGACTTTAGAAATAAAATATTTTTGCTTCATTCAAGAAGAAGCCAGCCATTATTTTGGTTATGACATTCTGAAAAAGGTGAAAATACAGGAATTGTTTCCCAATTCCTTTTTTTTTAATTTGTGTTCTGCTTTTCAGAGGCATAGCAGATGATTTCCCCCTAAGTCTTCATTATACAGATACCATATTCAGCTACTCTTTGAACTATGAGTGTTAGCAGCAAAAAGACAATTTCATTTTGTATTTTGGTCACTTTTTTTCATGGACTTAAGTCCGCAAAAATATATTATCTCTGGTTCTTAAATCTTTTTGCGCAGAATGAGTTGTATTTTGTTTTAGAATAATAAGAATTGAATTTCTCTTTTTACTCAAAATCAAAGCCTTCTAAAGGTCTTTCTGCACCTCCTCCCAACCTCTTACCCAGTTTTGATGTTCTCCACAGAATATAGGCGGGTGAATAATATCAAGTTTTATCTATATATCACCCAGCTCAGCATGATTTCATAGAAGAAAATGGAAAAAATAATCCACGGTGGTCAAGCAACTAAAGACTAAACTTGATCCATAATTAAACAATATATTCACATGGCCAAGCAAAGAGCTCACAGCTCCTGTTAATCTCTGATGTTCTTTTACAAGGCTTATCTCCATTTGAAAGCTTTCTTTTAAAGCATTTCTTTGGTAATAGTCTAAATTATTCCCTGCTTCCAATATTAATTTTCATTATATATTTCTAGTGCATTCTATACAATGGAATAGAAATATTTTATGCAGATTTTTAATTAAGATTAGTCAAAGCCACCATGCTAATAATAATAACAAATAGACACATAACACACATATACACTGTGTAGTTCTGGCTCATTAGATAGACTATGTGGCAAACAGCAATCAAAGCATCATTTCTTTGAACATTTACTTTAATTATGATACTATATACTACATATAATATTTATTCTAGGGGTGTGTAAAGGATTTTAAGATGAAAAAGCATAATTATGGTAATTATGATTTGAGGGCCTTCTTTCTTGAATACTTCCTTTGGAGGTGCCATGAAAAAATATTAAGTAGAAAAAGGCTCTGGGCATGAACAAGCACTTCGTTTTTTAATAATCCTCAGCATATTCAATGCTGCTGGCCTATTAGCATATTGTCATTTCTGCTTTTTCTTAAAAAATCCATTTACATAATTATGTAGAGTGCAGTCTCTCTTTCAGATTCTTCTTGGGTGTGGAGTGCTTAGCACTGCATATTACTACAGGAGATAAGCTTCTGTAGATACACATGACTTTGGATCTGAAAAGAAAATAAATTTATGTTTTCTATCTTATTTCTGACTTCTTTGTGAAGAGGAGAGCTTTGTCACATTAGAACAATGAATGTTAAATTGTCTTATTTTCTTTCCAAAATTTCATATAAATCATATAAAAGTACATACATATACACAGGTGTTAAGTTTTGTTGTGATGAGGAATAGTTATATGAAATCCTGACCTCTACATTTATTTCTCAATTTCTATTCAGATACATAAATGAGGTATGAATACATAATTAAGATAGAAAAAACATTTTGTCAAATAGTGGGCTAGTTTCCAGTGATCCTTAAATAACACACACACAAACACATTTATATACATATAAATGTACCCTCACATGTGATGAATTGCCTACACAGGGAAAAATATTTCTTAAATGTGCGATAAATACTTTGAATGGAACTGTTCCTTTATACCAGTTTTTAGTACAATCATTTTATTGCCTTTATAAAAAATGCCTATTCATATATATAAAAAGAAGAAAAAGCAAAGCAAGATGGAAATTTCCAGAAAACGAAACAAAAATTTACTACGAATCTTACCACCCATCACCTAACATTTAGTTTTAGTGACCAGTCTCCCTTTATTCACACATGAGCCGTCTAAAAGATAGGAATAGTTTAGACATTGCAATGGTATCATGCAGAGTGTTTTAAACTTAAAATTAAGCTTAACTGTATTTAATTGAAGAAAAACAAGTGAGACGAAGAATTATGTGTATATGTGTGTGCAGCACATGTACATGTATGCAAGACATACCTGTTAAAGATAGCTTTTAAATTGAGAATAACAAAATTTAGTGTCTTCTACCTTTAGCATAATTTCCAGTTTAGTAAAAGGCATTATGTAGCTTACAGAATAGTTGGGAGAGAGCTGGGGGACCAGGTTCATGACTAATATTCAATGAAGAATATGCAGAACCATATCAAAGATCAAATATGACTAGGAAGATACTACCACCACTTCTACCATTCACATCTGAGATACTAGAAATGCTGTTTGCCAAGTGTTACTAAAATCTGAACATATTTGGCCATCTATTCCAGAAAACAAACAAACATAGAAATAACAAAACTAAACACAGCTGGGTTTGTTAACATTTCTTGTGTCCATTTTTTTGGAATTGAAGACACCTGTGAAAGCTTCTGTCTAGTAGATCCTAGGCCATTTGCCTGTACTCTAGCTCCATGGCAGCTAGAGAAGCAAGGGTTCTGGATTGTACCTAGGGGAAGATGGGACTCATAAAATGGGACTTTGTCATTTTGTTGGAATTTTGAAGTATAGGATGGTCACAGTGACAGTTATCCATTACATATCTCGTTTCCTGATCTTTTTTATTTACTTCCTCCTTTTCAGGGAGTACACTCAATAATACTTACTGAGAAATTGTACATGGGAGGTAATAATATTTTGAGCACATGTCTGAAAAGAGTTATTTTTAACTATACATTTCAAGTTTGAAAAATATTTGACTCCCTGATAAGAAATATGAGAAAAATACCACTCATACTTCCTCCCACATTTGATCTTTTAGCTTTCATTTTTAATTATATTATCATTTTAACATTTCCAAGAAGTATAACATTCACATTAGATTATGTAACTGTAATTACTTTAGTTCTTTAATCTTCAGTGTTCACATAAGTGGATTCAACTCTCACTAACCATGCTTTTCTACAGTTTCTATTTTCCTAAGCTTTTGATTTTGTGTTATCTCTTGTTTGGCTAAATATCATTATGCAAGAGTGAGAAGTTCTATCTTTTACTTTAAATATAAAAGACATTTACTACGTACAAACTTGGGGTAACACTTTTTCTTAGAAATGTATAAGTATTTCTACACTTTTTCTAGAACTAAGTATTTCATTGGAGACCTCTAAAGACCACCTGACATTCCACTTTGAATGTGACTTGCTCTTTCATTCCTTCACGAATCCCCATATGATTCTTTTTTATCCTTAAAGGCTGAGGAATTTGCCAGAACATATGTGTGTACTTATATCAATCTCTCTGTATCTGTTTTTCCTGGAACACTTTGAGACTCAATCAGTAGATTCAAGCCTAACGTATTTCAGGACAGGTTAACTGTGTACTTGAATTTTGTGATACTTGTTCTGTTTTTACGAAAACAAGTTATATATAGTTCAGTATCCTTTATGGTAGCCATAATTTTCTCCATAATCATGTTCATGTTTTATTTTGTTTTCTACTATTTTATTTATGAGATTTACTTTAGCCTATCACATGATACTTTTTTAAAAATTGAAGTATAGTTGATTTACAATATTATTTTAGTTTCAGGGGTGCAGCATAGTGATTTGTTTTTGTTTTTTTGCAGAATATATTCCATTATAGGTTATTACAAGATATTGGATATAATCCCCTGTGCTATACAGTAAATCCTTGTTGCTTATTTATTTTATATGTAGTAGTTTGTATCTTTTAATACCATACTCCTAATTTGTCCCTCCCCCACCTCCTTTTTAGTAACCATAAGTTTGTTTTCTATGTTTGTGAGTTTGTTTCTGTTTTATATATAGATTCATTTGTATTATGTTTTAGATTCCACACATAAGTGTTATCATATGATATTTGTCTTTGTCTGACTTATTTCACTAAGCATTCATGTTGCTGCAAAGGCCAATATTTCATTCTTTTTATGGCTGAGTAATATTCAATTATGTATATACATCACATCTTCTTAAGCCAATCATCTGTTGATGGACACTTGGATGATTTCCATGTCTTGGCTGTTGTAAATAGTGCTGCTATGAACATTGAGGGTGCATGTATCTTTTCAAAGTAGAGTTTTCATTTTTTCTGGGTATATACCCAGGAGTGAGATTGCTGGATCATATGGTAGCTCTATTTTTAGTTTTTTAAGGAACTTCCATATAGCTTTCCATAGTGGCTACACCAATTTACATTCCCACCCAGTGTAGGAGGGTTCCCTTTTCTCCACACCCTCTCCAGCTCTTATTATTTGTAGACCTTTTAATGATAGCCATTCTTACGGGTGTGAGGTGATACCTCATTGTGGTTTGGATTTGCATTTCTCTAATAAATAACAATGAGAAGCATCTTTTCATGTGCCTGTTGGCTATCTGTATGTCTTCTTTGGAGACATGTCTATTTAGGTCTTCTACCCATTTTTTGATTGGGTTGTTTGTTTTGTCAATATTGAGTTGTATGACCTTCTGCATATTTTGGATATTAACTCCTTGTTGATTGCATCGTTTGTGAATATTTTCTCCCATTCTGTGGGTTATCTTTTCATTTTGTTGATGGTTTCCTTTGATGTGCAGAAGCTTTTAAGTTTGATTAGGTCCCATTTGTTTACTTTTACTTTTATATCTATTGCCTTGGGAGAGTGATCTAAGAAAATATTGGTACAACTTATGTCAAATGGTATTTTGCTTATGTTCTCTTCTAGGAGTTTTATGGTGTCATGTATTAAATTTAGGTCTTTAAACCATTTTGAGTTTATTTTTTTACATGGTGTGAAGGAATGTTCTAATTTCATTGATTTACATGTAGCTGTCCAACACCACTTGCTGAAGAGACTGTCTTTTCTCCATCATATATTCTTACCACCTTTGTCATAAATCAATTGACCATAAGTGTGTGCATTTACTTCTGGGCTCTCTATTCTGTTCCGTTGATCTCTGTTTTTAATGCCAATCCATGCTCTTTGGATTACTGTAGCTTTGTAGTATAGGCTGAAGTCTGGAAAGGTTATACCTCCAGTTTTGTTCTTTTTCCTCAAGATTTTTTTTGGCAATTCTGGATCATTTGTGGTTCCATATAAATTTTAGGATTATTTGTTCTAGTTTTGTGACAAATGTTGTGGGTATTTTGATAGAGATTACATTAAATCTGCAGATTGCTTTGTGTAGTATGGCCTTTTTAAGAATATTAATTCTTCCAATCCAAGATCATGGGATATCTTTCCATTTCTTTGATCATCTTCTGTTCCTTTATCAATGTTTTATAGTTTTCAGCTTAACTCTTTGGTTAAGTTTATTTCTAGGTATTTTTTTTTTTGAATGTGATTTTAAACAGGATTGTCTTTTTACTTTCTCTTTTTGATAGTTCATTATTAGTATAAAGAAATGCAACAGGTTTTTGTATATTAATCATACCCTTCCACCTTGCTGAATTCATTCATTAGTTCTAGTAGTTTTTGTGTGGAGGCTTTAGTGTTTTCTATTTAGACTATTATGTTATCTGCAAATAGTGACAGTTTTACCTCTTTCCTTCCAAGTAGGATACCTTTGTTTCTTTTTCTTGTTTGAGTGCTGTGGCTAAGACCTTAGTATTATGTTGAAAAGAAGTAGTGAGAGTGAGCATCCTTGTCTTGTTTCCGAGTTTAGTGGGAAGCTTTTCAGCTTTTCACCACTGAGTATTGTGTTGTCTTTGGGTTTGTCATAAATGGCCTTTATTATGTTGAGATATGTTCCCTCTATATTCACTTTGGTGAGAGATTTATCATGACCAGACCTTGAATTTTATCAAATGTTTTTTCTGTGCCTTTTGTTAATGAGATATATCACACTGATTGATTTTCATATGTTGAACCATCCTTACAACCCTGGAATGACTCCAACTTGGTCCTGGTGTGTGATTCTTTTTATGTATTGTTGGATTCAGTTTGCTAATATTTTGTTGAGGATTTTTGCATCTTTATGCATCAAAGATACTGGCCTGTAATTTTCTTTCTTTCTTTCTTTCTTTGTAGTGTTTTTGTCTTGATTTTGGTGTCAAGGTGATGGTGGCCTCATAGAATGAATTTGGGAGTATTCCCTCCTCTTCAGGCTCTTGGAATAGTTTGAGAAGAAATAGGTATAATTTCTTCTTTGTATGTTTGGTAGAATTCCCCAGTGAAGCAACCAGTCCTAGACTTTTGTTAGCAGGTCATTTTTTAAAATTACAGGTTCTATTTCACTTGTAGTGATCATTCTATTCAAATTATCTGTTTCTTTTTGACTCTGTCTGGGCAGGCTGTATGTTTCTAGAAACTTGTCCATTTCTTCTGGTTGTCCAATTTGTTGGCACATAGCTATTCTTAGTATTTTCTTGTGGTATTGGTTGTTATTTCTCTTCTTTCATTTCTTATTTTGTTTATTTGCATTTTCTCTCTTTTCTTCTTGTTGAGCCTGGCTGGTGGTTTGCCAATTTTGTTTATATTTTCAAAAAACCAGATCTTGGTTTTATTGATTTTTTCCACTGTTTTTTTTAAATCTCTATTTTATTTATTTCTTCTCTGATCTTTATTATTTCTTTCCTTCTGCTGAAAACTTAAACCTAAATAAGGAAAACAGATATCCAAGTACAAGAAGCACAGAGGGTCCCAAACAAGATGAACTCAAAACAGACCACATCAAGACATATCATAATTAAAATAACAAAAGTTAAACATAAAGAGAGGATTCTAAAGGCAGCAAGAGGAAAACAAAGAATTATTTACAAAGGAATCTCCATTAAGCTGTTAGCTAATTTCTTTACAGAGACTTTGCAGGCTAGAAGCGAGTGGCATGATATATTAAAAGTCCTGAAAGGGAAAAATCTGCAACCTAGGTTACTCTACTCAGCAAGATCATCATTTAGAATAGAAGGAGAGATAAAGAATTTCTCAGACAAGCAAAAACTGGAAGAATTCAGCAGTACTAAACTTACCGTAAAAGAAACACTGAAAGGTTTTATCTAAATAGAAAGGAAGAAAGAATATGTAGGAAAGAAAAAAAAATCACAACAGGAAAGACATATACAGTAAGGATTGAAGATCACTTAAATAAGCCAGTACATAAATCAAGAAACAATCAAAAAGATGTAATAGCGATTATAACTACAATAAACAGTAAAAGGATAAGCGTGAAGACATCATGAGGACATCAAAAATCACAAAATGTGGGGGAGAGAAGTATAAAAATGTAGATATTTTAGAATGTGTTTGAACTTGAATGACTATCAGTTTAAAGTCATTTAGGTATCAGTATAGTTGTGGGTCAACATACTTGAACTTCATTGTAACAACAAATCAAAAACAGACAGTAGATTCACAAAGACCAAAAAGAAAGGAACTCAAGCATACTACAGAAGAATATCATCAAACCACAAAAGGAAAAACAAAAAGAAGAAATAAACAAAGAAGAACTACAAAAACAACTGGAAAACAAGGATTAAAATGGCAATAAGTACATACCTATTATTAAAGTAATAATTATTACTTTCAATGTCATTGGACTAAACACTCTGATCAAAAGACATAGAGTGACAGGTTTGATTTTGAAAAAAGAACCTATAGTATGCTGCCTACATGAGACACACTTGAGGATGAAAGATATGCAGGGACTAGAACTGAGGAGATGGAAAAAGATATTTCATGCAAAATGGTAACAAGAAGGCAGAGGTAGCAATAGTCATATCAGATGAAATAGACTTTAAAAGAAAGGCCATAAAGAAAGACAAAGAGGTATTATATTATGATAAAAGAGTCAGTACAAGAAGAGGCTATTACACTCACTAACATATATACACCCAGTATAGGAGTACCTAAATATATAATATTTAGGTATTAATAATACCTAAATACCATTAATAATTAATACCATTAATAATACCATTAATAATACCTAAATATATATATATTAACAGACATAAAGGGAGAAGTTGACAATAATGCAGTAATAGTAGGAGACTTTAACACCCCACTGACATTAATGGACAGATCATCCAGACAGAAAATCAATAAGGTAACAGAGGTCTTAAGTGATACAGTAGACCAGTTAGACTTGCCATCTACTGGACACTAAACCCCAAAATCCCAGAATATGCATTATTTTCAAGCATGTTTGGAAAGTTCTCTAGGATAGACCACATACTAGGTAACAAAATAAGCCTCAACAAATTTAAAAGAATAGAAATTATTTCAAGCATCTTTTCTGACTACAACAGTATAAAACCAGAAATCAACTGCAGAAAGAAAAGCAGGAAAAGAGCAAACACATAGAGACTAAACAACATGCTACTAAAAACCAATGGGTCAATGATGAAATCAAAGAAGAAATCAGAAAATACCTTGAGACAAACAAAAATGAAAACACAACTTTGCACAATCTATGGGATACACCAAAAGCAATTCTAAGAAGGAAGTTCATAGCCATACAGGCCTTCCTTGAGAAACAAGAAAAATCTCAAATAAACCACCTAACCTACCACCTAAAAGAATTAGAAGAAAGAATAATATCCACTCTACTTTTGACTTTGTTTTTAGTGATGTTCATTTTTATGTGATGTTTTTAATGTGACTTTCAGAACCATTATATTTTTATTGTTCACTTTCATTTCTTTTCTAAGATCTATAAGCTCAATTTTCAATCCTTTCTCCCTTTTAGAGTCCTTCATATGAATACTTGTGACTCTTTTCCCATTTTTAAAATTTAAGGTAATTATGCTACCCATGATTTCTTTCTGGTTTTTTTTTGACAGTACCTGTGTTTCTTTGAATAATTCATTTTATGATATCTTTTCTTTATTTCTTTAGCACATTTAATCTTATTTTAAAAGCATACTTTATTTAAGGTGTGGTTTATTATATTAGAGCTTTTATGGTTACTTGAGAGACACATCTGGATGGCCCTGGGGTCCTTCCCCCTTTTAAGAGCTGATCTGAGAGCTGGTTCAATGGACTGGACTGGGCTGCAGAGAGCCAAGGTCTTTAGCTCTGGTCAGCATTCTTGGCATGCAGTCTGTTTCCAGGGCTTTTCATTTGCACATCTTGAGCTTTGAAATGCATATTCCCTAGCTTTGTCCCAGAGCCCAGAGATCACTTGATATATTTCTTGTTGCTTAGTTTAGAGATCAGCAAACACTATAACCGAAAGACTAAATCCAGCTGGCTGTTTTTGAATGGAATATGAGCTAAGAATAGTTTTTACATTTTTATGCAGTTGAAAAAAATCCAAAAAAGAATAATTCATGAAGCATGAAAGTTATATGAAATTCAAATTTTAGTGTCCCTAAATAAAGCTTTATTAAAAAACAGTCCAGCTCATTTATTCATGTACTGTCTATGCTGCTTTCATAGTGCCACAGTGGAGTAGAGTAGCTGCAACAGAGAACATATGGCCCACAGAAGCTATTTCTGCATAAAATACATGCTATTTGGCCCTTTACAGAAAAAGTTTGTCTACTCCTAATTTAGAGAAACTAGGTGTTCCCAGATCCAATGCTAAGCTTACCCGTAAATATGTAGCATGGTGTTAGGTGCATGCTCACTCATGGAGTACTCAGTTGTATGTGTAACATGTTAAGCTAGCAAGACCCTCCCTCCTATGACTTTGACTTTGATGCATAAAAACATCTATGTCCATCCCAGGTTAGAGAAAAATGAAAGTATGGGGGTATGGGATCTATACTCACTGTACTAGTTCTCTGCTTATAAAATTTCCATAAATAGATTCTTTGTTATATTGGGACTGTATGATGGTAGTGATGTGTGCATGATATTATTGATCTTTGAATGTTAATTACTGCTAGTAGGAGGTCATGTTGGGTCAAACCGGGCATGTGGTGGCTGGAAGACCTAGAAGAATCTGAAGAAATTCACACCCTCTATTTTGTTTTTGATGTTTTTTGTACACACTTTTTTTTTCCTTTTGGTCTTTCATCTCTTCCTTCCCCACCATTCTGAGATATCAAACTGCATCTTCACTGGGACATTTTTTTCATCTTTCTAGACAACCCTAGAACTCATAATTAGTCAGGATCATTTGGTATGCCATCTTAACTATGGGAAAATCTGTATATAGTCCCTGATCCCTCATTTTGATTATCATTTAACGGTATTTGGCAAGTGATCTTAAAAAAATTGTTCTTTGAGTCATGACAGTTTTCTTGCTGCCCTTGTGATGGAATGTTTTCTTCTATCATTCGTTGTTTTTTCTTGGTGGTGAGATTTGAACAAGCAGAGGGAAGGAAAATTTTCTTCTGCCATTTTAACTAGAAATTCCAGGCTGTTTTATATCCTTATAATTTCTCAGAATCCTGTATAATTCATCTTGCTCTATGCCCCTGAATTGAATTTGTCCTGACATTAAACTATTAAGAATTTTAGCTGTGCAAGAAAAATCACTAAGACTTATTTAAACTTTGTAATTTGACATTCCTAGGACTATCCTTTCAATTGGATATACTAGGCTTATACTAATAAGAGTGGTCACTTAAGTCCTTTGTAAATATTAATATAACACTCACTATTTCTTCCACTAGAAAAAAATAATGTTGACTCCCAAAGAAATTTGAGTGATAATTATAAAATACTTCGCTCAGTTCCCCAACATCAGCTGCCAAGAGTGGTTTCATTTATTCTTTAAACCAATTAACTTATTCATTCTAATTTTTGTAGGCTGCAGTACTTTTAGGACATATTGTATATACCTCCCAGAATACTCCTTAGAAATTGCATGTGTGTAATTTTCACGTGAAATATTTCTGATTGAACTTTATTGTGAATTCCATTTAGACAAGGGTATCAGGATTTTCTTTTCTTTCTTTCTTCTTATTTTTAAAATGATATTTTTTTATAAAATGTTTTAGGGGATAGTTAGCCAAGACCAAAGGAATAAAATGCCTCAGAATGTCAGTGGTTTATGGGATAACAATATGAATAACATACAAAGAGAGTTTTTGAAAGGAAAACTGCCTTAAGAACAATGAACCACAAGATATGAAGCAGTGTAGACCCAAGATCTAGTAGCGCATTTGTCAGTGAAAACAAATACGATCTTTAGAGATTTATTTTCTCTTGAGTACAGGGAAAAGTCAAAATATTTACAGAAGGATGTGAGCCATGCTTGAAATTTTTAAAAAATTGTTTTACTTTTGTTTAGAATTCCTTGATGTCTAATAAATATTGTTTTCTAAGAAAAGATAATATTTAAATTTTAACTATGATGAATCAAAACTTTTGATTAGCTCTTTTAAAAATTCCTCCATTTCCCCAGTTGAGTAGAATTTATGGGTATAAAGGAGGAATTATTCAAAGACGGCACAGCACAAATTGGGAAAAGACTCTCATGATTAAGACAATAGAAAAAGAAAAAAAAAACATGTTTATTGGAGTTTTTCCCCAATACTTTAATGAATGAGGATGTTGACAGCAATTGCTTTCTTCCCTGCCCTAGTAGTAGAGAATCATTAAACTGAGATAAAAAATAATGCACACTGCAGAGATTTACAAAAATTCTACATTTCTACTGATCTTAATTCATAGCTAAGTGTTGGAATATTTTTACAGTGCCAGTTCTCTTTATATAGTTTGTCTTTTGTTATTTATAGCATTGTAACTGACAATCCATTATTGACAGCCACAGTAAACAAGTTCTTTAATAGGATTTTTTTTCCTTATTTAAAGCTCAGATTTTTAGTATTTATATATAGCTAAATAAATTTTATGTTGACTCTTTCATATAATGATTTAATTAAAAATCAGTTTATCTCATAATATGGGGTTATGGTTGTTGGGATATATTGCTTAAATGAATATCCTACATCACATATTTGTTTAATAAATAATATAATATGACATAAATACTGTGACATTTCTCAACCTAGAGGTTTTATTATCCTCCTTTTTATTGCCTTCTTCTATGTCATGAACTTACGTATCATTATGAATACCCATAGATGATGTTTTCTATTTAGGAATCAGTCTCTATACGGGAAAGAAAATAGGAAAGTGGAAATGGACAAGAGCTATTACATCCATGAAATGGTAACATGTAAGTACTATTAATAAACTATTATATCCCCATTGTAGGAAGGAATATTGAAACAGTTGTGTTGTTAATTATATAGAACTATATATAACTGAAAGGAAAAAATTGAGAAGAAAATGGTATCTGAATACTTCCAAGTTCCATTAAATACTGTAATCCAATTTATGCAAAAGTATGCTATTCCAAGTCCCCAAACTTCCTTTCCCTCACAGATATTCATGTGAGGCACTTGAAAATGTGCTTTTGATTCTAATTAGTAGCAATAAATAGAAAAATATTTCTTTGGATTTATCAAAAAAATATTAAACTCCTGCAGCGAACGTCTTTCATTTCCAGGTATGATGAATTACCGTTCTATAGGCCAAAGTTCCTTCTTAGAGTAAATGTACAAGTTAAATAAAACATAAAAATCTTCTGTTTGAAGCTTTTAGAGAAATTCCAAGGCAATAAGAGCCAGATTTCTAGATGGAAGTGAATTAGAGAGTGGGAAGTTGACATTGTGCAAGCCACTTTTCTCATAGTGGCATCTGCTGATACTTCTGGCTGAGAATATGGAAGTAGGTCACAGATAAGAATCAGAGCAGCTAACAATGCTTCTGGCAATTTTCCAAGGCTAGAGAGACAAAAATTAGAATCTAAAGCCCAGGACTTCCAAGATAGTTAGGACTTAAGGAACTAAGATCCAGAGTGAAGGAGATGTGCAGAACTGAGCCTTATACTTATGGTTTCCCTCAAAATGCATTTCCAAATATATAAACTTCAAGGGAAAAATGCTAAGAAGGTACGCAGAGAACTTTTGAAAAGCAGAATCAACTTTTCAACTGTGTCACTATGCTGAAGAGCAAAAATTGAGGATTAGACTCTTCCAAAGAAGATAGACCCTAGTAAACAATCAGTTGAAACCCTAGAAGAGTTATACAGCAGAAGAGGGTGTGAACCAAGGATGGACAGAGTCTTTATGAAAAATATAATCTAGGGCTTCCCTGGTGGCGCAGTGGTTGGGAGTCCGCCTGCTGATGCAGGGAACGTGGGTTCGTGCCCCGGTCTGGGAGGATCCCACATGCCGCGGAGCGGCTGGGCCCATGAGCCATGGTCTCTGGGCTTGCGCGTCTGGAGCCTGTGCTCCACAACAGGAGAGGCCACAACAGTGAGAGGCCCGCGTACCGCAAAAAAATAATAATAATAATCTAGTCTGGTACCAGCACATTCTCTGGTTTGATTGAGGTAAACTGTCTTCACTTTCTGTCTATTACAAATTGAGGTGAAGTACCTCTGGAGGAAGATGTTATCAAGATTCTCAGCAATTTTTCATACACAGTGTCTCATATTCAATTCAAACTTACCAGGCATGCAAAAAATACATCAAGAGGAAAAATGGAACGTATGATAGAAAAAGATATACAGGTGATTCTTTGCTGGCCAGCATAACCTTGATATTTAAATCTTACAAGATATTACCTGAAAACAAAATTAGAGAGCATCCAAGTTTCAAAAATCCTAAACAAAATATCTTACGACAAAGTTGGCCAGTTTAATAATGTAAGGTTTATTTAAGCATCAAAATCTCATTGATCTTATTTATCACATAAAATGATGCAGAAAAGAAATTTGATGACATTCACTATCCAGTCAAGATAGAAACTCATAGAAAACTTGAAATGAAAGGAAACATCTTTAATTTGATTTTTTTTAATTTACAGTAAACATCACACTTTACTGTGAAAAATTCAAAGTGTTCCCCATAAGACCAGGAACAAGACAAGAATGCCTGGTAGCTTAATTTCTCTTGAACATTTTAGTGGAAGTTTTAGCCAGTGCAATAAGACATGGATAAAGGAGACCAAAGAAAGAAGGAAGGAAGGAAGGAAAGAAGGAAGGAAGGAAGGACGGAAAGAAAGAAAGGAAGGAAGGAAGGAAGGAAGGAAGGAAGGAAGGAAGGAAGGAAAGGGGGAGGGAAGGAAGGAAGGAAAGGTATCATTATTCATAGATTATCTGCTTGGGGACAATTCCACACAATGGCAGAGCAACATGAAATTCAAGCCTAGCATAGAAAAAAAAAAAAAGGTCTAATGAGTCACCATTTAGGAAATCTCAGAAAACAAATGTTAACTATAAAAATCAAAACAGTAACAAATGGAAATACTAGGACCTAAAAGTATAATAATAAATAAAAACATACATAGTATGGTCTTAATAGCAGAGTATAGATGACAGTGTTAGTGAACTTGAGGGCAAATAAATAGATCTCTAATCTGAAGAATATAAAGATAAAGATTTTTAAAATTAACAGAGAGTCAGGAATCTGGATAAAGTGATGTAAAATATGTGAAGTTTGGGTCACAGAAATATGACAGTAAGAACTGGCCAAAATATTTGAAGTAATAGTGGCTAAAAAATTATCAAATTTGATTTAAACTATTACTTACGGATCCAAGAAGTTCAGTATACCTAAGCAGGATAAGTACAAAGAAAATCACACCTAAGTGCATTATAATCAAACTACTGAAAATAAGAATTAAAGAGAAAATCTGGAAAGTTACTAGAAAAGGGAAAGGCACATAAGATGTAGGGGAACAATTTACATCATTGTTCCCCTACATTTAATTGACATCTCACCATAAAAAAATCAAGGCCAGAATGCAAACCCTTCAAGAGCATGGTGGAAATAAAGTCATTTTCAGATAAATGGAAGCTAAGAGTTTATCTCTAGCAGATCTGCACTGTGAGAAACAAAAAGAATATTTTTTACATTAAAGGAAAATGATATCAAATGGGAACACTCGTATCTAACAGGAAAGATTGAGGAACACTAAAGAAATAAAAAGGTAAATAGGTGGAAAAGTTAAAACTTTATTTTTTCTTCCTGCGTTTACTTAAAACACAGTTAATGGATTAAAGGAAAAATAATATATTGTAAAGTAGAGTTTATGAGGTAAATAGAAGCAAATGACATGACAACAATAGCATAGAGGGCAACAGGGGTCATGAATAAAATTATGCCATTTTAATGTAATTGTGTTTGTGAAATGGCAGGTGAGAAATGTGTAGTATGGAGTATGAAGTGTCAGATGTAATGTGTAAAGTGGCAAAAGTGTGAAATGGTGAAATATTGACCAAGGTACACATTGATAGATTAAGAATGCATAGTTTAGCTTAAGAGCAACCATTACAAAAATAATAAGAGGTAAAGAAGTCAATAGAGAAAATGAAATATAACTTCAAAAATTGATTTACTCGAAAGAATGAAAGAAGCAAATAAAGGAACAAAGAAAAATCATAAGGTACAATGAAAAATACATAGTAAGATGTGGGACTGAATCCTAATCATATAAAAATTACATTAAATGTAATAAAACTAACTAAACACTCTACATAATAGTGTCAGAAGTACTTTTTTAAAAAGGACCCAATTATATATTTCCTATAAGAGATGCCCTTTAAACATAATACACAAGTAAGTTGAAACTAAAAGATTGGAAAACCATAATGATAGAAAGGACAACTCATCAGGTGGATATAACACTCCTTAAAATCTATGCACCTAACAAGAAAACTTCAAAATTCATGAAGAAAAATTGACAGAACTAAGGGGAGAAATAGACAGATTCACAAACATGTCTGTCTCTGTAATAATAGGTTAAGTAGATTAAAAAAACTAAAAAGAGCACAGAAAATCTGAACACACTATCAACCAAATTAATTGAATGAAATTTCCTCAGCCTGATAAAAGGTATATACAAAATATTCTACAGTTAACATCATTCTTAAGTATGAATGTTCTTAAGTATGAATTCTTAAGACTGAATGTTTTTTCTTATATTTGAGAAAAGGGAAAGGATATTTATTCTTGCCACTTCTATTCAAAATTGTACTCGAGGTCCTAAACAGTTCCATAAAGGGAAAAAAAGGTTAAAAACATTTTGAAAGGAAGAAATTAAGCTTTCTCCATCCCCAGATGATATGATTGTGTTCAGGTAAAATCCTAAGGAAACAACCAAAGAAAATTCCTACTAGAATTAAAAAGTAAATATAATAAAAATCACAGAACAAATGCCAGTGTGGAAAAAATTAATTGTATTTATATGAATTAACAACAAATAATTATGATGAAGTTATGATTTAAAATTTAAAAAGCAGTATTGTTTCTAGTGGCAGCAAAAATCCAAAATACTTTGAAATAAATTTAACAAAAATTTTCAGAGCTTTTATACTGAAAACTAAAAACATTTCTAAGAGAATTTAATAAGACAAGTAAATGGAGATATACTTTGTTCAAGGATTGGTTGAAAGAGTCAATATTAAGTTGTTCATTCTCCCACAGTTAATCTATAGATTCAACACAGTCTCAATCAAAATGACGGCAGGCATTTTTGTAGACTTTGACAAACTTACTTTAAAATTTATTTGGAAAAGCAAAGGGCATAGGATAGCCAAAATTTTATGAAAGATGGAAACAAAGGTAAAGGTATTACACTACCTAATTTGAAGACTTAAATAAAGCTAATATAATCTAGATAAGTGGTATTAGTGGATAGGTAGGTATACAGTATCAGTGGAATAGAATGGAGTCCAGAAATAAATCCACAAATATATGATCAATTAACTTTTAACAAAGCACCAATGTATGTTAATGAGGAAATGTATTCTTTTCCATAACTGATGCAGGACAATCTGGATAGACATGTGAAAAAAGTAGAACTTCTACCCTTATCTCACACCATACACAAATATTAATTTGAAATGGGTCATGAACCTAAAAATAAAGGTAAAAATGTAAAACTTCTAGAAGAAAACAGGAGAATATCTTCATAAATTGGAGTGAGCAAAGATTTTTTAGATAAGAAAAACAAAGCATCAAGCATAAAAGAAGATAAAAATTGGACTTCCTCAAAATTAAAGTTCTCTGCTTCTTTAAAAGTTTCTAAAGAAAATGAAAAAGCAGTCCACAAATTGAGAGGATGTATTTACTCTGTGCATGCATATGTCAGACAAGGACTTCCATACAGACTATTTTAAGATCTCTTACAACTCAATAATATAAAGGCAAAAGATCCAATAAAAAGTGGACCAAAGACTTGAAAGGATACCTCACAAAAGGAGATGTACAAATCACCAATGAATACATTTTTTAAATGATCACTATTATTAATTATGGGGAAATGCAAATTAAAACCACAATGAAATACCAACTTGCTCAATGGCTGAAATGACTAACATTAAAGGACTGATGATATCAAGTGCAGGAAAGGATGTGAAATTCTTGGGACTCATATATTGTTGGCAGGTGTCTAAATGGTATAATCATTTTGGAAAAAATACTAGAATCTTCTTACAAAATTAAATGTACACTTGTCATACGATACACTTAGTGAAGACGACCACGTAGTGACTTGGGTATGAACAGCAGCTTTATTGAGTATGAACTTGGCAGCTTTATTCTTAGCACACTAAAACTGGAAACAACTTAGATGCTCATCACAAGGTGAATGATAAACAAATTATGGCATAAATCTATATAATGAGATAATACTCAGCAATACAAATAAATGAATTACTGATACAAATAAAAACATAGATCGACTAAAAATATTTTTTTTAATAAAAGAAACACAAAACAGTACGTACTGTATGATTGCATTCATACGAAGTCCAACATCAAGTGACACTACTGACAGAAATCAGGTAGTATTTGCTTGGGACTGGCGGTGAGGAGATTGGCTGAAAGGGGGCACAACTGAACTTTCTGGGAGTGATGGAAATATTCTCTATTTTGATTGAGATGGCAATTTTATACTTGTATAAATTTATCCAATGATATAATTTTAAATGGATGCTATTTATTGCATCTAATTATACCTCATTAAGACTGAAAATTAAATGAAAAAAATGACAGTAATCTAGCAGACACACAACATATTAGCTAAAGTTTTTGAAAGTGATGTTATCTAGTATTGGCGAACGTGTGGAGCAATTTGAACTATTTTACATTGGTGTTAATATGTTGGTAAAATCACTCTGGAAAAGAATTCGACAGCATCTACTTTAGACAACCTTTTGTGTACCTTAAGACCCAGTGATTTCATTCCGGAGTGAACACCTGAAAGAAATGTACACAGATGTTTATAGCAACACTGTTTGTAAAAGCCCATTGTTGTGTAAACAATCCGAATGATCACATACAGATAAATATATTACAACCGAATGTTACACAGCACTGAAAATAAACCACTATTACACATACAATAGAAGAATCTCAAAAATTAATGTTGAGTGGAAGAAGACGAACACAAACAAGAATATACTAGATGATGCCCTTATGTAAATCTAATGCATTAGAAGTCAGGATAGTGGTTTACTTGGTGGGGATCGTGGTAGTGACATGTATGGATTTGTGCTGATAATATTGTCATTTTGGGTGTTGGTTACCTGGTATGCCAATGTTATAAAAATTAGCTGAGCTTTACACTTATACTTATGTACTTACCTCTTTATACTTCCATACAAAGTTTATTTAAGAAGTGAAACAACTAGATAAGAAATAAAATGTTCAATCAATCACCTAACTCTTTCCTATATAATCCTGCAAATTCTATGATGTTTAAGAGAGAGTCAGAAGCCCAAGGACCCTCAGGAAGTCATAGCTTTCATGGTGTTTCTTTTTGTACCCAGTGCTACATCATCTTCTGGGGGAAAAAAATTAAAGCAAAGAAACCTGCACAAACTGACTTTATCCCAAAGGTGGTAACAATTTTTTTTGAGGGACAAAACAAAAAATGATGTGAATATCTTAAACACAATTATCAATAGTGTGCAAAAAGGCAGAGAAAAGCAATGGTATATTTGAATGGGATTAAATGTACTTCCAAAGGAGCAATAATGATAGCCAACATGATTTCAACATTGTGTCTTAGAAAATGACATCAAAGTACTTGGTAGTATTACCTGTAACATCTTGAAAAGTTAGGAGCAAGCTCAGTAAAAACACTGAGACCTCTGTTTAGTCCTTGAAGCACAGAATTATTCTATCACACACACACACAATACACACAAATGTAAATAACACATGGGTTCCCTAGGGTCAAAAAAATACAATAACAATTTTTAAACAGGCAGAATAATACCAACATCCTGTTTCACTCACTGAGTTGTTGAAAGGATTTTCTGATATAACTTGACTAAAAATATTAATAATTCCTTCTACATGTTCATTATTATCATTAAATTTAGCCTCCACAGTAGCCAAAATCCAGCATAACTCAAATGCTAACTTTGATGTAAATATTATGCTTTTCAATAAAGCTTTATGATACTAGTAATTAAAAATATGTGCAGCTAACATCTACTTTATGGACTTGATAGTAATGAAAAATCAGATGTTGCTGTTTGTTTATTACGCTGATACTTGCAGAAACACTCCTTGAGTCACTCAAAAGACCAACTTCAAAGGTTTATAGGTTTAATTTATACCCACCACACCTCCAAAGGGATCTGATGCAGCTACAAACTTTAGTAAGTTATAAATTACGAAAATCTTCAGACCAGCATTTTACAGAATATGTTCTGCATAATGTTAGCTCCATGGAAGGTTAAAATGTAGCATAGGGGAAAATATAAGTTGTGTAGGTAAATAAATTGAAAACTGATTAGTAGGTTTAATTAGCAACATTGATTTCTTCACTGTAGATGGGTCTTCAGGAAGAAACATACATTGTGAATCCACAATGGGGGCATGATATGTGTCTAAGAAAATTTCTCTATTTCTCTCTTATTCACATACTCAGTGTGTGGGTTTTTCCCCAACACCAAGCAGCTCTCTTCAATGCCAGCTGGGTGTACTGCAATTCAATTAAGTTCTGACACTAACTGGAGTTAGTGCAGAGCCCATAGATTAAGGTCCTTATCCCATAAGACTGCTCCCCACTACAGACACCAATCGCAAGTAAGAGGTCCCCAGGTTATCCACAACTTCTGTCCAACTTGGCCACAAATTGGAAGTTCCTATAACCTCACACCTTGGATATTCTTGCTAGAAAGTTTCACTCAACTCAGAGAAACACTTACATTTGCCAATTTATATAATAAAGAATACAGATGAACAGCTGGATGAAGATACAGAAGGTGAGGTCTAGAAGGGTACCAAGTACAGGAGCTTCTATTTTCATGGAGCTGGGGTGGGCCACCCTCCTGGCACATGGATGGGATGTGTTCAACTCACCTAACTCCTTACTTTTGAGATTTTATGGAGGCTTCATCATATAGGCATGATCAATTATTATCTCCATTTCCAGCTCCTCTGTGGAGAATAGGGGATGGGGCTAAAAGTTTCAAGCTTCTAATCATGTCTTGGTCTTTCTGGTGACCAGTCCACATCCACCAAGAATCAACTCATTAGAACACAAGACGTTCCTATCACCTAGGAAATTCCAAGGATTTTAGGATATCAGTGTCATACGCTCTTATCATTCAGGAAATTACAAAAGTTTTAGAATCTCTGTTGGCAACCGAGGTCAAAGACTAAATATTAGAACAAAAGATTCTCTTAGCCCCCTATTTGTGAGGGTTTTAGGAGCTCTGTATCAGGAACAGGGGGCAGAGACCAATATAGATATAATTCTTATGATTTCACAACATGTTTTGTTTCTCAAATACATTTACCACTTTATGACACTTCACTTAGGAATATGTTCTGCTATATGCTTTTTGGGAATATGTTCTGCTATATGTTACTTTAAACCACTTCTAATTTTATATTCTGCTACTGCTGGATTCCTCCTGATGACTGATAAGGACCACAGGCAAAACTAGGGCTGGACTAGCAGAGCTGTTTCAGAAGACCTACAATTGTGTAGTGGTATGACAGAGGAGGAAAAAATGTAACATTTGGAACTTTCTGCCCTTGTTGTACACAACTGTTCTCTTCCAGTACCTCTGCCACCACCGTACAGTTCTTCAGCAAGATCCCAGTGCCCAGAACATGGAGTTCCACCTTCTTTTTTTTTTTTTTTTTAATAATAGTTCTTATATTTATTTATTTATCTATTTTTGGCTGCGTCGGGTCTTAGTCGTGGCATGCGGGCTCTCCAGTTGAGGCACGCAAGCTCAGTAGTTGTGATGTGCCGTCCCAGCTATCCCGCAGCATGCGGGATCTTACTTCCCTGACCAGGGGCTGAACCTGCATTCCCTGCACTGTAAGGTGGACTCTTTACCACTGGACCATCAGGGAAGTCCCTCAACCTTCTATCATTAGTCTCTGGTAGGCTTGCATTTTAATCCTTAGCCTTACTGTCTTCTTTTTCTCAAGGCATTGTGGCTGTCTGATTTAGTGGGTGTCAGAGGACAAACATATCTGGAAGAGGCCATGATATGTAAATGACAGCAAAAGTACTAGCAAAGAGCATTAAAGCAATTACCTTGGATACGAAATTAGAAGTGTTAAGGCACTTTGAGGTCAGTGGAAATCTCCATTATATTTCAAAGTCTTTGGGGCTTACTATTGCTCTGTGGGAGTACTGTGATAATAAAAGCAAAACATAAGCCTAAGGACCTTTAAATGCTATTAATTAGATTCACCATAAAAGAATTTTGAAATTTGAATTGTTGTGCTCTCAATTATGATTTAATTGCATTAAGATGACAAAATTTTGTTTTACAATGATGGTTCAAGACAGTGAATAGAAAATCGTGCTCCAAATGTAGAAAACTGTTTTATACTAAACTGTCAGAAAAGTATGGCATACTGTTTGAAGGTATGGCTATACCATAATGATTATGATTACATGAGCTATACATACACAGTCTTATACACAGACAAGAACATTTCTTTTGACATGGGAAAGGATACCTGAAATTGGGTTGTTATTCTTTTTCTAAGAAATATTTTCATGTGATTAAATATGTAAAGGGAAAGTGATATCTTTCTAACACCATTTATTATACTTATAGACATTTATAAACATTTATTATAAAAGCAAGAGATAGAAATTATAACTCCTCTGTGATTACCTTATAAAACTTAAAAAGAATATTTCCAATGTTGGCTTCTGTTCAGAAAAATTTTGATTGCTTAAAAATTATCACAACTTTAAAAATGCTCTTTGACTTATGCTTTGGTAATCATTGGTGCTATACTTGTCAGCTTTAGTTAGAAATAATAGAGGGAACTAAGGTATTATATTAGAGAATTAGCATAAAGGCAGCCACTAGAATGATACAAAACCTCCTAAATGTCAAAAGAAATACTCAACTGCTGAAAGAAAGAAGGAGAATGAAAGGAGGGAGGGAGGGAGGGAAGAAAGGAAGGAAGTGAGGAAAGAAGGAAGAAAGGAAGGAAGGAAGGCAGGCAGGCAGAAAAATCAAGGGAAACAGACCACATAATGAGAAATTAGGTGTTTGTGTGTATCTGTGTGTGAGGGGAGGAGTGAGTATATGATGGTAAGGCTGCATATGTGTGTGTACGCATGTGTATAGAAAATAACCTCATAATGACATCAATGTTCTGTAAGTTAATCTATAAATTTAACATTATCTCAAAAGAGATCAATAGATCTTTTGATTTAAATGTCCATATTGAAAAATAATCAATCAAGAATATCCAGTTAGGGCTTCCCTGGTGGCGCAGTGGTTGAGAGTCCGCCTGCCCATGCAGGGGACACGGGTTCGTGCCCCGGTCCGGGAAGATCCCACATGCCGCGGAGCGGCTGGGCCCCTGAGCCATGGCCGCTGAGCCTGCGCGTCCGGAGCCTGTGCTCTGCAATGGGAGAGGCCACAACAGTGAGAGGCCCGCGTACCACAAAAAAAAAAAAAAAAAAAATTAGAAGAGAGACATAGACACTGAAGGGACACAGGCAGAGATTGAAATACTGCAGCTGCAAACTAAGAAATGACAGGTATTACCAGCCAACCACCAGAAGCTAGACAGAGGAAAGGAAGCCTTCTTCCCTACAGATTTCAGAGGGAATGTGGCCTTGCCAACAATTTGATTTTGGACTTCCAGCCTCCAAGCTGTGAGACAATAGATGTCTGTTATTCTCAGCTATCCAGTTAGTGGCACTTTCTTATGGCAGCCCCCAGATACTAATATATAATCCAACAATGACAACAACAACAAAATGGCCACAGCCAAAGAACTATACAAATGGCAAAGATACATGTAAAAAGATGATAAAAATCATTAGTCATTAAGGAAATGAAATTAAACCACCTTGAGAAACCACCATACGCTCACTAGAGTAATAAAAATTTAAGCATCATCAAAGATGTGGCACTAATAGAATTCCACACATAGCTGGTTAGGATGCCAAATTTTACAGTCACTCTGAGAAACAATGTGACAGCGTCTTATAAGAGTACATATACACATATGATGTAACTCAGCAGTACTAGTCTTTTGTATTTACCAACGTGAAGAATTCACACACACAGAAAGTCTTCTCAAATGCAGCTTTATTTGTAATAAACTCAAACTGAAAAGAAAACTGCAACAACTGAAAACATCCTGTCCATCAACTGCTATATGGATGTATAGAGGTGTGGCACATGTATACTATGGGACAATATCGAGCAATAAAAAGGAATGAATTACTCACACAACGACATGGGTGATAATCACATGCATTATGCCAAGTGAAAGACTCAGATAGAAAGCCAACATGCTGCATGACTTCTTTTACATGAATTTCTATTAAAGGCAAAGCTATAGCAGCAGAAAACAGATTCGTGGTGGCCAGTGGATAGAACTGATAGCGAAGGCGCATGACAGAACTTTTTCAGGGCAAAAAAATGTAATCAATATTATGACCGTGGTGGTGGTTGCACCACTCTATATATTTACCAAAGCACATAAAATTGAACAAAGTAGCAAATTTTGTTTTATATAAATTACATCTTGATAAGAATTATAAAAATGAGCAGTCTTATTTTATATAATTATGTACATCTTCTTAGACCTTCCTACCTAGGATTTCATGTTTAGATGCATAGAAATGACTGAAAAAAGATTACTCAGGGTTAGTAGTCACTTCTGGCTGGCATAGTTTGAGGTTTTATTTTTTTAATTGTATGTATTTTGCTGCATTGCTTGAATTCTTGATAATGTTTCATTAAAAACAAGTCATTATTTTTGAATAAATGTAAGAAGAATAACTATATTTTTATATACTGTAGTAAAATGTGCCTTTAAAATTTTTGAATTGAGCCTCCAAATACCAGGAAGTTGGACAAGAGAGCACACGATACATGATAGTCAATCTATGTATTAATGATTTAGGAAGCATTTACTTTCAAACTTGTTGATAAGATCTGATCTCTGTCATGTGAATTATTTCATTTTAGCATACATTGGTAATATTATCTGATGTTATCAAAATAGAAATATTTTTAAGCATTACAGAAATAAATTTATCTCTCAGACCATTATTTTGCTCTCAATTTTAATCGAGAGGTGGATCATAATCTCATCATCTTCATTAGTATTCTAGCAACATTATGTTTTTAAAGAAATTCTGTGGTCAAACGCGTTTGAGTAACCCTTTCTTAGGAAAATGGAACCTATCTCCTAATATATATTGTACAATATCATTAAGTTGTCAAACATTTTAGGGTTACTCAGTTTTCTAAAGGGTAGCCTATAAAATTGGAAATAATTGCATCTGAAACCTACCCTCTTAGATCCTGAGATACATCAGATATCCATGTTTCAGTTGCGAAGAATTCTAGGCTTGTTTTCAGGGTTTAGGGGTTCCAAACTTACCTTCATCCTTTTTTGGCATCTTGCTCCATTTTAGTGTCCTTGTCTCTAATGAAGTGGTAAATTCCTACCTTGGAAGAACATTATCTGAATGTAGAGCTGACATAATTTTAGGTCCCAGAACTATTATATTTGTATTTTAAAGAGAAAGCAGGGTTTAATGCTAAATCTACAAACGAGTATTTTTGTGGAACTACAGACTCTTTGACACCTATGCAGAGATTTTGTGTTACTGTTAGGGAGAGCTTTCAGTAAGCCATCCAAGTATACTACCAGCCTCTTATCTTTGACCTCTGCTGACTGGAAATCCTGACCAAGTTAAATGTTTGCAATTGTAAAATGTGGAAACATAGCAAGCTTTTGCTTTATTGAAAGGAGAAAAATTAAAGCTCTAGCTATATATTCATACATGGTGGAAGGATAGATACCATCTTCTCTCCCAGGATATCATGTAAAATATATTCATGAATCCATGTCCATACAAACTATGAAAGATTATTTTTTTCCCAATAGAAGCAAACGACACCAGCATAAAGCATTCCACATACCAAGCATGAAAGAATTTCACTGAATATGCAAAAAGGCAAATGATAAAACTGGAAAGTGAGATATGCAAGTTAAGTTAGTATGTCTTTGGAGCTGGCTGCATATGTAAAGCTTTCAACAGAATAATATTACACTTTACTGACAGTGAAATGTCCATTACATAGAAGAATAATCATTATCATTAAGTGAATATCCTGCTGAGTACATTTTTCACTGTGGGCAGGCTCATCTCTTGGGACATTTGCAAGGTAGTTTCTGTAAAATTGTTTAGATCAGAGAAAGTAAGAGCACTGGTTGTTTGATTTAGTTGTCAAATGAGAAAATAACTTGAGAAATTTTACAGCAAGCCAGCGAGGTAGATTTTTTCCTGCCCCTTTCGGGCAAAATTATATACTTTTTAAAAATATATTTTCATCAAAGTAATTTAAAGGAGAAGAGCAAAGATATTGAAATTCTACTTGAAATAAACAAATCCCTTTACAAATGGATATTCACAGATATCTATATAGCAAAGCAACGCCCCAAAAAACACATTGGTCAAAGGAAAATTAGAAAAATCTTTTGCGAAGTACACATTTATTCTAAGACTTAAGATATTAATAAAAGCCAATTTTTTTTTTAATTTAGTAATGGAATTTATAGGTATTTGATAGTTTATTTCACATCTTTTTGTTTGTTTCTGTCCTTCATGAGACTCTCATAAATACTTCACATAAAGACCTACTGAAATACTTTTATCTCATGCTCTAATTTTTAAACATTCCTTTGGCATTTAGCAATGTTAATAAATTACAGGAACGAAAAGTGTTCAGAGCTTCTTCCCCAGCTCTCCTTTCCCTTGATAAGAATCTAGTTGATAAAGAGAACCATAAGAGAATATTATGGATTCTTGACCTCGTCACATTCCAAACAGACATATTTTTTAAAGAAAAAGTATAATAATAATAAAAATGTGTTAGCATTTTATGAGTGGTTATTATGTACAAAGCAGTATTGTGATTGTTTGATTGACTTATTTTATTTAACCGTCACAACCACCCTGAAAGGTACTCTTGCTGTTTCTATTCAAAAAAAAAAACCAGCTAGGAATTCCCTGGCGGTCCCGTGGTTGGGAGTCCACACTTTCACTGCTGAGGGCGCAGGTTTGATCCCTGGTCGGGGAACTAAGATCCCACAAGCTGCCAGGCATGGCCAAAAATTATTTTAATTAATTAGTTAAAAAAAACAGAAATAGAAGCTCAGAAGAATTAGGTGATTTTCTGATAAACAAAGAAGCCAGGGTTCAAATCCAGTGTGATTGCAAATCCCATACCTTAGCCTTTTATACTCTACTGCCTTACTGCATGTAAGCAAGGAGCAGCCATCCAAGTGTTCATTGTCCAAAAAGGGAGAAGTGCTTGCTGAGTGTGTATAGTTGCACTGATTGGATATGTTGGCAAAGTTCTTTGATCTTGACCTATATTGGCTTTTCTTATTTGTATCCCACAAAGGAGTTGGAAGGAAAGTAGATGTAAACAAGCCAAACAGGTTTCCTGAAATAGTTTTCTAGCCTCTAACCAGGAAGGCCCCTAAAATCAGATTTTCTCTTTTTAAATCCAAAGCTTTGTTTTGTTACATAACTTTCTCTTTCTTAAAGGAAAGTATTAGTGATAATAGCTAATAATGATTGTTCTTAGTTGGTGACAGCTGATGACCTAAGTGCTTCACATTCACTCACTCACTTCACATCTGTGTTTGTTGTACAGAACTCCAAAGCCCATCCCATCCATATTTCCAGATAGTATGCCATAGTTTCTTATAAGGTGAGCATGTTTTCTGAAAATCAGGATGGTATCTCTAAGACCAACTATTCTATTATGTGCATGTGGTGAGAGTGGAGAATTAGAGTGCAGAATACTCTGTAACTAATGCATATCCCAGCCAATTTGGCTAAAAGATGATTACAATGGCCAGCTCAGGAAACACTTCTATTATTTCAATCAACAGTTGAATTAGATCTATTCAGCAATTACCTAATCAATTTCTCAGCAGTAGATGACATAATAGCTAAATTCTATTGACCATTTAGTTTGAGTTATATTGATAGGCATTATTTTAATAACATATATATACTAGTTCTTTTTCCAGGATGTAAACTGTGCTTTTTTTGTATCTAAAATATATGTATGCTAATATCCAATAAATGAATTTGTGATTTAATAACTTTCATGTCCTAATTGCAAAAATAAGATCAGTGTATTTGTAATTTTTTATTTTAATCAACTCTCAATTTTGGTACACTCAGCTGAGTTTGTTATTAAACTTTACATTTGATTATCTATTACTCTGTCTTCACTCATGAAAATGGCTATGTTTCTGTTTTCCTACCAAGTTTTATTATCTTTTGTATTTCCATTATATCTTGGCCTCAGAATTTGAGTTTCATGAATATCACTAAAATTTGTATTCAGGCAGTGGAAGAATTCAATGCACTAAAAAGTCTATTCCTAAAACTAAAACAAAATAGGCAGACTATAACTCTTCATTGCAGTTAAAGTGAAGACCTTGAATCCCAGAAGATCATTAGTTGCATCCCTGTCTTTAGACATGCAGATTTTTAATAGAGAAATGTTCATAGGACATTTAATCTCTGTTCTGTCAGAAACATTTCACACACTCAAAAAGAACCAGATCGGGCTTCCCTTGTGGCACAGTGGTTAAGAATCTGCCTGCCAATGCAGGGGACACGGGTTCGAGCCCTGGTCCGGGAAGATCCCACATGCCGCAGAGCGGCTGGGCCTGTGAGCCATGGCTGCTGAGGCTGCGCGTCCGGAGCCTGTGCTCCGCAACGGAAGAGGCCACAACAGTGAGAGGCCCAAGTACCACAAAAAAAAAAAAAAAAAAAAAAAAGAACCAGATCAGAAAGATAGCTATTCATAGATCATTGACATGGAAAGATTCTCAAGAGGTTATCTAATCCATAGCCTTACAGTTTAAACCTGAATAGAAAACAGTATTCTAAGTTTTCCTCAGCTTCTTCTTTATAATCACCAAGAACAGAATTAGTTGGTAGCACGTAGTACAACAATCACCTTTATATTCAGAATGCTCCTCACAGTTCTCATGAATCTCAATATTTAAATTCACTATTCAAATTGACCTCAACAGAGACCTAAAATGTCACCTTCTACCAAATCCTCACTGTCTAACCAATATTTCTGAGACAGTCACCCCCTCTCCACAATCTGATTGCCATCAAACTCCTTTTTCAGACTTCTCTCTTGTCTACCATTACTCTAAATGAGACCCAGGCCACTATACTCTCATATAGCCCCTGGGACTAGAAGACCTCCCATCTTAGCTTAGTGTGCTAAAATCTAGCCCGGTCTGTCACTCCTACGTAAAGACTGCGTTCATCATGCCATCCAAAAGTGGTAGACTCTTTCTGCCTCTCTCTGGCACTATGCATCTCCAGCTTTTTAATCTAAATGTCAAGGGTGTGTGATTTGCTGGCTAGTGAGATTGGTCCATGAGAAGGTAATGATATGTGCTGGACTTCCTAAATAACTCTGAGAGTTATACTTCCTGTTGACATGGAAAAAGGATAAGAGAGATATGTTCTCTGGATATTCTTTTCTTTAGGTAGTCTTTCTGCTCATTTCTTAATAATATTATTTCCTTTTCTTTTTTTATCCTGAGATATTTTCTCTAATTCTGTATTTTAGCAATACTGACTGTAACTGGTGTGTGTGTGTGTGTGAGAGAGAGAGAGAGAGAGACAGAGAGAGAGAGAGAGAGAAGAGAGAGAGAATAAGAAACTATATAGTGCCCACAATCCTAATGGTATTAGACTTGAGTATTTTTAAGTAGAAAACTAGACTTACATTCTCACTTAGATACTATGCAAATGAGTCAAAATTGCATAGCTCTTCACCTCTAAAATAAAAAAGGAAGTAGCAAGACCTCATTACACAGGCAGAAAGTGAAATGAAAGTAGTTCCTAAAAATGTCAGAGTAAAATTTTATTACCTGATGATTTACAGTTCATTCTATGGTTTTAGTGTGTAAAGGATAAGCATATCTAATAGAAACGGATGAATTAGGTCAAGTAAAATTGGAACCCATTAAAATTCCAGCCTAAAACTTTGAGGTATAGAGAAGCTTGGCCACCCAAGTGATATATTATATAGCCCATTATTTGCTTCTGGGTTTCCTTTTTCATCTGACCAAGAAAATGGAGGGCTCAAAAATCCTCCCCTCAATCCAAATTCCTTTTGGAATCCAAGTTGGAATAGTTAAGAAGA
Organism: Aethalodelphis obliquidens; assembly: GCF_003676395.1. NCBI lineage: Eukaryota > Metazoa > Chordata > Mammalia > Artiodactyla > Delphinidae > Aethalodelphis > Aethalodelphis obliquidens. The sequence goes on from NW_020837948.1 coordinate 13,888,513, forward strand.
AATGAAAAATCACTGAGTAATGTTTTGCCCACTTAAAGTTTAAACAAATCCTAATACGAAAAATTTTGAATAACTCAGGTTCTTACATTTATCTTGAAACTCACTTTATCACATAATGCCTAAACTCTAAAGGCATGTTTCCGTTGAAGGTCATGATTTTGTCATTAAAACAAAGGCACCAAAACAAGCCTACATTTCCTATCCATTCAAAGAGGGAAATCTGCATGCTTCTCACTTGTTTAGAACAACTTGTTTCAAACGATGCAATATATTTATATGCATAAAGCAGTATCCCCCTAATTATAATTTCTTTCTGACTATTCAAGAAAAACACAACAGATGTATTTCTCCCAACTCTTGGACTGTCACATGGCAAAAGAACAATTGAATAAATGCTTCTAATAAATGTTCAAGCACTTCGACTTGAATAATTTTTAGCATATCCTTGTTGCCATATTATAGCATTTAACCCTAATGCTATCTTTGTTGGGAATGCAGATGATGAACAAGGTGGTTTGCATTTTACTCAGATCACTCTCCTCTGTGATCAGTAAGCATCAGAAACAGAATCTACAGATCGCAGAGCAATTGCATTTTAAATGTCACATAGCTGCTTTATTATTCCAGCTGGCTTATGAAAAGAAAGGTCCCTCTGTTAATGAGACTAACACTGCCAGTCCCTTTATAATAGATTTAAGCAAATAAATAACATGTTTGCCATTTCTTCTCTTGTTTTTCAAGCACTATTTTTGTCACTGATCTCGTTGCTACAGACATTTGAGTGGAATAACTATAATTGTTGCAAAACTTAGAAACTGAAAATTACCCATGGAGTCTCTATTTATTTTAGACAATTCAGCATGTTAATCCAGATTGTCCCCAAGGCCTGTCCTCCTCATGGTTCTTGCCCGAATTTGCCACTAGTGCTAACATGATAAAAAGATACAATGGGTTAGATTGAGCGGGTCACTAATGCATGGCGGTACCTATTGCACATGTGACAAGAGAGGAATAGTAACCATGTAACTTCAAAAGGAACAAAGTCTCCTGTAAGCTAAACAAAGGAATAATACAAGTTCTGTCTAAATTATTGCCAACTTTGAAAATAGAGACCACAGCTCTCTGGTCTTATGTATCAGTGAAATTAAAAATCCACTGGAAAAATTCTTATCTGTATTGAGAAGGCATAAATATCATTTTTATGGAAAAGGTGTTTTTTTAGTTGCCCACAGTAAATTAGCATGTTTAGATACTGACTCTGTCAATGAGCAAGTTGTACTATATAACCCATACTTTCTCATTCCTTTTCGATTTAGCAGTTCTCATGTAGACACTACATGGATCGCATAAAAGTTCTTTAATTTATTGAGCTTTTCACTATCCACAGGCTCTCTCTGGGTCACCTAACGAGTAGTATGTCTCTCTTTTTTTTTTTAACATCTTGATTGGAGTATAATTGCTTTACAATGGTGTGTTAGTCTCTGCTTTATAACAAAGTGAATCAGCTATATATACATATATATCCCCATATCTCCTCCCTCTTGCGTCTCCCTCCCACCCTCCCTATCCCACCCCTCTAGGTGGTCACAAAGCCCTGAGCTGGTCTCCCTATGCCATGTGGCTGCTTCCCACTAGCTATCTGTTTTACATTTGGTAGTGTACATATGTCCATGCCACTCTCACTTCGTCCCAGGAGTAGCATGTCTTAAACACCACCTTATACCAATGACCCCCAAATGTAGAGTTCCAGTCCTACCTGTCCCTAACTCCAAATACATATATCCAACTGCTTAGTTGACTTTGCTGCCTGAATGCTTAAAAGATATCTCAGATGAGTGTAGCCAAAACAGAACTCTTTATCTACAGTCTTCTAGAACTTTTCTTTCCTCATCCTTCCCATTCAGTACATCACATCACTATCCACTTGCTTACTCACGGCAAAAATCTCAGACTAATCTTAGACTTCTCTATTTCTTTTCTTCATGCCCTCCCAACACACACAAATAAACATCAGTAAAACACATCTGTTTATTCTGCCTCCAATATCCCTCTGTTCCTATCCCTCTGTTCACTTCTCTTTTCTCCACTACTAAGACTGTGGTGCCAACTGCTGTATTCTTTTACCCAGACTACTTCAATAGCTTCTTTGTCCTTCACACCTCCTCCCTCCCCTCCCCACTCCTCTCCACCCCTTATTCTCCTCCCCTTTATTTCTAGGATAAACAGTCTCTGTATATCATTTTACAGTGAATGGAGTCAGAGTTTTCTAAACTGCTTTCAAATAGAAAATAAGAATAGTGGAAATGGCATATTAATATTTTTATCTTACAGAGATTTTCAAGCTCAGAGAATAGTTTTACATACTGATCAATTTAAATGCAGACAGGGAATACACCAATAGGTTTCTTTTTTTTTAAGATTTATTTATTATTTATATATTTTATTTATTTTTTGGCTACGTCGGGTCTTAGTTGCAGCACGCGGGATCTTCGTTGAGGCACGTGGCATCTTTTTGTTGTTGCACCCAGGCTCTTCATTGTGCTGTGTGGGCTTCTCTCTAGTTGTGGTGCATGGGCTGTGTAGTTTGCCGCACGCGAGCTCAGTAGTTGTGGTGCGAGGGCTTAGTTGCCATGCGGCACGTGGGATCTTAGTTCCCTGACTAGGGATGGAACCCGCGTCCCCTGCACTGGAAGGTGGATTCTTTACTACTGGACCACCAGGGAAGTCCCTTCCCATCAACACGTTTCTTGATGTGTAGTTCAGTGATTCTGGAAACGCTTCCATGTAACATAATCTCTAGCATAAACTGTTCATTCTAATTATTTTTAAGTCTGTTGTGTTATAGCAATTCGATAGCTAATTATAACATTTATATTGCTAAATTATGTATCATTTTATATTGGTTTACTGCAGATATAAGCCCTAAATAGTTCTAAATATTTAGGTACTTCTGGAGTTATACGTCAAGTTAAGACTGAGAAGTACAATGTCCTCTCAATTATCTTTATTGTTCAATAATTTAGGAATAATGAAACTTAGAATAACTTAATTTTATAAAGGAGGCTTATACTATTTCACCTACATGGGATCAAGCAAATGTCAAATAGGTTTACAAAGCAAAAGTAAACAGGCGGAGGAGGTGATTTTGTAATGCAAACATAACAAAGTTCTTTCTAACTGTATCAGCTATTTTATTGTGTTGTTGTTGTTGTTGTTTTGATGTATTTGTTCTGGGACCTTTTGGGGGTGAGAGGAGAGAGGTCCAGAAATAGTGACATCTGTGTATATTCCAAAGCTGAGAAGTAAAATCAGTACTACTCAAGAAGCAACTTTGAGCATGTCTATCTTAGTATATTTTCTTTTAAGCTTCTGTAGTGAACATCTAAAATTGTTGTAGTATACACAGATAATAATCAGTGAGGTTTTTCACATTGCTTCTGGAAAAACTGCTTTGTGTTCCAGTTTTAATTAGTATATTATTATCCATTGCTAATTTGAGGGATTTAGTCTAGAATTAGCACACAGCTGCAGAGAATGCAAGCGCATGAATTGCTGGATTAGTTGGAGTCCATACAAAGGGGAAGGAGTAAATGAGGGAGATGCAACAAACCGTATCCTCCAAATAGCTCCTAAAATTTACCAGCTATTACCTATAATTTAAAAGTGAATTCCTTGATGAGAAGGAAACTGTCTTTCTATATTTGGTTTGTTTTATAATATAATAATAAAATATAGAATTACCTTATTTTTTAAAAAAAGATTTAACACACTCGGAAAACTAGAGAGAATAATTTAACAGACATTTACCTGCCACCCAAATTTAACAAATATCATAGTGTTGCCGTGTTTGCTGTAGGTTTTTCTGAAGGCAATACAACTTTGCAGAGACGGTTTTAGTTGTCTTTCTAGTCCTTCTCATACCCTCCCTCATTCTTTGCTCACCCTCCCAAGATGTAGGCAAAATTCTGAAGTTAGTAAGGCCACTATCTTGACTTTTATGCTTTTGCCAGGTGTTTGTAAATTTGCAACATATCCAGTATTTTTTTTTTCATGTTTGAAGCTTTTATAAATGATAACACACTATACATATTATGCTGCTGCAACTTAGTTTTCTTCACTCAACACTATGTTTGGCTGACTGCTCCACTGTGATACATATACAGTTCAGTTTGTTCATCTTAACAGCTGCAATAAAAGTCTTGTCCATGCTTCCTAGTGCATATGTGCTGGGATAGGAATTCTTCATAGCAGAGGTTTTCAAGTGGGCATGATGCTACTCCCGAGGGCATTTGGAAATTCAGGGGAGCTTTCTTTCTATCACAGTATAATCCATTTCTAGGTCTTACATAATAAAGTGCCACAGACTGGGTAACTCAAACAACAGAAATTTATCTTCTCACAGTTGTGGAAACCCAAGATCAAGGTGTTGGCAGGGCTGGTTTCTTCTGAGGCTTCTCTCCTTGGCTTGTAGATGGTCATCTCTCTGTGTCTTCATAGGTCTTCCCTCAATAACATGACTGTATCCAAATTTTCTCTTCTTAAAGCAACACTAGTCATATTGGATTAGAGTTCCCCCAAATGACTTTATTGTAACTTAATTATCTCTCTAAAGACCTTATCTCCAAACACAGTCATATTCTGAGGTTGAAGGTGTATATAAAGGTGTATACGCATGATTCAAATTACCTACTCTGTGAATTGTTTCTCATAATATTTACTCATTTTTTAAATTATTCTTTATATATTCTGGATACTATTCTTTTATTATTTCTATATTTTTCAAATGTCTTCTCTCAGTATGTAACTTGACTTTAACTTTGTTTCTAGCATCACACTGAAGAATAGTTTAATGTAGTCAAAGTTATCAGTATCTTCCTTTGTGTAAGTGGTATTTGAGTCATCTTTAAGCCTTCCTTACCAGAAGGTCATAATGATAGTCTCTTGCATATCTTTTAAGAGATGTAAAGTTTTGCATTTCAAATTTAGGTCTTTATCTAAATTTTTTTTGTTATTATGCAAGGTAGGGGTTTGTTTAACTTTTCAAGATGAATAGCCAGTTGGCCCATCACCATTTAATGAATGTGTAATCATTTTTCTACTTCTCTCAAATAATAACTTTCCTGTTCAGTGCGGTTCTCTTTCTGGGTCCTCTACTTTGACCAGTTTGTCTTTGTGTCTATGCTACCAGTTAGAAAGTCATAAATGCTATAATTTTTTGCAAAGTCTTGATATCTCCTAGGGAAATTGCTCCTTATTGTTTTTCAAAATTACCTTATTTTTCTTGGCCTTCACTTTTCCATCGGAATTAGCTTGCCATGTTAATGAAAAAGAGAAATTAGTGGATTTTCTTTGAAAATGAGTTAAACTAATAGATGAATTTGGGAAAAAAATATTCATCTTTCAATGTTAAGGCTTTCTATCATGAACATATTATATCATTAATTCAGGCTTTCAAAAAATTGTCTTTTAGAAATTATAATTTCTTTGCATATTATGCAATTTTAATTAGCTTTATCTATATCTTAAAATGTTTATTGATACTATGAATTGTATCTTTTCATTCTCACATTATTAGATTGAGTAATTTTTAAATTTTGAATATTATTATTTAAAAAAAAATTTATTTTATATTGGAGTATAGTTGATTAACAATGTTGTGTTAGTTTCAGGTGTACAGCAAAGTGATTCAGTTATACAAATACATGTATCTATTCTTTTTCAAATTCTTTTCCCACTTAGGTTATTAGGGGTTACTAAAAGGATGATTTTGATTTTTGAACGTTGATCTTAGATTCCAGCAAAGTTACTCTAAATTTTCACTTTAGTTCTAACAGTTTATCTCTGGAGCTTCTTGGATTTCATATGTAATTTAATGTTATCAACCACAATGATCATATTATTTTTTTTAATAAAATCTTATACCTCTTTTTTTTTTGCATTGGCTAGACCTTAATAAAAATGTTAAATAGTATCAATTGGCATATATAACTTTCTGTCTATTTTTTAATGAGAATGCTTTTCAAGTTTAACCATTAACTGTGATGTGTATTGTAGGTTTTTTATAGATACTTTTTGACAACCACCAGCTCCTAGTTTGCAAATATTTTTTTAAAGATTAATCTGTTTTGATTTTTACCAAAATTTTTCTGTGTACCTTGAAATTATCACTTGGTTCATCTCATTTAGTGACTTAATGTGGTGCATTTCATTCATAGTAGTTGAATTCCTGGAACTAATCTTGGTCAAGCTGTATTATTTATTGTTCTTTATGCCATGACAGACTTGCTTTTCTTATATTTTATTTACATGAATTTTTATCAGCATAATATTTCTGTAATTTTCTTTTCTTTACTGTCCTATCCAGTTTTGATTTTGTATCAAAGTTACACTAGTTTCAGCAAATCATTTGATTAGTGCAGCAGAGACATCTACTTACCTCCTAAAACTCCCTCAATCTCTATTTTCCCTTTCTTCTCTGACAAGAGATATCTTGAATTATTCTGGAATATTTCCTGTTCACTTTTTTCTAGATTGTGACCATGCAATAAATTTTAGTATGAATGTCATATGACTATGTAAAATCTTTCTCCTGGAATTATGCACGATATTGGAGTCTTATATGATGGCTCTCTATGTGGGGAGATATAAACAGAAGTGTTGCATGAGATTTTTCAGGAAGTTTTCTTAAAAGGGAAGGTATGCACTCTTATTCTTCTGCTTTCCTTCTTCTATCGGGCACATTGGACATGATTGCTAGAGCTCTGTCAGCCATACTGAATTATAACATGACCTTGAGAATGGAAGCCCACATACCGAAAATGGTGGTTGAGATTAGAACCTGGATTCTTGAAGATGCCATAAAGTTGTCCTGGCATGTCAGCCATGCAAAGTGTATGTGTGTGTGTGTGTGTGTGTGTGTGTGTGTGTGTGTAAGTTCTCTCTTGTTTAAGCTCCTATTATTTTAAGGTTTTCAATAATACCTAATGCTTATTTGCACTCGTAATATTTTTCTTACTTTTATTTTAGTCACTGAAATAATTTGTTTATGATAAGAATTATCTATCCCTTAAAGTCTTGTTAACAATGTCCTGTAAATACTCTGGACTTAAGTTTGTAGTTTGTCTCACTAACTCCTGCGTCTGAGTTTTCTTCTCAGGAAAGGAGGCTGCTGATAATCATGGAGTTAATATGCTCCCAACATCCATGAAGTAGGTCTGCATGGTCCAGGGGTGGATTGTGATACTCAAGGAAGTATACTGCTCATACCTTCCTTCAAAAGAAGCTGCCAGGGAAGACAGAGGAGACAGACCAACATCATATGCTGAGGGCATTCCCTGCTTATTCTTTTTTCCCCTTCTTTATTCCTTCACAAGATTTCCCTCAGTAACTTTCTTCCATGTTTAATCTCTTTAGGGATATACTTCTCAGAGAACTTGTCCTAACACAGAGTTAAGGCATTAAAAATGAGAAAGAGAGGCACTGTAATCTAAACAAAGAAATGATCCACTTGGAAGATTACCTAGATAATTAGTAATAAAGTCAGAAGGTCTCAAATTACAAAGTAACAAAAGAATTGTAAAGACATCTGAGAAATACAGAGCCATAGTGGTAGGACTATGGCTCCTGTGTCTGCAGTTGGCCTCGAGTCCACTAGCCACCTTGGGCTTATCCTACCTGATCAGCATGACGTCACTGAGGAAATAGCTTCACGTGCCGCTCTGCAGGGAATCCATTAGAGAACTCCCACACTGGGCAGAAATAGCCCTCCTCTAGTACTTCAACCAGGCTCATGCATTGTCTGGGAGCAGTTCAGGGTATACATGGCCTTAGCAAGAATCCCAGGAGGGATCTGAGAAAGCAGGAGAGATGCAGGCTCTTAGTTAGTTATCTCTCCCCTTGACCTGGCAGCCAGTCCTCTCGAAGGGAAATCTGGGAGGCATAACTCCCTGACTGCCATAGACCCTAAATTTCATTTTGTCTAATATTAATGGTAGAAAATCTATCCACGGAGAATATTACACATGCTGTATTTGATATTACACTTGATATAACTGCTATTTCTACTACTAATTATCTGGTTGTTAGGTTATTGATTATCTAGATTACTTAGTGAATTGTTATTTGGTTAAATGTATGCCATTTTCCTTATTTATTTTTGTCTTATCTTCTATTTTTTATGTTATTAATATTGCTATACCATGTGCAATATCAGTTTCCTGGAATTTTATAAACGTAGCATCTATTCTCTTCCTCACAAGTAAATACTAGACTTTTTCTCATTTTCGAGGATGTAGAAATAAATTAAAAAATAAGCATTCCAATAGCAGAGCTCTTACAATTATGCATATTCAATCTGAATCTCATAATGGAAAAGGAAATCTCAAATGGAAAAGTAGTTCTCAGCAAATAATTGCAATTATGAAAGATACTGGGGGGAGAGGAGGAATCATAGTGAAAATAAAATATCCATTATCTCCTGTTGTCTTTCAGGGACAGCAGACAAAAAATAATTCTAGTCCATATGTGTAGAAATTGTGGGGACTAATGAGATAAGAACTAATAAAGGCCTCTGTTTACTTCCACCAAAACCAATTCTGGTTGGAAATAAAATAGAAACTAAATGACATACCAAATCTGAAAATCTTGAGACTCTCCCTTGGAGACTGAAGTCTGTTTGTGAACTGGTTTATATGTATTGATTATGTATATGGAGACAGGATATGATGGAGAGAGCAGCCTGGGGTAGAAGTCAACCAGAAGTAGAAGGAGATCTGTCAGAGTTGAAAGGTTTTAAGTTCTGCTCTTACCTCTTTTCCACATTGCCTTGGAACAGTCTTTGGCTGTCTCACCTCCATGCAAATTAGGCTAGCTCTGCTTGCATTAGAGAGATGTTAACAGGACAGCACAAAAGTCTACTGGGTAAAGAACTTACGGAAAGAAATAATTCAGATCCACCACCTTCAGCTCTCTCCAAAGTTCTGAATCCTTTCATTTACATTAAATACATAATATATAGATTTAAAAAATTATGCCTCTGCTAATGCTACAATCGAGTTCTTTTGAGTTTTTTTCCCTTGTGTCTCATTTTTCTTAGTTTTCATTCAAGTTGAATTATTCCTTTATGGGTGTAGTTACTTTTTACTGAATATCAGAAACTTTGAAGGAAACTTCCTCAACCAGATAAAGAGCATTGATCTAAAACAAAACAAAACTATCTGCAGCTAACATCATACTTAATGGTGAGAAACAATGCTTTTCTCTGAAGATTGGTAACACGGCCAAAATGACTACTCTTAACCATTTCTGTTCACTGGAGGTCCCAGCTAGTACAATAAGAGAAAGAAATAAAAGACATCTAAATTGGAAAGGAAGAAATAAAACTGTCTCTATTCACAAATAACATGATGATCTGCATTAAAAATGAGAAAATCTATTAAACAGCTATTAGAACTAATGGGTGAATTTAGCAAGATCATTGGGGACAATATCAATATATGAAAATCAATTGTTTCCAATATACTAGCAATGAAGAATTAGAAACTAAATTTAAATAACACAATCCATTTTATAATAACACCAAAATATGAAATAGTTTGTGATAAATCTAATAAAATATGTGCAAGATTTATATGTTGAGAACTATAAAACAATGCTCATAGATTGGAGGAGTTAATATTGTTAAGAAGTTAATTCTCAAATGTGTTCTTTAGATTTGGTATAATCCCAATTAAAATACCAGCAAACTTTTTTGTGTGAAAATCAAATAGCTGATTATAAAGCTTACATGGAAAAAGCAAAGAAGCTGGAATGGCATCCCAAAAGCTGAAAGAAATAAAAATAGGAAGACTCAGAGTACCTAAGACCTATAGTGAGGTAAGTAATCAAGACAGTGAGGTAAAGAGAAAGGACAATCACATAGATCAATGGAACAGACTAAACAGTCCTGAAACAGCCAAGGCGTGGAAGCAACCTAAGTGTCCATCCACAGATGAATGGATAAAGAAAATGTGATACATACACACACACACACATGCACACACGCACACACACACACACACACACAAGAATATTACTTAGCCACAAAAACGAACAAAATAATGCCATTTGCAGCAACATGGATGGACCTACAGATTATCATATCAAGTGAAGTGAGTCAGACAGAGAAAGACAAATATCATATGATATCACTTATATGTGGAATCTAAAAAAATGATACAAATGAACTTATTTACAAAACAGAAACAGACTCACAGATATAGAAAACAAACTTATGGTTACCAAAGGGGATAGCGGTAGGGGGCGGGGGATAAATTAGGAGTTTGGGATTAATGTATACACACTACTATATATAAAATAGATGAACAACAGGACCTCCTGTATAGCATAGGGAACTATACTCAAAATCTTGTAGTAACCTATAATAGAAAAGAATCTGAAAAAGTATATATATATATGTATAAAAGTATATATATGTACATATAAAGCTGAATCACTTTGCTGTATACCTGAAACTAACACAACAGTGTAAATTAACTATACTTTGATAAAATGGTTAAAAAGAAATTTAAAAAACAGTCCTGAAATAGACCCATACCTATATGGCCAATCGATTATCAACAAAGTTTCCAAGGCAATTTAATGGAAAAATTAGTATTTTCAATAGCTGTCATTGGAACAATGGAGCCACATGCAAATAGATGAATGTCAACTCATACTTACACTTTAAGCAAAAGTTAACTTGAATTGTAGAATCATAAACCTTAATGTAAAACTTAAAATTATAATACTTCTTAAGAAAAACATGGGAGAAATCTTAGTGACCTTAGGTTAGGGGAAGATTTCTTAAGGCAAAACACAAACCATAAAAGAGGAAAGTGACAGATAGGACTTCAAAATTACCTCATCAAAATTAAAAATGTCTATTTTTAAAAGACACTGAAAAGACACACCACAGAATAAGATAAAAATAGTTGCAAAATACATATCTGATAAAGGACTTGTATCCAGAATATATGAAGAATTCTCACAACTGAAGAGAAAAACAAAAATACCCATTAAAAATATGGAAAAAAGATTTGAACATCAAAGAAGATAAACTGATAGAAAATAAGCATATGAAAAGAAATTTGACCTCATTATTCATGAGGAAATTGAAAATTAAAACCACAAAAACGATACCAATACACATTTATAATGGTTAACTTTTTTTTAATTAAACAACAGCAACAACTTGACCATATCAAATGCTATCAAGTATGTGAAACAACTGGAACTCTCTGGAACCCTCATACATTGTTGGAGGGAATGTAAAATGGTACAACCATTTTGGAAGTCTAATGAGCAGTTTCTTTAAAAGTTAAATATATACTTACCGTGTGAAATCCCACTCCTAGGAATTTATCCAGGAGAAAATATATATCCACACAAAAACGTGTGTGTGTGTGTGCGTGTACACACACATTCAAAATGTCAAAATGCTTTATTCAAAAATACCAAAAACTACAAACTATTTAAATGCCCATGAACCAATGAATGATAAACTATGGTACATTCATACAGTGGAATACTACTTAGTAATAAAGTGGGAAAAGATGATGGATTTATGTAGACATAGAGATGAATTTCAAATGCATTATGCTAAGTGAAAATATCCAGATTCAAAAGGCAACATTCTACATGATTCCATTTATATGATATTTTAGAAAAGACTAAACCACACTGGCAAAAGTCAAATCAGTAGTTGCCATGGCAAAGGATGGGGAAGGGAATTGATCACAAAGGGACTTGATGGAACTTTGGGGGATGATAGATTTTATATCTTTACCGTGGAGGCAGTTACATGAGTGTATGTGTTTGTCAAAGTTCATAGAACTGCACACTAAAAAGAGGGAATTTAACTGAATGTAAATATACTTCAGTAAACTTAACTTGGAAAAAATCAATTAAGGATGAATATGATGTCATTTTTACATTTGTTTTTTAGTAGACAACTGGCAATCTGGGATCATTTTAATCACTAAAATTGAATTAAAGTGACTTGAGGCTGGTATCAGTCTCTGCAACAGCTGGTCTATAACCAAATAAACCTTATTCACGGAGTAAGAAAGTAGCCTTGAGGGTCCTAGCATTAGTGCATAGGCCTCCTAACCCTTGGTGGTCCCTATAGCTTTGCAGTTTGGTCACAAATTTTACTGACTTCTTAGCCTCTCACTTGCCTATTCCAGAATTGGCAGCTGTCCTTAGGAGAAACTGTCCCCAAATGCTGGGCTTATTTCTCTAAATTTCTTGTCTTTTTATTTATTTTATTCCCCTGGTTATTTGCTCTTTGATGGTTATCTGGTATCTTTAAGCAGTTTTAATAATAATAATAAGAAGAATATAAGAGTAATTATCCAAATTTTCTAGTCATTCTCATTGTGAGTGTTGGTTTAATCTACCTATTCCATCATTGTGCAGGGGAGCTCTGCCATTTTCAACATTCATCTTCCAATGCTGCCTTATTCTTATTTCTAATCAACAGGAAAAGTGTGGATGTTTAGAGCAAAAGCTTTTGGTTTTGTTTTATTTCTTTTTGATCCATTGAATTCCATGCTCACATTCCATTGAGAAAACTTTAGTCTTGATCACACATCTCTAAGGGAGTCTGAGAAATGTAGCTGTAGATGCACAGCCCAGGAAGAATGAGAGACCAACCACCTTTGGCAACATCAGGCCACAAATAATATTCTAAATTAATTCTTTGGTTCTTGTAGCTCATTGACTCAGAGATCTGCTCTTCATTTGAATCTTTAGGATGATAAATATTTTTTCTTGTTATGTAGTATTTTTTCATATGCTTCATGACGAATTTTAAAAATTTATCCTATAATAAAGATATATTTATCTGGGCTCGCCCTTTGTATACTCTCATGGCTTCTGGCCTATTCCTCCCCCTAGAGAGAAGATCATGCTCAACTCCTAGTCTAATTCCCAGAGTTTAGCAGGCTTTTGGCCACTACAGTCCTGCTGACCAGAGGTGAATTCTTTGCTTGGTCCTCACTTGCATTTGTGTTTTAATTCCTGAACGTACAACACCACCTCCGAAAGCAACCCACTGACTCTCTGCCTGAATTTCTGTGGACCATCTCTTTCTGTTCAAAGTTAGAAATCATAGCTAGTGTGAAGGGAAGGAGGAGACAGCATTGTGTTGCCCCAGAATGTAGCACCCTGGGCCCCTAGAGCAGCTGTCTGGCATTGTCTTCAGTATAGACAATTTTCTGAGTCAGGGTTGAAGCAGTAGGAAACAAATAGGGGACTTTAAATCACTTTTGGTGGACTGGATTTCCACTGTTTCTAATTGTACAAAACCTGGAAGTGGTTTTATTTTTTGTTCCTTTAATTCTTAGATAATTGGAAACTTCTAGATTCTGGTATTAGTTAACTTCAGATCCAGGTTTGGTGACAACATATGAGTATTCATCCATTCTGATTTTTAAAGAAAATACTTTAGTGGGAAAATTGGGATAAGTTGGGTAAATGAATGCTTTCCACATACATTTTAAATCAGAATATTGTGTTTGGCTTAGTTTACATGTTATATTTTTTCACCACTTAATTTTGAATTATCTTTAGAAAAATTTCCAAATTCTTCAGCCTCCTTCTTCAGGTTTAGGGACACTAAATTTAAGCCTCCCTAATGTCTGTAGTACTTGGAAAAACAAGATAAATAAAATCAAGGGCATAGCATTGCAACTGTGAATTGCATTATGTATTGAGAATGATTCACTATTTGGCAAGTCATATGAATAATAAGGAAGCATTAGAAACATTTGCTACTCATATCTGCACAAATTCAAAAAACCGTATCACACAGACCAGAGACCACATTTTGTGTCAGTGACTGTTAAGCTCTAGATGCAAATTTTTAAGCATAAAAAGGGAACAGAGACAGAATCATATAACTATGAAACTTACTTTTGTGACGTTGTTTTGTTTTTAAACCCAGTGAATCAATTTAATATGTTTTATTTGTGATAAAAGGGGGAAAAAAAAGAGGTTAACCACTTAATGCATTCCAAAAAGAGGGTGAAAATGAAGCAGATTTTCAACTTTCATGGTTATTATTTGTGGGGCTATAATTATATCCTCTAGAATAATCATTATAATTCATATATTACATATACTTAACTCTCATCCTTTTGTGGCATAAAACATAATGATCCTTTCCACATCTACATAATAAACCTCCCTACCCTGTATCTTTACAAATCACTGTGACATAGCTCCCAAACTAGACACTCCATTAAACTGATGAGTAAATAAATTAAAAGGAGTAGCCCTCCTTCCTAATTTATATGCTACTTAAAGGTGTTATAAAACATAACTTTTAATATTTCCAGGCACTCCACTCATCTAAATTAAATAAAATCCACATATTTGATGAGTAGAATATGCTATTTATATTTATGTATCAGTGACTGCTCCCTTTACAAGCCTCTAACCCACCCTCAAGTAAAGCAAACACAGTGCATGATTATTCCACATTTTCGGAAAACCTACGGATGCACGTTGCTTCTACACACACTGGCAGAATGCATTCCTTATGTCTTGGAATAGGAAATTCACATACAGCCAGAGAGGAGGAGACAGTTCACATTTTCTTCTTTAGGTATAGTCTGTGTTGCTGTTTCCTCCATGTTTTTGCTTTTTATTCGGATTTTGTTTGTTTGCTCCTCTGTGTGCTGGACGTTGTGTTTTTCTTTTTAATACTAATGGGACGTTCTTAAAAGGCTATCCTGCCAACGAAAATACTTAAGCTCTTGTTTTTACCTTTTCAGAACAATATCCCACTTCATTTTCCTGAAGTCACTAGACCTTTGTGGGTTTTTTCCCACGTGTTCCTTGAGAAGCTTGGCAGATCTGGAATTTTACGAGGGGAACTGCACTCCGGGTTTCTTTTTTCAAATCATGTTTGCGGAGAAGTTTTTTTTCCGTTGCTCTCCAGGTTCAGGTCACAAGCTCTCCTTGCAGCGTGTGGGGAGCCGATTAGCATGCGTGCTGGGGCCGCAATGCCCTCTTCTTTCCGACGCCGCTGCTCTTTCTGAATATGCTGGGCTTTTAAGGCATTGTTGAAATCGGCTCCTGCTTGACTCCTACAGCTGGTTTTGATCAGGCCCCTCTAAAGAGGAAGTTTCAATTAGCACAGCTCCAAATGTGCTCTGGAGGTATATTTTTATGACTACTCAACTAATAGCACTCTTTGTTCCTAGTGATGTGTGACTCCTTAACAGACTCAGCCATTTGTGTGAGTCACCATGTGACTTTACAGCAAGGCTAGGCTTTGCCAAAACCAGAAGAATGAAGCAGGCCAAATTGAATTAGTTGTTAAAACGCATTAATTTATGCTAGATAAATGTTATTGTGGTCCTCCGGTCATAGGCTTTATGAACTATTTGCAGCAAGAGGGCTTGTGGCAGTCAATCAGCTCCAGCAGGACTTTACAAAGGACGTAGAACCACTGACTCTTACTCCCTTAAATTTCTTCAGCCTTTCCCCCCACATCGCTGTCTTCCATGGAGACAGCTCACCATTTTGTACACGGTTTTGTGATATTTAACGTATAAGCAGTTGGATTAATGATTTGTGTTGGCTTTGCCTGACTCCGGTGGAGACGTGGCCATCTATTATGCCTGTGGCCCTCGCCACAGGCAGCTGTGTGTTTATCATTCCAGACTGCAGATCTCAGTGGGTACAGAACTCTGGCTTAGCACCAGCTTCCGGAGTCTGTGCAGCTGTGCAGTGAATGGAAACCTCGATGCCTCAAACACAGCACACACCACCAAGTACTGACAGGGCTGTTTCTCTTCTGGGGAGGAATTAGATCCACTTAAGGCTGGATTATTTCTAGAGTAAGAAAAGTAGAAATAAGTGTTTTCTGGCTGCAAATTGTGGCAAGTGAGAGATGACGCCAAGAAAGAATTATGCATAAATGATAGTGTTTAAACTTGTTTTCATGTGTTTAGATGTGTCTCTTCCAAAAAACTGACAAGGCCTCTTTGTTGGCATTTCTTCAGAGAGAGACCACTCACACACTGAACATTTTCTTTGTAAAGAAATAATTGCAAATCACTGGTGTCTAGGCAGGTGATAACCAGTTTACCTTAAACATGATCTCTTGCAAAATCTAGAGCAAACAACTGGCTGGGCAAAGAGTAATGAATCACTGCCACTCCACTTCACGACCACCAAAAATGCCTGTTCATCATTCAAGGCCCCCGCATATTTAATGCAGTGGATAAGGGCATGGGCTTTGGAGTAGGTTTAAATAGTGATTCTGCCTCTCATTGGATTTGCAAGCTTGAGCAAATTGCTACTCTCTTTGTCTTCACATGTAAAATAGAGATAAGAGTAATACCTACTTTTGCGGAATGTTAAGATTAAGGAAGTTCATAAATGTAAACCATTAATTAAGTAAATGGGGTACAAGGTAAACTCTCAACAAATGATAGTTTCTATTAATTATTGTTGTTGTTATTATTATTGCTGCTGATCTAAAAGAAGAAAGTCTCTGTTTCTATTTCAGTTCCCCAGTGGCTTGTGGAAGGAGCTGCTGGTACAGGAGATGTTGCCTTTTTCTTGCCGTAATCTATATACACCTGAAGAATATTCAAGCTATCATATTCTATTCAGCGCATTGACCTTGACCTATCTAACTTTTGGTCCTCCTCTACTCTGCCATGTTTGTTTTTTATACTTGAAGACAGCTGCTGGGGCACTCATCTTAATGTGAGAGCACCACAGGTGCTCATCACATTTCTGGTGAATTCAATTTCGTGTTGACAGATGCCCATGTGTGTATGCTTACAAGTATAGACTTCTCCAGGGTGAAATTTTCTCTAAATTCAGAATAAATCCCCAAGATTAGACAAGATATCTTTTTTAGATTAAAAAAGAAAAAATTGCTGTTGCCCCTTTTGCACTGGAAAAGAAAAAAGAAATAATGCAATCTACTCCCCAGGCCTTTAAGCTTTCTGAATTAATTCAGTCCTATGAACGTTGCTATTAGCTGAGTTCCCAGCTAAAGCTCATTCAGCTGTTTGAATTTAATCTATTGTTTGCTCTGCAGGCATTATCTAGTTACCTGATTTAAAAGACAAAAGCATAAATTTAGTCAAAACTTTCTAACCTATTTGTGTAAGTACATTACGAAATTTTTATTTGTCCTACTTTCCATTTTCAGTTGGACTTCCATTTTAATTGGACCAGATCCTATGTCTTCTCAAATTCAAAAAATGTCTAGTATCTTTTTCAATATGTACCTTCTGAATATTACATAAAATGATATACACAGCTTATTTTCTCCTGGCCAATCTAACTTCCTAAGTCATCAAACAGAATTTTTCATCCTATGGTCTTTTTACTGAGTTCCTAAGGAACATTACAGTAGTCTCCACTTATCTGCAGGGGATATGTTCCAAGACCACCACCCCACCATGAATGCCTGAAAGCGTGGATTGTACGGCACCCTATATATACTGGGGTTTTTTTCAATACATACATACCTAATTAAATTAAGTTTAATTTATAAATTAGGCAGAGTAAGAGATGAACAACAATAACTAATAATAAAATAGAACAGATATAGCAATGCACTGTAATAAAAATTATGTGACTGTGGCCTCTCTCTGTCAAATAACTGTACAAATTTAATGCCTCCTTCTGTCTTAACTAAGCACTTATCATGCACTGTAGCCATAACTTTTGTAGCTGGAAGTGTGACAGCAAAATTAGCACAGATTTCTTTTTGCTTCTTCACCATTTCACAGATAGAAAATTTATTCTTACATAGATCTTAATAACCTCAGCATACAGCTTTTTTTTCCTTTCCTTATTAAGACAAAGCTTTCACCTTTTCACTTAAAGGAAACAGTTTATGGCTTCTCATTAGCAGATCAGAATCGCCAGCATCACTACTGTTGGGCTTTGGGGCCGTTAGTAAGTAAAATAAGGGTTACTTGAACAGAAGCTCTGTGATACCACTTGTTGATCTGATAACACAAGCCTGATAACGAACAAGGTACTCTGGACGAGGGGATGATTCACATCCTGAGCAGGACAGTGGGAGACTGTGTGAGATTTCATTGTGCTACTCAGAATGTCGCACGATTTAAAAACTTAAGAATTGGGCTTCCCTGGTGGCGCAGTGGTTGAGAGTCCACCTGCCGATGCAGGGGACATGGGTTCGTGCCCCAGTCCGGGAAGATCCCACATTGCCAAGGAGCGGCTGGGCCCGTGAGCCATGGCCGCTGAGCCTGCGCGTCCGGAGCCTGTGCTCCACAATGGGAGAGGCCACAACAGTGAGAGGTCCGCGAGAGGCCACAACAGTGAGAGGTCCGCGTACCACCAAAAAAAAAAAAAAAACTTAAGAATTGTTTATTTCTGGAATTTTCGGATCATGGTTGACCTAGGGTAACTGAAATCAAAACTGCAGAAAGTGAAACCGTGGATAAGGGGGACTCATGTGAGTATAATCTAATGCAGAAATAGTTGATGGGCTATTTCAAATACCTGAGCTTTTCAAAACTCTGTTATCCTTCATACTAAAAGCTCCACAAGAGCAGGGATACTGACTGTCTTCTCACTCCCTAGTTCAGTCTCAGTGCCTGGAACGGTTCTCTGACACACAAGCCCTGAGGTATTTGTTCACATAATTATATAGTTAGTGAGAAGCGGTTGAACAATAAACTGACTTATTTCTTCTCCATATTTCTGACTTTTCCATCAAGTCATGTTTTATTGTTTTCTTCATTCAGATAAAACTTTTTCTTTGCTTCTTTAACCGTATATTTTTTACTATTGAAACCACCTCCTCAAGGATCAGTTTCTATGAATAAAAATCAAATTGGGGCTTCCCTGGTGGCGCAGTGGTTGAGAGTCCGCCTGCCGATGCATGGGACGTGGGTTCGTGCCCCGTCCGGGAAGATCCCACATGCCGCGGAGCGGCTGGGCCCGTGAGCCATGGCCGCTGAGCCTGCGTGTCCGGAGCCTGTGCTCTGCAACGGGAGAGGCCACAACAGTGAGAGGCTCGCGTACAGGGAAAAAAAAAAAAAAAAACAAATTGGAACTGATAGTATTGTTTTATAGTAAACATGCCGTTAAATTTGCATAAGAATTGGTCTCATCCCAAGGATGCTGAGTTTTAAACTACAACCAATAAATGTGGTTTCTCATGACAATTTCTGAGTGGCTCAAACTGCTAAGACAAGTCCTTGGTATGTTAACAGGCTGTAGTCCAGTGGGTAATGTCACCAAGAGCATTTGTCTGGGGCCAGGAGTCATGGAGGTTCTTAAGCTTCCCTTGGAGATGGTTAATCAATAAAAGTTCTGTGCTTGGGATTTTGTACATTTTGTTAATTAGGCCAAAGCAATAGGCTTTTGTGGCAATTATTCAGATGGTGATGTAAAAAGATAGCCAGAAAAACAAACCTCCGTAATCCACTTACGTCTCACAGAAGCCAAAGGGTTGGAAAAGCCTATTAACAAGCTCCCTGCCTGTCTGTCTGGAGACGTTGTTAAATCGAGACTCTCAGCACCTGAGGCAGTCTGTTAATAAAGATCCTTTGTAGCAGATTTCTGTTCTACTAAGAATGGACGTAAAACGGCATAATTTAAAACATGTCAATAACTCAAGGCGAAAATGCCAAACATAGTCTGTTCTGTCTTCATAAAATGGAGCCAAGTATACACAAGAAAAGTGCCAGGAAGACTTCTGCTGACTGAGTTTAGAGATTGTTCACGATGAGTAATGTCATCCTTCAAGTTAAAACGACCTCATGGGTGGGTATCTCTGTGTCTTTTCTGCACTAAACTCAAGGGATCTTTTCTATTTTAGGACCAGTGAGATTCCTAACCTCCAATCCCAGAAGATGCCTGGAAACCTGTGCCCTTTGCCAGCCTCGTGAATTCATAATAGCTTGTGAGTGTTTAATTTTTGTCTTTTTGTCTTTCTCCTGAGTGGCATTTACGGGTTGTTTGGGAACAGATCTTTATGGACACTGAGCTAGGGTTGGAATGTCTTAGGAAGATTCACTAAAAAATCTAAAACCATGGAACACCATGTCACCCCTTGTTTTACACATTTGATTAAATATGCTAGTCATTTCAATGACTGTGTTGTATTTTTAACACAACAACAAGGGTCAGCAAGTCAATATTTCTCCAGCATTTCTCTGGCACTTACTGTATTATGGTGGTGAAGGCTGACTGAAGGCATTTTCAATGAGTGCTTTGGAAAGATGAGAAGAGGACATAGAATGGATGACAGTGCATTACTGCAGGTGTGGACTAAATCCTGCCACGCTTAACAGGCCCCCTTAGATTAAAATTTAACATGCTGTGTCTCCCACATCAGGTATGGGTAGATGGTTGAGTCTGAGTGATATTATCTGCTCTATTAGAAGGCCTCTCATGAAGTGAGCAGTGGTTTTAATTAAATCCAATAGGTTGAGAAGAGTGGTTTGGCAGTTTCAATTGATTTATTGTGTTTGTGACATCTGGGCCTGATTTATTGTATTGACTCGAAGAATTGTTTTTGGACACTCACCCTACATATTTTCATTCTGATTTAGGAACTCACCTGGTTAGGAACTTCTGGAAGGAAGCTTAGGAACTTCTGGTTTAGCCTATTAATTTGTAGTATTTTAAGTCTACTGTAATTTTATATTTCTCTTTGTATTTTTCTTATTTTGGTAGGATAGTGAACTATTGAATCCATCTTGTTAAAAATGTGGCTGTTTGAAAGCATGAGGTTTTGTGGGTCTGTGTGTATGACAGGGCTGCTTAAAAGTAGTACTGGGTTGAAATTCATTATCATCATCCCACCTAAATTTGTGGGAGGAGAGAGTGAGAGATTGACAGTTTTTTCCTTTAATTTAGTCTATAAATTGATCAACTGTTTGCTCTGTGTTATTATGGCTTTCTAAATTTTAAAGTTTGGATTTTAGATATAAATGTGAACCCTAAGTCATAGAAAGTTTGTTTTTAATTCTGAAAAGAGTGAGCATGTTCAGCTGGACATTACAGCCAAGTGTCCCCTAACCTACATGTTACTATAGGCAAGTCAGTTTCAGAAAGTCTCCATTTCAAACTCCACAAAGCATGTGTAAGAAAGGATGGGAAAGAAGGGAGGGGAGAGAAGAGTCAAGCTGTAATTTCTGCCAAAGGAGGAGGGCAGAGAAGCAAGTAGGTCCCAATCAGCTTGAATGCTTTGCTAGTGTATGAATGAGTGGTTGCACATCCCGGATTACAGACACCGTAATGATGTGCATGGCTCCCAGCATTATAGCTCTCTATTTCCTACAGCTGAGGCCACTTAGCCCCTACCTGAACCCCCAGCCCAGCCAAGGTTCTGGAATAAATCAGGGAATGTAAGGAAGTCTAGGTAACTCTCTCAAGCAGATCAACTTCAGGTCAGCCTGTGGCTTAGCTCTCTTTGAGCTTCTGCCTCAGCGTTAGAGGCCGGACACTGCCATTGTTCTTTGTAGTCAGCCTGTAAGGGAAGTTTAGTCCACTTAGAATGGCTTTCTATTTTTCATTCTTGAACCCACATCTCTATCTCTGTAGACTATCCTGTTTGTCTTCATAGATTCTTTTCCAAAATACGCAGAGTACTGCTTTGAGACCAAAGC
The DNA here is from genome assembly GCF_003676395.1 of Aethalodelphis obliquidens. NCBI lineage: Eukaryota > Metazoa > Chordata > Mammalia > Artiodactyla > Delphinidae > Aethalodelphis > Aethalodelphis obliquidens. The sequence continues at coordinate 13,910,178 of NW_020837948.1, forward strand.
TGGGGCATGTCTTATACTAACCACCTATTGCCTGCTGCCGACTCCACTGATAACCACATACTGTCCAGATGTTTCTCTGTGGGCTACAGACTACTCATTGTAGTCTGTCCCATTAAACTAGGCTCACTCTTATATAGGTGATTATACCTCTTAATGCATAGTATGTTCTTTAGTCTTTCTTTTAAAACCCTGATTTTTTTTCATTTCCTCTTGTGAGGTTATCGGTTTAAATAGAAAATGATTGCTCATAGCTATGTAGGGTTGATTTGAAAACTTTTACTTTATTCTCCATGGTACCTGAGTTGCTTCAGATAACTCATGAACTTATTTGGTTTTCTGGTAGCTGTTTGGTATAATTCTCCAAACTGGGTGAGATAGGATGTGTTAAAGGAAACTCAGTCATAGGAGGCACTTACTGATCCTCCACCTATATTTCAAACATAAACAGGCGTGGATTTTCAGCCCAGCATAAAATCTACAGGGAAAATCCTCATCCATATTAAACCTAAGAAGGAGTAGGAAATAATGCCAAATTTCTTTTTTTTAAACAGCTTTGCTGAGATATAGTTTACATACCATTAAATTCACCATTTAAGTGTACAATTCAATGATTTTTAATAAATTTTACACAATTGTGCAGGCTTCACGAAAATCCAAGTTCAGAACATTTTATCACCTCAAAATAGCCTCATCTCAAAAAGATAATTAGTTAAGATTTTATGTGTGATTTATCTTAAGTTAATCATAGAATGATATTTTGTAAGTTAGGAAGAAAGTATAAAGAATATTGTATGTTTAAAAACAGCATATTGGAGTGCTCTCGTGGTTGGTTACTTCAGATGACCTGGTTGCCTTGATCCAAGGATATTAGGTTCTGCAAAGCTGCCTGTCCTTCAGAGAAAAAAAATCTGAAAGAATTTTGAAAATAATTCATTCTAAAGTCAAATAAGTCTATATTGGGCAAAAGTATATCATGTATTAGAGAGATGCAAAGAACTGTGGCTTCTGTGGTTAAGTTCAGATGAGGAAACACATCCTCATTATTAAACCACCAATCTGAGTTACCTGTGCACTGGGCTCCCTGATCCTGTACCTGTAAGCTCCTGTAGCTGCACGGTAAACACCAAGATTTCTGGAGCCACATTTCCTAATAGACTGCAAAGAGCTGGCCTTGGAAGTACAGCATGAAGAGAAGCTGGAAAGAGCATTCTCAGCAGTGGTAAGTGTACATTTCTTCACTGTCAAAGATAATGACCCTAATGGTGTTTATCAACTGTGATGGTCATACTCAGTAGGCTAGAGAGCCTACTAGCAGGATTTCAGACGTTTAAAACTTTGGTGCATGAGCTTGGTGTGAACTTAATGAAGCATCCCTAATGAGAAACTCAAAAATTCATTTGAATTATTCAAAATAAAAGACTGTTTGCTTTTACTTCCACTTAAAGATAACATGACACCAAAGAAACAGCAGTGATTGGAACGAAGAGTTTGGTTTGGCAGGTTCTCCAATGTAGTTTACAAGTGTTTTTCAAGCAATTTTCTTTTTATGAACAAGACTCTGTTAGACAGTAGAAGGAAATGCATAAGCAGATGCTCAACCTTAAAGAGTTTATAATCTTAAAGTTGAAGAAGTGGACAAATTATCAGAGTCAATTCTTACTGCAGGAAGTACCTTACTTTAAATAACTTGATAGTGATTGGATATAAAGGAGATTTGCCAAGATGGATACTTGGTGATGTCTGATAAATATGGTCATAAACAAAAGCTACCTAGATCCTCCATCCCTTTCCTTTCTACCTCTTTATCTAAGGAAACAGAAAGTTTCCTGTTACTGAATTGATCAGATAAGTAGTAATCTCTTATTTTTACTGGATTAACAATGGATTTTCAGAGTAGAAAAGAAGAAATTCGACGACCGAATTCCTCTGAAACAACTCTCCATTTTTCCTACAAAACATTCTTCATTCCATGTTTGTATCTTCTCTGCAGCAATCTGCCAAGTAGTTTTCCCTGGCATGTAGCAAGGATTGGAACCCAGCAACTCCTGGGATCACTCTTTCTCAATATTTATGGACAGATCAGATTGCTAGGAAGCGCTTCCTTGGGGTGCAATGAAATCTGTCTCCTATAGCTTCTACCAGTAGATCCTACTTTTGCACTTAGGGGATCATGAGGAATATGAGCCTTTAAACTTAGCCATCAGCCCATTATTGGGAAGAATTGTGCTAGAACCAGACTTCCTTTCTAGCCCCAAATCCCTTTCTTCACCATCTAATGTCCTCACCGTTTCAGACCCTCCTTCTAAAGCTAACCCTCCTTCCTGGCCCTTCATCTCGGCTCTACCCCAATTAGTAAAGGAGCTTAATCCAATTATTAGTTCTTTTCTCACTTGAATCCCTAATTACCTTCCCTCTACTTTCATCACTCCCTTTATGAATTTGCTCAGGTCTACCTTGGACCACATAAAATAAAATAAATAAAGCTTACTCTTAGCCGTGCTACTTCCCAAACAACCACACAATCGTGTGCCTTTCTTTTTCTGTCAAGCTGTTTTATTAGATTTGTATAAACAGTCTATGTTTTACATTAATTTTTATAGGCTGCAAAAGTGCTATTCAGCATACTACTTAATGGATTTGAAATAAACCTAGTAGTTGACAGAGTTCCAAAAGTAGGCAGTGGTTAAATTTTGATAGGAACTAGTTTGTCAGATTTAAACAAACAAGTTGATGGTGTCTAATGGATGAATGCATATCTCTAGTCTAATCTCTTTGTATTTATGAATAATCTTCTAGGAAGATTTTTGTGTGTATTTCATATTTAAATAACATAACTCTCCTTCCCAAATTCAACCATGCAAAGTGGGAGTGGAGTAATATACTATTGAAAGATGTTGTAATCTATTAATTTTTTGTGATGAGTAGAACACATTAATAATATAATATGTTATTACATTATAATAACATTGTTATTATATATAATATAATGCATTACATATATTATATGTAATAATATAACGTTGTTACATTGTAATAACATATTACATTATAACATAACTGTAATTTAAAAGGAAAATCCCAATTACTACAGACTTATTGTATCGCTCAACATGCGTGTGACAGAATGGATTATCTGATTCCCTTTGCACACTTATTTTCCTTCCCCCTCTCATCCTTGAGAAATGGGAGTCTTTGGTAAGACACATTAAAAAACAGAGACTGTTACCATGAAAGCATCAAGATTTTCTATGAAAATATTTAATTATCAGTATTATTTAAATAAGGGTTTATTTGTTTTTTGTTTTTGTTTTTTTGCGGTACGCGGGCCTCTCACTGTTGTGGCCTCTCCCGTTGCGGAGCACAGGCTCCGGACACGCAGGCTCAGCGGCCATGGCTCATGGGCCCAGCCGCTCCGCGGCATGTGGGATCTTCCCGGACCGGGGCACGAACCCGTGTTCCCTGCATCGGCAGGCGGACTCTCAACCGCTGCGCCACCAGGGAAGCCCCAGGGTTTATTTGTTTTATGGATATGTTACTCTGAATAATCTAAAAATATAAACTCAATCCAAGGAATATTGTAAAAAGCTCCTGGTCCTCCCTGACAAAGGAGCAAATGAAAAAGAGAGCAGAGGAGTTAGAAAAGACCTGGGAAAATATGAAGATAAACCCCACTCTCCAAAAACAAATGCCAAAGAGAGCAAATTAAAAACAAAAAAAGATAATTATTCATAATATAAAAATAATTCTTCATTATACAGACTTTCTAACAGAGTTCTCTTGAATAAAGAAGTCCACTGGCACTTCCATAAATGATTCATTCTCTGATGCTTCAATTCTTGCAATATAAATTGCAGTTTTTGCAAATAAAATTCACTTGTATTTATGTACATTAAAATCTTACGAAATAATCCAAACTCTAACATTCTCATATTTCAATAGATTTCTGTAACACGCAGTAATATTCTAAAGTTCCCTAAATTCTGAGCATCATTTATAAAATCAAATTGGTTTGATTTTATAATGATTAAATGATTAAATTGACTTCCCAATGATTAAATTCGTTTCCTTCGATGGAAGAGAACATTACTTAAACCTTTGTGATTTGTGACCTATGATTGCTCTCTCTTAAATGTGATTCGAAGGTCTAACTTAATGCCATGGAACACAGCACAAATTCATTAGGTGTAGTGACACAGCTAAGATCCCATGAACATCTGTACCTCTGACCCAGAACTGTGAAGGAAATCCATCTCTCTGATGTTGCAAAATCATTCTGTCCTGCATTAAAGAGATCGCAGAGGCCCTTAAGGAAATAAAGGTTTACAGTATTCACCAAAACATCTATGGAAATACACTACTACTGTCCTAAAGTGCAAATGCATATCACACAAAAAGGAAAAGTACCATGTATTTCTTACCAGCAAATGAAGTCACTAATAGATGTCTTAACTCTATGAACTAGGTAGCTTACAAAAGCAAATGAGAAAAGTAGCTAACAAGCAGGATTCATTATGTAAGTTCATGAAGTTTCTCAACTGGAAAAGATTTTGAAGTTAATTCAGCATAGTCCCTTGTTTCAAAATTAAGGTGACCAAAGACCAGAACATTTAAATTACACAAGATTGCACAGCTTGTTAGAGGCAGAGCCAGGGTAAGAGCTCCGGACTCCTGACTTCAGTCTAGAATATTTTACCAACAATTGGTTGCTAAGACAACTTTTTATGCATAAGATGTCTTTAGGTATGGAAAGTCAACTACAAGAAGCATATATTTCACAAGAAGCATATATTTCCCTAGACTATGCATTTTCAACAAGGGCTATGTCATCCACAAAGTGGGTGAACATTAGTTTCTGGGGATCAAAAAATTCTTAGCTGTTAGATATTACAATGGTTTGCGGCCTTCCTAAGGGCCAGAGTATATAATCAGATACAGAGTATGTCTGTGTCTTCATCATTGTATACTAGAGGACAAACAAGAAGAGGTTACACTGTGTGCTCAGTTCTATGAAAAAGGTACATGTAGGGTGCATTGGAATCCAGAAAAAATAGGCTTAATGGAAAGAAAAATACAAAGAAAGTTCTCAGGATCTGAGTCTCACTTCTGTCATGTATTAACATTTACAGTATTTGAAGATTTTTCTGTTGAGGTTCTCCAAGTCTCAGTTTTCTTACCTATAAATTACCTATCTGACCTGATTTGGGAAGAAATAAAAGAAATAACATATAGAAAGCAATAAACCGAGAACATGGCATACACCAAATAAGTAATCATCTGTATCGTTATTACTATTACCTGTCAATACTTCAGAAGCCATGAAACCTACACTGGTTCTTCATCAGTTTACTCAGTGGGCAATTTGTTCTTGGAGACTTTCTCATCTCCTTTTCCAAAAAAGGCTCCCCCTTTGTCTTTGCCCCCCCCACCTCATTTCATTCTCTTCCACTCTTTGACACTCCCTACCCCTGCCTTGGGCTCCCTGGTGATCTGTTTGCACCCAGTTCTGCCTGCACAGGGATACCTGAGCCAATGGAAGTATTGGGATTCAGCACAAGCATCACCCTTACCATATATTTCTGCCCTCCCATCCCCAAGATGCTAGAGGAAGATATATCATTGATTTATGTTTCCCCATAAGACCTTTAACTCCTTGAGGGCATAGGTTCATTTATTCAACAATTATTGGTCATTTACTCTATGCCAGGCACTGTTCTAAGTGAAACCATTCCAAGTATTGTTCTCCAGTTGTGAAGAAAACAAACAAAACGACTGCCCTCGTGGAGTCTGTATTCCCACAGGATAGAAAGACAGTACTGTAAACAAGTGAACCATAGTGTTTGTTAAAGGTAAATGTCTAAGAGGTAAATCAAGTAATAAAGGGGGATAATAAGTATAGCAAGGAGTATAATTTTAGAAAAGTGGCCACATGAAGTCACACACACGTGTGCGCACACACACACACACACACACATACACACACGGCCATTTAAGAGTAAGATTTAGAAGAAATGAGGAAATGGGCCATATTTAGGGGAAGAATCTTATATCCTGAGAGCTGAGAGGTACATTTTTATGGCTGCCACAGGGCCAGATGTGTAGGCCACATAGATCTTTTTTTAGGATGTTGGCTTTTACTCTGAATGATATGGAATCATGTCTTATGTTTGTTAATACCACAGGGACTGGGTCCAATGCCTAAAATATATTAGGCATTGAATAAATGATGAAAAAAACAGTTCAGTCAACAGTACATGTACATGCAAACAACCAATTAAATGGCATGCAAAGACTGGCTTTGTGATGTCCTATTTAGGTACACATAGACTATGTATTCTATTCAGATAAACATAGAATCCATTGCAGACAATATCATTTAAAGAAATCATAGCAACATATATGGATTTATATCTGTCAGTTGTATGTTAATAGACAATAATTACAGATTTGATGAAGAAGTTGGGGAGAGGTATAGGCAGAATGAAGTTGTAGGGGGAGCCTCAGACAGCTGGACAGCAGCTAGAATTGTTAGATTTAGCCAATAAATAAATAAATACATAAACAAACTAAGCAGCTCTGGATGCCAAGTTAGGTTTGTATTTCAGGTAAATAAGTAATTTTTAGTATAAGTACGTCCCATCAGTATGTAACTGGGTGTTCATTGTTTTACGTGCCAAGTCTACCTCCAACAGACAAGAGTTAAATGGAAACTTCGTGTCAAAATTGAATGCTCAGCAGGGCCTGGCTACTGTGAGCTCTCACCTAAGCAGTCTGGTTGAGATGATTCATGGAATGAGTTAAAATAATCAAACTTCTACCTACATAAATTTTTATCCCATCATTTTATATTTATCTTGTTGTATATACTGTATAATGTATATAAGTAATATAATAGCACAAGAAATTGTATAATTTACATATTGTATAATTTACATATAAATTATTTACATATAATTTATAATGTATAATTTACATATGTATAATGTACATGTAATGTATAATTTACATATAAATCATTTACATATAATTTATAATTTACATATAATTTTGGAACTGAGTAGTCAAACCTTTATTCCTGATAAGGAAGAGGAATCAAAAAAGTTGGAGACTACTGTTCTATTCAATAGATAAGCAGCATTGAGACAAAGAACATCTATTCCTTTTCCCTTAAAAGAAAAAAAAAAGACACTCATATCAAGAAAAACTTTTATTTGCTTGGTAAAATTGTCACTAAGCTATTTAGTTTGGGGAATTTGTTAAACTGACCAGATGTGCTGAAATATACTTCCTTGTCACAGAATAGCTGATAATCCACTAGGATAAATCACTGCGGGGTCATGACTTTCAAACAATTCATTTGATGCATTCTTCACCTTACTTAGGAAAACAAAAAGTTTGTTTGGACTTGATCCTTACACTTCACATGGTCAGTCATACTTGGTATTTTTGTTCCAACAGTTGCCTGTCCATAATTCAAATTTGAAAAGATAATCATGTGGAAAGAAAACAAGAAGTCACAAACCACTCCCACTGTGCAGAGTGACAGCATTGTAATACCACGGAATCTAGAGACAGATGGCTGCTTATAGCGGACATCAGTCTCCAATGAGAATAAATTTAGGATAATGCCCCTCTTTGGTAATGGACATGTCTTTGCAAAGTTATTGCTGACAGCATCCTCTAACATGCTGATTTGCTAAGACAAGGTTTTTATTGCATCTAATCTTGTCATAAGGCATGAAAAAAGTAGTTGGGTACATGTTTTTCGTGTATAGTTTTTACAAGAATTGCTTGCATTAGAGAGTGGCTAAATTGTTTTCCATATTTTATGGTACATTTTTGATGTTCCACCACACACAACATCGATCACTCAGTCCATTAGCTTATTATGATATCCTGAAAGGAGACACTTCCTTTGGGAAAAGCTATTGTTTGAAATGAGATGAAGGCTCAGACAACATAGGACAAAATAGGATGGGATTTTTTGAGCAGCTGCTTAATTTCATCAAGGGAAATAGCCAGAAGAAAAAAAAATAGATGTAAATGTATATATTTTTTCAAAATGTCTGACCTATCTCAGTATGCTTTGTTTTCTGAGTATCTTCTAAGTGTCTTCTGAATTGGACCCTTTCCAACAGCTCACAGTATCCCCAGTAAGGACAGAAACAGCTTTTATGATACAAAACTTTTTCATAGTTGTATACATTAGGAAATATTCATAGTATTACCAGGGTTCTAATAGGAAAATAGAAAAAAATAGAAGGACTTTAACAGTTTGTAGAAGAGTTGCAGAAGCACACAGGGGCTTTGGAACATCCCAGAGATTAACACCAGTAGAAAGTACCAGCACCACCAGGTGGTATTTCCAGATTGGGGCCATCTAGCTGGAGCTAGATCCAGCCTGGTGCTGTCTTTGGGAGCTGGGACCATGAAAGGAAGGGTTTTCCAATGGGCCTGGAATCACTGTGGAGATATAGCTCCTTGGAGGAGACTCCACTGAAGGGAAATGAGAAAGTACTTGATTCTCCCCTCTTCCTAACCTCCAGTTTCCAACAGTTCTTCCCTTTGGCAAGAACGCCTTGTAAATGCAGTTCCCAGTAATGCAGAACCAAAAGGAAGGTCAAGGAATGAAGCTAGGAGCCAAAGGATAAACAGAACACTTAAACACATTAAAATATCTTCTTTTCTTCCACACTTTTTAAAGTATGCTTCTGAGCACTGTAAACACTTTTCTACACATAAAGATACAATTTTTCCCAACCAGTAAAGTTTGAAATCGTTACCAGCAAGGGTAAGGGTCAAGGTGGAGGTCGGGGACGTAGAGGAGTAGGTTTCCTTAGAATGTATTTTGAAAAAATGTTCTGAGATGGCTTTTCAGGCTCCTAATGCACTTGTGCTTTAAGAAATGTAACCGAGTGGGAAAATAATGGATGCCCCACTATATTCCACACCTACTATATCTCAGAAGCAATGCAAGGTGCTTCTCCACGTGTCACTTCCTCTTCAGAGCAGCCTAAAAGGGGCGTTCATGTCTCTGTAGGGATATAAGCTGTGATATCTTTATCTCCCTCTGAAATTCCCAGTTCTCTGTAGGGGGTCCTTTGTATCTGCTGTTGAGATAGGTTGACAATACCAAGTTCTTTGACAAGAAGCACAAACAACTCCAATTATGTAACACCTCCCATCTAGGAACTTAATAACACTTGAGTTACTGTACTGTATCCGGCCTTGGGTCCAGTCAATTATTTCATCTCTGACAATAACACAGGTGATTTAAGGACTGTCATGTTTGTTCTCAAATAAAATTCTTAAATACTTTTAAGGTTGGGCTCCAACTAATAACAGCTAGCACTTACTGAGTGCTTACTAGATGACAGGCACTGCTGTAAGCATTCTACTTTTATTAATTAGTTTAATCCTTGCTATAAACCTGTGAATTGGTTTTATTATTATCTTCATTTTACAAATGAGGAAATAGAGGCAAAGAACATTTATACAACTTGTCTAAATGCATTGAGCTAGTGATGGGCAGAGTTGGATTTGAATCTTGTGTCCTAAGAGTCCTAATAACAAGACTTTCCAGTATACCATGATGACTTGTGGCTCATGGATTTTATGGATTTGTGGCTCATAATTGTATCTAATTCTTTGTATAAGAAATTTCCTAATGAATAGTTGTGATTATTTCTCTTGAGGAAAGGCAAAGTTACATTCATACTAAATACGTGCGTGTTGAAATATTGAATAGGTTTGGGTTATCACTGTGCTCTTTTGAGTAAAGAATTAGATACACCTTTTTACTGGATCACAACATCTGACCATAAATATTTTTTGCATCCCAGTATTAAAGTAAGTAAACTTTTCTTTAAGCAAGATAAAAGAGTAGGAATAATAATATTAGGCTTTTTGTTTCTTGGAATATAAAACTCCAGGGGAAGGGACTGGTACAGATCTGTTCTGATGCAGGGTCTGGGCACTGTGATAACCCTGGAGCCTAGTCAAGTTATAGACCCACAAAAGTACCCACCTGTTTTCTCAGATTACATTTGAGGCCTGATTCGGTATCTTTGTCTTCTCTTATTAAGTGAGCAATTGGTGATATGGGCCTAGCACTAGACAAATTAGAGAATAACAGAGAGCACAAACACAGTCTAATGCCAGCCACCTCAACCATGAAGAATGCTAGGACAATGAGCCTATCCTGTCTTAGGGCCAGGGGTGGAGAATAAGAGAGTTTTTATCATTTTTAGTCATCTACTTCTCTGTCCACTGCAACCAGTATATGATTACTGCTCTTTTTATAAATAAAACTTCATGAACAGGTCAGGATGGTTCTTAGCTCTTATCTTAATTCCTCTAGCTAACTTAGAAATTCATTGCAACACTCACCTTTTAATTTACTTATCTGTGCAAATTTTGCTACCTCCAGGAAAACCATATTTTTCTACTACTCACTGCAGAGGGAGGCCTTGGTATTTGCCTGAAACTGTCAGGAGCAAGTGTCACTTCTCCTCGTAGTCTTTGTCTCTGCTCATTTTATCACCTTTCGTGATTTTTTTAATAGATCACTATCTTATCTCCTAGCATAAATGCTACAGATTTAATAGATTTAATACATTTAACCTTTAATCCAGAGACCTGGAAGTTTTGTTTTTGATAAGCAGCCCCATTTTCCCCATTGTGACTGATACAGTCGCACTAAGGGGTCACATGAGCTTATCTGCCACGTTCATCTGCATTCCATCCCTACTTGATCCTACTTAGGATTCACCAAACCAGTGTCCATGGTAACAGACATCAGGCTTCTTTTGTACAGTTGGCAAACTGTCATTTTCCTGCCCAGGCCTTCAAGCTCTGAAGGCTTGCCATGTCCCTTCCCTTCTGAAGGCAGAGCCTAACACTGCTGCTTCCTCCAGCATGCTTTGTCCTTGGGCAACTGTCCCCCTGCTCATGTTCGAGCTGGATTGGCTTTTGAGAAGTAGCCTGGCTGTAGAACTTGGTTAATAGATAAATCCTTTTCTGGAGAGGGAAGAACTGACCCAATCCGATCTTCCTGTGGAATGTTTGAATGTGAAACACAGAGAAGGAAGGACTGATAATAGAGCAGCATAGAAGATGAGAGCAGAGAGAAAGTAGTAAGCACAAAACATGAGAAAATAGAAACAACTAGAGTGTAAACACATGAAGTGGAGAGCAAATTTGTAGCCACAAGCACAATTAGGATCAGGGTCGAAAAAGCCAAGAGGCAGAGACCAGGGGAGCTGGCTCATGGGAATATCTGTTTGACTGTTGTTGGGACTTGGGAGCTGGAGTATCTGAACTCATGTTCCAGGGCTCCCCCAAAACCTATTGCACACCAGATGAGTCCATTTTCTGTGCCTCCTTACTTCAGGGTATTTCCTTAAAATAAACTCACGTCACCATGGTAACGAAGACCCTATCTCAGGTGCTGCTTTTGATCTAAGAGAGGCCACACAGGCATAGTAATCGTAGATTTAGGGTACCTATACACATTCTTCATCTTTTCAACAATTTAATGCAACCTTTTCTTGCTTTTGAACCTAAACTCCTGGTGGGTAAAAATATGCATTTGTATACCAAAAGCCAAATTCTTTGGTGCTGATCTAGCTGTAAAAATAATGAACACTCATTAATCATAGAGAAATGTATCCCTAAGGTACTAAAAACATAGGTTTTCTTTTATTGTATAATCTGGTGTTTTTCTCTGGCCTTTTGCATTTCTGTTGTAAACTTTTGTTAGGACAACAGAATGGATGTCAGTAACTACTTTAGGCTCTGTAGGGGAGGACAAAGTTTTCCTCAGCCCTCTTAGGGTCCCTGGCTGGGTCTGAAACGTAAACTGACAAAGACAGATTAACGGGAGAAAAGTATACAAATTTATTTAATGTAAGTTTTATGTGACACAAGGGCTTTCATAAGGAAATGAAGACCCAAAGAAACAAGCCTGTGTATTTTTATGCCAGGTTTGAGGAAGAGTGGACAGTTGTGGAGGAATATGGCAGGTTAAGGAGTATGAGGTAATTGTAGTAAACTGGGAGACACTGAGCAAGGCCTGCCTGTTAGGATTCTTCTTGGTGCCCTTTGTCTTTGGAGATAAGAATTCTCCTTCCCTCTGGGTATGGAGAGGGCACCTCTCACATGAAGACTTTATAACTTGCTTCAGGGAAGAGCGGTAAGTGGGGGAGGAGGTCTGAATGACCTCTCTGCTTCTGCAGGAAACTCTTTCAGCTTAAAATATTTTCCTAAGGTATTCCAGAGAATAGTAGCCCTGAGCAATGTAAACAGTTGTTATTAAGAATCTGTGATCAACTGGGTGTGAAAAAGCTGTGGAAATGGGAGATTTAGTAAGATGATTTTCCCAACTTGTTTGTCCATATATTTTTCTTGAAAAGTATCTGTGGAACCTACCTGGAGAAATACTACTTTATGGTATCCTTGGTAGAGTCCAGCATTTTATTGTTTATATAAACTTTTTAATGAACTATAATAAGCTCAAAGAAAGCTGCAGAATTATGAGTATACAGCGCAAGAGATTTTCTTAAAGTGACGTTCTTGTACAACCACCACTCAGATCACAAAAAACAAAACAAAGCAAAACAAAAATACCAGAAGCTCTGTATTACCCCACCCTCTGAGCACTATCCCCGTACAGGTAACAGCCATCCTAATTTCTAACACAGAGGTTAGTTTCAACTGTTTCTCAGCTTTGTATAAATGGAATCATTTAGTATGTGCTCTCTGTTTAGCTTCTAAACAGCTGCTCTGTGTTATGTTTGTGAAATTTCTCAGTATTGTTACATGTAGCAGAAGCTTCTTCCTTTATATGTTTGCATAGTATTCCATTGTATAACTATACCATAATTTATTTATCCATTCTGTTGATGGACATTTGCATTGTTTTCAGTTGGGAGATAATACAAATAATGCTACTCTGAAGCTTATTGTACAGGTTTTCATTGTATATATGTACTTCTTTTTGTTGGGTGTATACCATGGAGTAGAGTCATGTGATATGCATAAGTTCAGATAAGATTCTAATGAACATTTATAAGAATGCAAATTGCTCCACATTCTTGTCAGTACTTGGCACTGCCAGTCTTTTAAACTATCTATCCTAATGGATGCATTCACCGGATAGCTAATGTTTATTGACCATGGAAAGATCTATTTGTGTGTGTGTGAACTGTCTGTTTGGGTCTCCTTGTCCACTCTTTAACTTCATTTTCTGTCTTTTACATATTGATTAGTAGGAGTCATTTATGTGTTCTGGATATGAGTCCTTTGTCAATTACACTTACTGCAAATATATTTTCCCATTTTTTAATATTGGCTTTTCATTTTGCTAATGGTGTCTTTTCTTAAACAGAAGCTCTTAATGAAGTAAAGTTTATGAATTAGTCCAGCATCCTTTGACCTGGTTACGGACCATGTCATATTGCTCTGATGTCTTTATGAAATAGTCTTTAATAAAACATTACTAGGTTTAATTAATAATTTGTAGCCTATTATCTCATTTATAAAATTTAGGATGTTTCACCATAGATGACTTTCCTCATCCTTGCCTACTTCAAAGCCCAAATGCCTTTTATTTAGATCCCTGTCATAACGTTACCATAATTTGTCTTGTATGATAAAATGATTCACTACCCAGATGGTTCTATCAAAAATGTGCGTTTCCCTGGACATTCCTTCTTTCATGACAGGTACAAATATCATAAATGTAATTTACCCTGGCACCATTCCTTGTGGGACCACAGTTTTCCTCTTCTTCATTCAAAATGATTCATTCATTTGCTTATTCAACAAACACTAATGGAGTGACTAATGTAAGTTAAGCACTCTATAAGACACGGGTATATAATAGTAAACAATATTGAGCACAGCACTTACCTTCATGCATTTTGCAGTCTAGAGGGAGAGAGAGACATTACATCAGTTATTATAGATATTTATGTAAAGTGATTGTGGCAGGTGCTATAAAGGAAAAGTGCCATTGTGAGGGGATGGCCATTTTTCCAGGCAAGTGTATCAAGGGCTTTGTTTTTCCTTGTGGATCAGACACAGGAATGTTAAGAAAATAATGATTCATGATTCCCAGGAGTTTGGGTCTGAGGAATTACTTCAGCTCAGTGACTGCACCAGTTGAGAGCATGATATGTGGCTTGTGATCTGCTTCAGTGAGGAAACATGGTGGCAATAGCCAGACCAAGAAAATCAGTGGGTGTTAACTTTGGCAACTTGCGATATAATATTTCAATCTTCATTCTGTAAATATTTGTTTTGAAAGAATTCCTGTTCTAAAACATTTATTATAAGTTCTTCCAATTGATTGGGTAAAAAGTGTTCATGAATGTTTCAAGAGGTATTTTTCCTATGCAGGAAATACTGACTGACAGAAAGCCTGTGGTGTTTTGTTTTTTTTTTAATTTTTCTCATTCTACCCACTTTTCATAAAAACGTGGGATTTTTTAATTAATTTTTTTAACGTGTGAAAACACTTCCAGCAGTAGAGATTTTGTAACTTTCTATTATTATTTTTATGTCTTCTTCGAAGCTAACGGTTCTTTAGTCTACTTAATCTAAGAGAAGCCACCTAATTATTTGCATCCAGGAATGTCTATAGGGAAAAAAAGCTGCTCATATCTTCAATTCTTTTTCCTTTTCCTTTTGATTTTTTTAAATCTGCATTTGTAGTGGACACATAATCCAGCATTGTCCAATGGATTGCAGAGTAAGCTTCATTTTCCATATAGTTATTGAATTTCCTTTTATCTGATATTTTAATTGCCTGATGTCATATAGATATGTTATTAGTTTATTTCAAATGACTGATTTTGGCATTCTGTTTTTTATAGCATGCTAGAATGAGCTGTAGTACCAGCAACACATTCTAAAATAATAGTTTATTTTTTCCCTTTGTTATTAAAAAGTAACATAGATTTCTTATAGGGAAGAGTGATTAAAAAATGAAAATTTAAACATTACCTTACTTTTAGAATTTTGATGTATATTTTTATAGTCATTTATTTTGCTATAGCTTATATTTATTTATAGAAATGGTATCATACTTTGTATGCTGCCCTTTAATTTGCTTTTGTCATTTTACACTAGGTAATGAACATCTTTCTGTGTTATTACATAGCCAAAAATTAACATAATTAATGACTACTGCATATTTGATCATTTACTGTTTCGCGATGTATTTAACCTTAGTTTCTTGGTCTAATTCAACCACACAATAATATTTAAAAGTACAGTGTGTGACTGGAAGACCAAAGGAGCATGCAATACAAATTTAGATAAAAGAAGATAACAAAAAATGATCACACAAATAAATCAGTAAACGTTTTTTCATAAATAGTAGATGAAAAATAGAGAATATGAGGCATGTTTACTTTACCAGAAACAAAAATTAACCAAATATTTTAAATCTGTGCTAAAATCATAGTAAAAATTGGATTTATATCAAAAGGTCATCAAATTTATAGCATAGGTCAAGAAAGTTGAAAAATGCAGTTTATGTGTCAATGCACAGATTGAACAGCATATACTTTGCTTGAATTATCACATGGTTTACTGGTAGTCTCTAATATGGTGCATCCTTTTTTTAGGTGAAACCCAACCATTCGCTATCGTTTCTACATCCATTCATTCAGCAATTATTTGTGGAGGACGTAGTATCTGCCAATGTCTTTCATGACCTAAGGGCCAGTAGTGAACCAGATAATACAGCCTTTCCTTTCAAGAACTCACAAACTAATGAAAAGGGCAGAATTTAAATATAGCATTACACATCTAAGGGTAGTGGCCTAACTTTTACCCTTCATACTCTTTTGCTCTTCAGATCTGGCACAAATAAAACCAAGGACACATAGGGAGGCCAAAGGGAATGAATCTTGCTGGGATTTGAGGTGAAATCACACCACATTGAGGCTAAACCACCGGGTGGTTATTCTTCCTTCTCTTGCTACACAGTGGGATCCAAAGCTCAGCTTCCCTTTCCTATCCCCCATCAGCTGTTCAGCTGAGTCCAAGAATGCCAGAGACCACAGGGAAGGGGATGTAAAGGAGCTGCAAAGCAAGGAGGTTTCCCTCTTGCTTGGAAAGACACTCTGGATTTATGTATCAATGTATCTATGTGCTTGGATGTTTAAATTTGGGAACATAAATACCCATGCATGTTTAAAAGCTTTTGGTACAACTTGTTCTGCTTTTCTTCCATTGACTTACAGAGGTATGTTGAGGGACATGGAAATCAACTCTTTAAGAAATCTTGAGGACTTCTGGTACAATATGACCAAAGAATCAGCTAATGCAGTTGTGCATCTGGCTCTATGAATATATTCCCAATATATAACTGCATGTTCAAATGTCTGTGTGTGTGTGTATTTTATAATCCTCTTGCTTGTGCCCTGCTATATCTAAGACCCTGAAATAATGTTTCTTGGCTGCACTCACTTTAGAATCAGCTGGGTAGCTTAAAACATTTTTGACTCCTGGGTTCCACCTCCAGAGAACCTGATTTGATTGGTCTGGAATGTGGTCTGTGCACATTCCAGACCAGTGTGCTGTAACTATAAGTGTTATACTTGGAACTTAAACTCTAAATATTAACTACTGTTTTCTCTTGTTTTTCTATTTTCCCCCAATACAAATGTCTGAGATAGAGCTGCCCCAAAACTCTCTCTGAATTCTTCCCCTCCACTAACCAATTTTTGCTTATCATATGCATCCCAACTTCATGTGCCCTATGTGGGGAACTTCAAATACCTCTGAGAAACTCTTCCCTGCTTACAGCTTTATACCACAGGAGGAATGGAAGTAAGCGTCATTAAGATAACAATTCTATGATCACATATACTGCTTTCTACTGCATTTATATTCTCAGAACTATGCTTCTTATGGTGAATATGTATAAATCTTACTTCAGAATATAGATGAAATTACACCTAGAGCACACATTTAACTAATGTAGAGCTGCATCACTTAAGGTGAGGAAATAAACGTTTTCCATTTACTCTGTGGCATTTTTACACAAAAAATAGAAAATGGTTAAGCTTCAAATAATACATTTGGTTTCTCTTCTCTAATAAAGATTTCCTTGAGGTGGGGATGAGAGCTTTAAACTGAACATGGGATATATGATTTCAATTTCAATCTGAGTGTACCCTAACTTAATCATTCATTAAATTAAAATGTGAGTTACTATGAGTGTTAGATAATTTCATGTGTCAATTAGATTTTTCTTTAAAATGCTCACCACATTTAAATTGGACATTGATACTTAACTATTTACATTTCCAAATGGTCTACTTTCTGAAACTTGGAACACAAGCATCAAGTTCAATTTGTTCACTTTCAATTTTTTTAAACAAGTACTTATTGAGAGCCTACTATATGCTAGGCAACGCTCAGAGTTGTTATACTAAATTGATATTGGATTGTCTTATGGAATTCATAGTGTAGTGAGGGATACAGGTAATTAAAAACATATGCTAATAAATACAAAATTATAAATTGAGATAACTACAATGAAGTAAATGGAAAAATGTGCTCTAATGGAAAATAAAGGATGAAGAATAAGAGATTTTAGACTCTTGCAAATTAAAAAGCCCAGGATGGATGGGGTATAGGAATAGTATTTTTAGTCTTGGAAACAGTATGTACTAAAAGCTACCAGATATAAGAGAACTTGGAGTGTTCAAATTCATGTGGCTGGAGTTTATTGACCTGCTGGTGAGTAAAATATAAGATGGCCTTGAAAGGTAAGTATGACCTTGCAGAATAAGCTAGCTTTATATTTTATTTAAATAGGATGGGAAGCCATTAAAGATTCTTAAGCATGATCCAATTCATATTTTAAAAACGTCATATCAGTCTAGAAAATTACATTTAAGGCAAGTATAAAATAAGAAAGATGAATTAATAGTTTATGGCAGGAGTCAATATGAGAGATGATGGTAGCCTAGATTGTGAAGGGGGCAAAGGAGGTTGATTTGGAATGGACTGGATGAGAAGGCTTGGAAGAGGGAAGACTCAAAAGTTACTGTAGGTTTCTCGGTTGAGGAACTGGGTATATGCTGCAAGAATTACCGAGATGGAAAGACCAGTAGAAAACAGGTTTTATTGCTCTTGTTATTATTATTTTAGTAGGACTTGTGGAATTTGAGTTGGATTTTGTATACATTAAGTCTGAGATGCCTATAAAACGATTATACTTAGATATCATGGTATAATTATATGTAGCTCCATGTGCAGAGGAGAGGCAGGACTAATCTAGATTCAGTCAACATCAGCATATGGATTTTTAAAAATTTTTTTTTATAGATTAAAATGTACACAGAAGTAGAGACTAGAACAATGAACTCCCATGTGCCTTTCACCCAACTTCAGCAGCCATCAACTCATGGCCAATCTCGTTTCAACTATATCCATCCATTCTACCACCCCCACTGCTCCCCGCCTCCCACCACCACCACTAACACTACTGGATTATTTTGAAGCAAATCCCAGGTGGAATATAATTTCCATCATTAATTGTTCAGTACAGATTTCTAAAATTGAGGACTCTTTATAGAAATATAATCACAATATCATTATCACAACTAAAGTAACAGTAATTTCTTTATATTATCTATTCAATCAGTGTTCCAATTTCCTTGACCATCCATAAATTACTTGTTACAGATTGTTTTTTAATCAAAATCTGAATAAGTTTTATACATGATAATTTGTTGCTTTTTCTTTTAAGTTTCTTTTTCTTTTCTCTCCCTCTTTTTTTCACTTGCAATTTATTTGTTGATAAACTAAAGTTATACCCTTATAGAGATTCTCACAATCTGTATTTTCTGGGTTGCATCCCCATGTTGTCATTTCCCGCATTATTCTCTCTTTCTCCCTTATTTCTTGTAAATTGGTAGTTAGATCTATAGTTTTTTACTTGACACAGATTTGATTTTTTTTTGTCAAAAATATTTCATAGATGGTGCTATGTACTTTCACCGTGAGGCACACAATATCTGGTTGTCTTGCTTTTTCTGATGCTAGCAGCCGCTGATGATCATTGCCCAGATCCATTATTTCATTTAATGTTGCAAAAAGTCTCTTCAATTTTGTTTCTGGGCAATTTGGACACATTTCCTACCTTATACTTGGATTCAACCATTTCTCTCAGGAACTCGAGTTCCTTTTAGTTGAAAATGGTATTTCAAGAACACAGTCTGGATATTCATTGTTACTGGCTTGCTCATTTTGGATACAGCTAGGAGATGTATCGCACATTCATACTGATATTTTTCTATTAAAATCAGAATTACTAGGTTTTTACTTAACTGCTTCAGTCTAGAATAGTGATGGTTTCTAATGTCATCAGAAAAGAGTGTGGAGAGGGCCCCAAACTGGAGTCCTATGAAGATAGACATTTAGGGATAGAAAAGAGGAAAAAGACCTGACAAAGCTGGTGGAGAGGAGCAAGTAGGTGTGCTGCCCTGAAAGCAAGGATGAGATAATGTTATAAGAAGGAGAAGACAATTGTATTGGATGATCCTGAGAAGTTAAATAATACAATGTGAAAATTGTGTGAATTTGTATTTGGCAAAAATGAAGCAATTTCTTGCAGTGGAATGACAGGTGTAGAAACCAGTCAGAGTGAGTTGGTAAGTAGCTGGGAGATGAGAAAATGTAGACAGTGTGAATAGGGGTATATCCTGATTCTGAAAAATGGAAATAAAGTGGCCATTTATATCTGTTTTGCCTGAAGAAGTATTTCTTAATTGATAAAACCTAGGTCTCAGTCAGGGCAAGTTTCTTCTTGAAGAAATCTGAGAGAGTAAGACATCCATGCTTACAAAGTATAAATTATTGGGGAATAAATAGATGTCTACACAGTCTCCTTTTACATTCCTAGATTCCTTAGTGTACTGAATGATTCAATATATGAAAATGTATTTACACACAATTCTTTTGACAAGTCTGTCATGAACCAAGAAAATTTCCACCTTCACTAAGCAGTAGAGGTCTATAGAAACTGTAAATCACTGATGTCTTATCACTGGTCACATCACTCACATTTCATTTTCTTACATTAGCCCTAGATTCCTCTTTCTTTCAGCCATTTCATTGTTCAGACTGTAAGAAGATTCAGAAGGTAAAGAAGCAAATCCAAACTTTCTGTCGTTTGCATGTATTGTAGCAGATTCACCTAAAGTGATTACCTAAACTATGTATTCTCAGCCTCACTGGCTTGGCCAGATGGCGTGTTCCTTTCCTCTACAGCCCGTTAGTTTATTTTAGCAAACCCTTGAGACTGCTTTAACCTCCCATAAATGGAGTCGATGAAGGCCAGGTTCTTTCTAGGTTAATGATTTTGAGATCAGTATTTTTGAAAGCTAAGCACTGTTTCAGCAAAGAAAAAAAAATCAACAGATGGGAGAGAGGGTCGCTATCGGTGATTATGATGGCAATAAAACAGCTTACAAAAGGAAAAGAACAGACCGTGTGGCTGAGTTTAGTCCTTCCCCGTAGTTAAGTGGTAATAGATACAAAAGTGAATCAGGCCTGCCTGTTGCTTCAGAGAGTCTTGAGGAGTAAAGGTAGATGGTAAAATGACAATAATTATTTTCATGCTATTCAGTTTGGAAGTGTTTCACTTCTTACTAAGTGTTCTTTTTCCAGGATTACAAGGCCTGCCTTTGAAATGAAGAGGGTAATGTTATTGAGTAACTTTTATTTTGTAACATACAGTCAGTAGCAAGTAATTTTAAATGTTTTTGAAGAATAGCAATCTTGTGAATCATAGGAAGGCTCCATTTAAGTGGACCCAGTGTGACTATTCAAATTCAGCAAATTATTTCTCTGGAGGGAAAATTCTTTTTAATAACTATGATTAAAAACAGCTTATCTAAAAACAGTACCGGCAAAGACATGGGGGTTTTTCTTACAAAGAAGTTCTGGAAAGGGAATGAGGGTGAGTTTTAAAGAAAGAAAAATATGAAGGATTAATAGTGTACTCTGCACCTCATTTCTTTTCTTTGCACAGGTGTGGGGACGATAAGGACCCACTCTGGTTTCGGGTTTGCTCTCTCTCTTTTATCTTGATTATGCTATCACCAGAGAACTTTATCTTTCCAGCATCATGTACAACACAGATCAAATTAAAACACCCGAGACAGAAGGGGTTGGAGGATGGGTACAAGAGGTGGAGTTGAGTATGGTTAAGGATCACTAATAGCTATAGTTTTGTGAGGGAAAAGAATTTTTGAACTTAATATCCCAGCACCTAAGCTGTATTTGCTGATTCATATATAATGGTCTGAAAGAAATATTGTACTGAAGGTACCAGTAATATAGATTGAATGTCATGAAGAATGGCCTTCAAAAATTGCACCACATAATTATAAATGCCCCTCTTAATTGGTTAGGATCTTGAGGCATGTGTAGACTAGAAGTTAAGCTGATTTTCAGAAATTTTTGGACCTCAAAAATGACTGACAATGCCAGCTTCACTTCTACTCTAGGGTAGATAGAATCAGTGTAGGGAGGGTAGACCATTCCCTTCCTAAATATGAGGTCATGGATACAAACCAATATTTCTTTACTGATGAGTTTTTTATTGTTTTATGTAAGTTATAGGTATACAGCACTATAGTTCAGCATCTGTATACAGAGTGATCACCAGCTATTATCCATTACCATAAAGTTGGCCTCCTGCACCCATTTCACCCACCCCACAACCCCCTACCCCTCTGGTAACCACTAATTGGTTTTCTGTATCTTTGAGTTTGTTTTATTTTGTTTGTTTGTTTTTATTATTTCCAGATTCATATGATTTCATTCATATGGTTTTTGTCTTTCTCCAACTGACTTATTTCACTTAGCACAATACCCTCAAGGTCCATCCATGTTGTCAAAAATGGCAATATCATTCTTTCTTTATGTCTGAGTAGTATCTCATTGTATATATATACATACCACATCTTCTTCCATTTCACCCATCAATGAACACTTTAGGTTGTTTCCATATCTTGACTATTGTAAATAATGCTGCAATAAACAAAGGGGTGCATATGTCTTTTCAAATTAGTGTTATCGCACTTTTCAGATAAATACCCAGAAGTGGAGTAGCTGGATCATATAGCAATTCTATTCCTTTTTTTTTGAGGAATCTCCATACTGCTTTCCATTGTGGCTGTGCCAATTCACAGTCCCATCAACAGTCCATGAGGGTTCCCTTTTCTCCACATCCTCTTCAATATTTGGTATTCCTTGTCTTTTCAATAATAGACCAGGGTGAGGTGATATTGTGGTTTGCATATCCCTGATAATTAATAATACTGAGTATCTTTCATGTGCCTTTTGGCCATCTGTATGTCTTCCTTGGAAAAATGTCTGTTTAGATCCTCTGCCCATTTCTTAACTGAGTTGTTTGTTTTTTTGTTGTTAGTTGTATGAGTTCTTCATATATTTTGGATATTACCCCCTTATCGAATGAATATATGATTTACAAATATCTTTTCCCATTCATTAGGTTGCCTTTTCCTTCTGATGATGGTTTCCTTTATTATGTGGAAGATTTTTAGTTTTAGGTAGTCCCATTTGTTTATTTTTGGTTTTGTTTCCTTGTTTTTGGAGGCAGAACCACAAAAATATATCTAAGACTGATGTCAGTTAGGTTACCAACTGTGTTTTCTTCTAAGAATTTTATGGTTTCAGGTGTTACATTCAAGTCTTTAATCCATCTTTAATCCATTGTGAGTTAATTTTTGTGTATGGTGTAAGATAGTGATCTAGTTTCATTCTTTTACATGTGACTGTCCACTCTTTCAAGCAGTACTTATTGAAAGAGAGTCCTTTCTCCATTGTATGGTCTTTGCTCCTTTGTCATAAATTAATCATCCATATATGTGCAGTTTTATTTCTTCGCTCTCAATTCTGTTCCATTGATCTGTCTGTTTTTGTGCCAATACCATACTGTTTTGATTCCTGTACCTTTGTAGTATACTTTGAAATCAGGAAGCATGGTACTTCCAGCTTTGGTCTTCTTTCTCAAGATTGTTTGGCTCTTCAGGGTCTTTTGTAGTTCCATACAAATTTTAGATTTGTTCTAGTTCTGTGAAATATGCCATTGGCATTTTGATAAGG
This sequence comes from Aethalodelphis obliquidens, assembly GCF_003676395.1. NCBI lineage: Eukaryota > Metazoa > Chordata > Mammalia > Artiodactyla > Delphinidae > Aethalodelphis > Aethalodelphis obliquidens. The sequence continues at coordinate 13,933,335 of NW_020837948.1, forward strand.
ATTCTACTGAATTTGTAGATTGTTTTCAGTGGTATGGACATTTTAATAACATTAACTCTTCTAATCCATGAGCATGGAAAATCTTTCCAATTTTTTTGTATTCAATTTCTTTCTTTAGTGTCTTATAGTTTTCAGTGTACAGGTATTTCAGCTCCTTGGTTAAATTTATTCCTAGGTATTTTATTATTTTTGATGCAGTTGTAAATGGGATTGTTTTATTAATATTTCTTTCTGATAGTTTGTAATTAATGTATATAAATGCCACAAATTTCTATATATTGATTTTGTATCCTGTGACTTTACTGAATTTATTTATTAACTCTAAGTTTTTTGATGGAATCTTCAGGGCTTTCTATCTGCAAATAGTGGAAGTTTTATTGATACTTCTTCCTTTCCAATGTAGATGCCTTTTATATCTTTTCCTTGCCTAATTGCTGTGGCTAGGACTTCCATTACTATGTTTAATAACAGCGGCAAGAATGGGCATCCTTGTCATGTTCCTGATATTAGAGGAAAAGTTTTTGGCTTTTCATCATTGAATATTGATGTTAGCTATGGCTTTATCATATATGGCCTTTATTATGTTGAGGTATGTTCCCTCTATACCCACTTTGTTGAGAGTTTTTATCACAGATGGATGATGAATTTTGTCAAATGTTTTTTCTGCATCTGTTGAGATTATCATATAATTTTAACCCTTCATTTTGTTAATGTGATGTATCATGGTGAATGGTTTGCAGATGTTGAACCATTCTTGCATACCTGAAATAAATCCCACTTGATATCGGTGTGTAACCCTTTTAATGTATTTTGGATTTGGATTGCTAATGTTTTGTTGAGGATTTTTCATCTATGTCCATCAAAGGTATTGGCCTGTAATTTTCTTATTTTTGATGTCCTTGTCTCTTTGCTGTCAGGGTAAGGCTGACTTTGTAAAATGTGTTTGGAAGGTATCCCTTCTCTTTAATTTTTTGGAACAGTTTGAGAAGGATAGTTATTGAATTTTCTTCAACTGTTTTATAGAATTTGCTAGTGCAACTGTCAGGTCCTGGGCTTTGGTTTGTTGGAAGTTTTTGTTTACTGTTTCAGTCACCTTATTAGTAATTGATCTATTTAGATTTTCTATTTCTTCATGATTCAGTCTTAGAAGATTTATGCTTCTGGAGATTTATCCATTTCTTCTTGATTGTCCAATTTGTTGGTGTAAAATTGTTCATAGTAGTCTCTTTGGATCCTTTGTATTTCTGTGGAATTAGATGTAACATCTCCCCTCTCATTTCTGACTTTATGCATTTGAGCCCTCTTTTTTTTCTTTGTTAGTTTAGCTAATGGCTTGTCAATTTTGTTTATCTTTTCAAAGAACCAGCTCTTAGTTTTACTGATCTTCTTTATTGTTTTATTTTTTAAGTCTCTATTTCACTTATTTTCTTTCCTTCTACCAATTTTGGGCTTTGGGTTTCTTTAAGTGTAAAATTGGAATGTTTGGGGGGATTTTTCTTATTTCTTGATGTAGGCCTGTATTGCTATGAACGTCCCTCTCCAAACTTCTTTTCCTGCATCCCATAGATTTCGGCATGTCATATTTTTCATTTCTTCTCATTTGTGTTTAGGTATTTGATTTCTCCTTTGATTTATTTGATGACCCATTGGTTATTCAGTAGCATATTGTTTAATCTTCATTTTTTGTGTTTTTTTCCATTTATTTCTTATTATTGATTTCTAGTTTCATACCATTATGGTTACAAATGCTTGATGTGATTTCAGTCTTTTTGAATTTACTGAGATTTTTTTGTGACCTACATGTGATCTATCCTAGAGAATGTGCCATGTGCATCTGAGAAGAATATGTATTCTGCTGCTTTGGATGGAACGTTTTATATATATATATATAGATATAGATATATATAGATATATATAGATATATATAGATATATATATATATGTTAAGTTGTTCTGGACTAATATGTTTTTTAAGTCCAATGTTTCTTTATTAATTTTGTCTGGATGATCTATCCATTGATGTAAATGGGGTATTAAATTTCCTACTATTATTGTATTGCTTTTCATTTTTCTCTTTAAGTTCATGAATATTTGCTTTATATAATATATATTGGTGCACCTATGTTGGGTGCATATGCATTTATAAATATTTTACCTTCTTATTGGATCAACCCCTTTTTCATTATGTAATGTCCTTCTTTGTCACTTATTACAGTCTTTGCTTTAAAATCTATTTTGTCTGCTCTGACTATAGCTACTCCAGCTTTCTTCACATCTCCATTTTCATGGAATATCTTTATCCATCTCTTCAGTTTCATTCTGTGTGTGTTCTTACTTCTGAAGTGAGTCTCTTGTAGGCAGCATATAAATGGGTGTTTTTTTTTAATACATTCTGCCACTCCGTGTCTTTTGATTGGTGAATTTAGTCCATTTACATTTAAGGTAATTATTGATAGGTAATGTAGTTATTGCCTTTCATTAATTGTTTTCTGGCTGTTTTTGTTTCTTCTATGTTTATTTCTTTTTCTCTTTCTCTCTTTCATTGTGTTTTGGTGGTATTCTTTGGTGTTGTGTTTAAATTTCTTTCTTATTTTTTTTTATGTATTTGCTATAAGTTTTTTCCTTGTGGTTACCATGAGGTGCATATATACTATCATATGTAAATAGCAGTCTGCTTTAAGTTGGTAGTGACTTAAATTTGAACACATCCCAAAGGTTTATCATTTTGCTCCCCCATCCCACGTTTCATATACTTGACAGCACACTCTACATTTTAAATTTTTATTATGATTTTATTTAATTTTACTACTTTTGTCTTTTAACCTTCATGCTTGATTTATAAGTGATTGAGCCACTACCTTTATTATATATTTACTTTTCCAGTGGGATTTTTACTTTCATATGTTTTCTTATTATTAATTAGTACAATTTCTTTTCAGCTTAAAGAAGTCCCTTTAACATTACTTGTAGGGTCAGTTTAGTGGTTCTGAACTCCTTTAGCTTTTGCTTATCTGGGGTATTCTAAGTATCTCCTTCAATTCTGAATGATAACCTTGCTGGGTAAAGAATTCTTGTTTGGAAGTTTTTTCCTTTCAGTGCTTTGAATAGGCCATGCCACTCTCTTCCGGCCTATAAATTTTCTGCTGAAAAATCTACTGTTGGCCTTATGGGGTTTCCCTTGTACATAACAACTTGCTTTTCTCTTGCTGCTTTTAGGATTCTCTCTTTATCCTTAACTTTTACCATTTTAATTATAATATGTCTTGGTGTGTGTCTCTTTGGGTTCATCTTATTTGGGACATTCTGGGCTTCCTGGACCTGGATGTTTGTTTCCTTCTCAGATCAGGGAAGTTTTCAGCCACAATTTCTTCACATACTTTTTCTGGCCCTTTCTCTTTCTTCTCCTTCTGGGACCCCTATAACGCTAAGGTTATTCTGCTTGATATTGTCCCAAAGCTCCCTTAAGGTATCTTCACTTTTTAAAATTCACTTTTCATTTTGCTGCTCTGTTTGTGTGTGTTTTGTTGCTTTGTCTTCCAGCCTGCTGATTCACTCTTCTCCCTCATTCAATCTGCTCTTGAACCTCGCTAGTGTATTTTTCAGTTTAGTTATATCTGTTTGGTATTTTCTTATATTTTCTATCTCTTTGTTAAGGTTCCCACTGTGTTTATCCATTTTTGCTGAGTTCAGTGAACATCTTTATAACCTTTACTTTGAAACTCTCTATCAGGTAGATTGCTTATCTCTGTTTTGTTTAATTATTTTTCTGAGGTTTTCTCTTGTTCTTTTGCTTGAAACATGTTCCTCTGCTCCCATTTTGCCTCCTTCTCTGTGTTTGTTTCTAGATATTAGGTAAATCAGCTACCTATTTCAGTTTTGAGGAAGTGACTTTGTGTAAGAGATGCCCTATGGGGCTCAGAAGCACAATCCTGCCTGGCCAAAGTGTCCCTTATGTGGGTTGCATGTGCCTCTTGTGGTCAGGCCATGCAGCTGCCAGACACTGGTGGGCACAGTTATCACTAAGCTGGCTATGAGGCCTGGCTAAAGTGCGGGAGTGGGTAGTGCTCTTGATGGGGCACACCTACTAGGACTAATAGGTTAGATGGTGTTTTGCAAAATGGTGCCCACCAGTGCTGGTAGTAGCAAAGTAGCCTGAGATCACAAAAAGAGTGCCTGCCAGTATCTCAGTCCCCAGGGATCGTCTCAACTGCTTCCTTCCTCTCTGACAGATGTTTCAAGATTAGTAAGTAGGCCTCTTCATCAAGACCCATGTGCTTTCCAGTCTCGTGGGCGTTGTTTTTGCTGGGTTTTAGGTCAAGTGAGTCTGTGCAAGAGCCCTTTAAGAGGGGGTATTCCATTCCCTGTGGTTCTATAGTTTTCCTGGACATATTCCTCATGGTTTTCTAAAGCCAGGTGTTTTGGGGGTTTGTTTCTCCTGTGCAGGATCTAAGTGTTGGAGTACCTGATATAAAACTCAAATCCCTTACTCCTCAGGGAAAATAATCATACCTTTGTAATCCTTCCTGGTTGTGGGGTGTAGTTTTCTTTTTGGTGACTGGGGTGTAGTTTTCTTTTTGGTGTCACTGTGTCCTCGTTTCTGCTATTTATCTTGATGCTGTCCTTTTGCCATTTGTTGTGGAGACTCTGCTCATCCAATTTTCAGGTCCCTTTCAGATGGAATTATTCCATATATAATTGTAGATTTCTTGTGTCCATGAGAGGAGGTGACTTCAGGATCTTTCTTTGTCACCATCTTGAACCCTCTCCTCTCAATTCTCCCACTGATAAATTTTCAATTACCTATACAAGCTTCACATTAAAACAGAATGATTTGGCACAAAAGATGCCGTAAATTTGAAAATACTTAAGTTGTACAGATTGGGCTGTAGCTCTGAGTAGTTCAACATTTTTTTTTTTCAGAAATGATCTTATCCGCTTAGAAAATATGCCTTCTCACTGATTTCCATTCATTTATTTAAATATTTAAACCTAAAAAGCACTTAGCTCCCATTTACCAAAATGGTTCATATCCTGACACAATCAAAATTGACCATGCAGATGAAAGTAAGTTATGGGTCTGGGAAGAATAAGGGAGTAATACTTCACACTTTATCTTATTTTGAAATTTTTCTTGTATAAAAATTGTAGGAGGGGAGCCCCCTGTGTCCTTTATCTGTCAGATCATGCACATGTCAAAGTCCAGCTATCCACCACATAAAAATAAAAAAAAACCCTTCTAAATTCACAATGAGGAGCTGAAAGCATACAAGAATCAGTGGGCAACAGCCAATATTCTGGGTGTCTTCCTGTCTATCTCTATGTAACTTCAGTATATTCTATTTCAAATGCATTGTCTATATTCTATTTCAAATGCATTGTCTTTCATTTGTAATTGTCCCAAGGAAAACAATTTCAAAGTCTCCTTTAAGCATACAAGTCAAATAGTTTTTTATGTATCATCGTAAGAACAAAACATTGCCAATTTTTACATTTGAATCAATTTCCATCATTTGAAAAAATAATTATAGTGAAAAGTTCTGCCTTTGCTTTCTGAAATGAATTTAGGAATGCTTTTATCTTCCATTTGCAAAGAAGTCCTCCATTTTTCCTGTGGAGTCACTTTCTAATCACGTTCCCTCGCATTCGGGAAATCCCATCTGTTTATGTTAGCAATGAACAGGCTAAGCAGAAAAACAGAGAAAAAAATCAGAGGTGGGAAATAGAGTCTTGAAAACATGTGAGAAATGCTCAGAAAATACACACATACATACATATATTTTAGCAGTTTCCTGGAAACAATGGAAATCCCTTCTCTTCTTAAAAAATCTCCCTTCCTCCCTCTGCTCTCTAATTCCCATCCAAAACCCAGTGTTTTAACAGCAGTAATGTTCCCGGAATGAAACAAAGTGTGTTTCAGAGGAAGCATGGGAGACTGAGAGCTGTGAACATATGTGCAGTGTAATGTAGTACTAAAATATAAGCCTTTTTAATTAGATCCTAAAACTGCTTTTTTAATGCTATTTTTTTGAAGCTAAAGAATTGTACGGTTTTCTGTCATATAGATTCATGCTACTACCAAGCTTTCTTTTTAATTAATACACAAATAAAGGATACATAAAGGGTGGCTCAGAGATGGCACATTTATCCTCACTAATGAGGACAGTGTGCGAGGATGCTCACTTCTTGCCTAAGGCTACGCTGTTTTCAGTTCTTCATCCTGTAATTGCGAAATTAAATAGTTTACACTGGCTTTGTGATTAGGAAAAGGAGAAACACATTTTAAGAGGTTAAAAGTCCACTTGGATATGGCATAGTTACAATTTCCTGTTAACACCAAGCCTTTAAAATTTTCTGGATGCATGATTCCTATCTTGCCAGTATCCACCCCCAACCCCAATTCCCAGAACAAAAATCTTTGGTTGGGAAGAATTAAATGGTAAGGGTTCCAGCCCCTCTAACTGACCAATGAGAAATACTGAGCCAGATGCCTGAAAAGGAGTTGAGAGAAAGTGAGCAACAATGGCAAACAAATGTCTGGACAGGGCAAATACTAGCTCATCAGGCCTTGAGCAATAGCTTAAAGATGGGGCTTTTGTTGAAGCTTCTCTGTTAGATATTTTGCTAGGTACAACAATGAGCAAAAATAAAACCATGCCATCAAGTGCTGGACCATCAAGTGAATGAGATGAAACAGATGTAAATAACTGAAATATAAGGTAGGTCCAAGTTTAGCTGTGAGAGTGTCAGACTGTTAATGATGGGCAAAACTTCTTAGAAGCAGTGGGAAATCCAACCAGTGAAAAGGCTTAGCAAGACATGTGTTTCAAAATTGGGCTCTTTGCATTAAAGAGAGAGTTTTAATTTATTATTGAGGTTGTTGTTTAACATCTTTTTCCCAGTCTCCTGTCCTTATGTGTCTGGTGCCATATAGACCAGGGAAAGAAAAGGCTCAGTGAGATGCAGGGAAGGGCAAGACTCAGGGGTTCAGTAAGGTCAATGACAAATTGACATTTGAAAATAGAAGCTTAGTGCAGAGATATAGTGGTTTGCAAAAAGGAAGAAAATGAGTATCTCACTTTCTAATATTCCTCACTTCATGACCCTTAGTGTAGGGATATCCTAGAGTCCTTTCATTCTTCACACACACAGAAATTTCAGTTGGGACCAAAATAAAACAAATGAAAAATCCGTTTGCCATTGATATATAAAATATTAAATTGTCCTATTTCTGCATGGAAACATACATGACATAAATTACTTACTAACATGAGTTTATAAATTCTAATGATGAGGGAGTTCATATTAATAATTAGCATGAATTTGTATTAATATATATCTTTTTATGTTTTTTAAATGGTGATAACATAGGTGGGTTACATAGAGGAAAGTCCATTCTTTTTTTTTTAATTAATTTTTATTGGAGTGTAGTTGCTTTACAATGTTATGTTAGTTTCTACTGTTAGTTTCTACTGTACAGCAAAATGAATCAGCTATACGTATACATATATCCACTCTTTTTTGGATTTCCTTCCCATTTAGGTCACCACAGAGCACTGAGTAGAGTTCCCTGTGCTGTACAGTAGGTTCTCATTTGTTATCTATTTTATACATAGTATCAATAGTGTATATATGTCAATCCCAATCTCCTAATTCCTCCCACCCTCCCGCTTTCCCCCTTGGTATCCATACATTTGTTCTCTACATCTGTGTCTCTATTTCTGCTTTGCAAATAAGATCGTATATACCATTTTTCTAGATTCAACATATACGCGTTGATGTACGATATTTGTTTTTCTCTTTCTGACTTACTTCACTCTATATGCCAGTCTCTAGGTCCATCCACATCTCTACAAATGACCCAATTTTTTCCTTTTTACGGTTGAGTAATATTCCATTGTATATATGTACCACATCTTCTTTATCCATGAGTAAAGTCCATTCTTATAAAAAGATTGTATCTAAATTGATTTGTGCAATATCTAGCTAATATCTATCAATACCATATACAGACAAGAACACTTTATTAGAAGGGAAAAAAAAATCTGTGTTCCAGTACAGGCTCTGCTCATTAGAAACTTTCCTTAGAGAAAGTACCAAAACTTTTATCTGAAAAATTAAGCATAATATTCGTAACTCCTTTTTGTAGCAATTTTTGAGGATTGATAGAGATGTTTTACATGGAGGCACCTTAAACATTTACACATTAATATTCAACTAAATAGAACCTTGTGAATAGATGCTTTGAAATGTTAAATTAATAACAACCTGAAATAAGCCTCTTACAACTCAGCAGTGTAATCCTTTTATAAAGTAAAAGACCTGATGTTCAAGAATTTCAAGGTAACAGTGTTTTTACATACCTTTGTTTCTTGCTGGAGTTAGTTCATCAGTAAATCTAGTGCAGACAAAATAACTGGGGTTTCCAACAAACTCATCCATATTGAAGCCATACAGGTTAAACATGATCCTTTTGAAAGTTTCTTTGGAATTGAATTATTTCAAACAGATTTATGGGCCAGATATAGTTGAGTGTAGTTGATCATTTGATTTAGAAACAATGGAATGATGAACTATTCAAATGTTGCTGCTAATTGCCTTGCATCCTAAACACATAAATCTAGTCACTTTCATCTGTACCTCATCTGTCTGTTTTCTAATCAGCATTGTTTTATTTTGGAACTGAATTTCCAGAGGTTCTTTCTAGAAGTTGGGCAATGGAACATTTGCTTATTCTGAAGTAATTCAAACATTCTTTAAATGAGAAAAGCTCAGATAGTGCAGTAATTTTTAGTTACATTTTCTTTAATCTACTATTAAAAATCAATTAAATTGCTTTTTAAAGTACCTATAAAAATTCCATTTTGATGCTATGTTTCCATTAAAGTTTCTTACATATTGTGTTATTCCAGGATTGTATGTCAGAATCTTACTGAAAGTGTTTGTAGTAGTGTCTTGTTTGTAAATAGGTGGAATTAAAAATACATAGTTCTGTTTCAGTAGTATGTGGGTTCAAGTTATTCTCAAGAAATCTTTTTTTTACCTTTTTTTAATGTTTGTTTAGGAGCTTACCAGAAAAAGAGGTGGGGTGGATGGGAGGGAAATAATGGGAAAAGTATCTCACAAAATCAAATGTAGGGAAAGCAGCTAGGCTTCAGAGAAACCAAAGCAAGAACAGGAGAGCCTGCAGGAGCCAAGAATCCCCTCTTCGTCTCATTTTGGGCTTTCATCGGTTTGTAGCTTTGCCTCTCTCTTCACTTCTTTTCCTTTTCTAAATAAATTGCTTTATTGATGTATAAAGGTCATAAGTGTACAGTTCAATGAATTTTTGAAAAATGAACTCATCAATGAAATCATCATCCAGATTTATAACTAGAACAGTATCCATAGCCAGAAGACCTCTTTTGCCTCTCCTACTCATTAGCTTTCTCCTTCCCAAAGGTGAATTTCTACTATCATAAATTCGTTCTACCTGCTTTTGAACTTCATATAACTGGAACTGTACAATATGTAGTCTTTTATGCCTGGCCTCTGTCACCCAGTATAATTTTTGTGGGAGTCATCCATAATGTTTCATTTGTAGTTTCATTTGTTTTCATTGCTACGTAGTACTCCTTTGTGGAAATATGCTACAATTTATTCATTCTACTATGGTTGGAAATGTGGTTTGTTTTTCATTTTTGGCTGTTTTTAAAAAGTGCTTCTAGGCAACAAAATAAAAAAAATAAGTAAATGGGAGTACATCAAACTGAAAAAAACCTTTGTACAGCAAGGGACAGCATCAACAAAACAAAAAGGCAACCTACTGAATAGGAGAATATATTTCCAAATGATATGTCTGATAAGGAGTTAATATTCAAAATATATGAAGAATCCACACAACTCAATATCAAAATAACAAACAACACAATAAAAGAAAATGGGCAGAGGGTCTGAGTAGACATTTTTCCAAAGAAGACATACAGATGGCTAACAGACACATGAAAAGATGCTCAACATCACTAATCATTAGGGAAATGCAAATCCAAGCCACAGTGAGATATCGCCTCACATCTATCAGAATGGGTATTATCAAAAAGACAACTAAGAACAAGTGTTGGTGAGGAGGTAGTGAAAGGGCAACCCTCATGCCCTGTTGATGGGAGTGCAAGTTGGTGCAGCCACTATGTAAAACAATGTGGAGGCTCTTCAAAAATTAAAAATTGAACTGCCATGCAATTGAACAATTCCACTTCTGGGTATTTATCTGAAGAATATGAAAATGCTCATTTGGAAAGATATATGCACCTATGTTCATTGCAGCATTGATTACAATAGCCAAGATATGGAAGCAACCTAAGTGTCCATCTATAGATGAATGGATAAAGAAGATGTATATATATAATAGAAAATGCTCAACCATGAAAAAAAAATCTTGACATTTGTAACAACATGGATGGATCTTGAGGGTATTAGGTTAAGTGAAATTAGTCAGACAGGGAAAGACAGATACCATATGACTTCACTTATATGTGGAATATAGAAAACAAAACAAACAAACCAAGAAAACAAACAGACTCATAGATACAGAGAACAAACTGGTAGTTGCCAGAGGGGAGTGGGATGGAGCATTGGGTGAAATAGGTGAAGAGGATTAAGAGGTACAGACTACCAGTTATAAAATAAAAGTCATGGGAATGTAATATAAAGCACAGGGAAAATAGTCAGTAATATTATACTAACTCTGTACGGTGACAGATGGTTACTAGACTTATCATGGTGATCAATTCATAAGGTATATAAATGTCAAATCATTATGTTGTACACCTGAAATTAATATATCGTATGTCAACCGTATTTCAATTTAAAAAGAAAAAAAAGTACTCTGTGCACATACTTTAACGTGTCTCTGGTGCACATATTTGTGCTTTTCTGTTGGATGTATACCTGGGACTAGAAATCCTTGATCTTAGGTTACAAACATATTCAGGTTTAGTAGATACTGAGAGACAAATTTCGAAAGTGGACATACCAACAACATATGGCTTCTCCAATTGCTCCACACTCACAACACAGTAAAGGAAATGTAGATTAAAACCACTAGAGGATGTTAAGATAATATAATATTAAATTATACTGTAGTAGTACATATCCGGGATGAAATTAAGAGTACATTAATTATAGCATTTTTCAGATCTAGAATTTTCATTTAATTTCTTTTATCTAGATTCCTTTACTCAGCAGAACGTCTCCCTCTTGTTGTCTATTTTTTGAGCATATAAGTCACAGTTGTGTTAAAATCCATGTCATATAACTCCATTGTTTAGATCATCAATGCAACTCTTTCTATTGTCTGCTTTTCCTCTTGGCCCTATCTCTTGGTATGCCTTATATATTTTGATTGAAGGGAGGATGTTTTAAGAAAAGTTGAGAAGCCTTGGAAATGTGGCCTTCCTCCAAGACTGGATTTTATTTAGGTTTTTGCAGGATGCTAAGCCAATCTTATTCAGTCTCACCCTGAATTGATTTGGGACTGAATTTTAGCCTTTTTTTTTTTTTTTTTTTTTTAATGATACATCCCTTTATTTTTTTTGCGGTACGCGGGCCTCTCACTGTTGTGGCCTCTCCCGTTGCAGAGCACAGGCTCCCGACGCGCAGGCTCAGCGGCCATGACTCACGGGCCTAGCCGCCCCGCGGCATGTGGGATCTTCCCGGACCGGGACACGAACCCATGTCCCCTACATCGGCAGGCGGACTCTCAACGACTGCGCCACCAGGGAAGCCCTTAGCCTTTTTAAGGATTGATTTATCTTGTTCAGATGTCTCAGCAGAAGGCTGGACTGTTTACTAAGGTCTTTTGACATTGGTAGGCTCTTAGCTCCAATTTTTATCTCCAAGAACAGTGAGACTACTGATAACTATACTTAGGTTTTCAGCCTTTTAGCAACTGTTTTCTGCTTGGTTCTCCAGACTCTCAGTCTGTTTCATTTATGAATGACAAATGCTTCTGGGGAAGGCCACTCAGACTGCCGGGTTTCCTTCTCTGTACTTCCCTTCGCTTCAAAATATTATTCCCTCACACTTGAGCTGCCTTGCTAGCCCTGAACATCAAAATTTTTCTCCCCAGGTCCATGAGACTCCTGAAGTCTATATTCAGCTTCTGTACCCCTTAGTCAACTCTTTCTACTTGGTTTATTATTGTGTCAGGCAACACTGCTTATGAATCAGCAAATGGATTGAGGCAAAAAGAAGTATGAAATGTCATGTTTACCTCAGTGAATTTCTCTTCTCCCAGAGATGTTGACCCATTAAGCACTGGGTATTTTAATAGCTCAGTAATATTTCAAACAGATTACTCTTGTATTCTGCCCAGTTTTTGCAGTTGTTTTTATTATGAAGATTGGTGTGCTTCAAGTTAATTCACCATAACTAGAAGAAACAGAATTCTTCTCTTTATCTTTTCCAGTGTATGCTGACATTATTTTGCTTTTTCTCAATTTCGGCTTTTTCTCAAAGGCCTCTCTGGAGCCTCATGACTTCCAGGTCCACTACTCAACAGATATTGAAGGAAGTTTTGTGTGTCAGTTCCAAATTTTCAAGGTGAAATCTAGTTGTTTGAGCATTATAACTGACATTTGGTGGGAGGGTTGTGTGGGGGGGGTATCATTTGGCCTATTATCTAAATCACAGGGAATCTGAGAAAAAATTCTCTAAGAAGCAGTAGTGGGATTTGAAGTAGGGAAAAGCAAGAATAATAGTACTAAAAAAGAAGCAGAATCAAACAGAGAAGAAAGGCAGATAGATATAACAAACATATGACCTGAAGTCTCAAGTTGCAATCTCCAAGGCCCTGTTTCCTGAGAGCTGTTTTTATTCTTTTTCCCTTTTTTAAAGTTGGAAGCTTCCATGGAGTCTTTCCAAATTACAGTAGTCAAAAAAAAAAAAAAAAAAAAAAAACCTGTATGTGCTTAGTCTAGTTTTTTGTTGTATTTCTGTGACACATTCAAAACATCCTGACTAATAAATAAAACTCAACCTCTAGGATGATAAAATTATCTGACATAATACAGGTTACAAAATACTGGATAGCCAATTTTAACTCCTTTCACCCTTGTATTGCTCAATTCTGTTGATCCTCTTCAGTAGGTCCTTGATCTTAGCACACAGCTATGCAGTGGTTTGTAGTATTTTGATTCTCTTTGCATTTCCTGCTGCAAGAAGCCCTATGAAGAAGACCAACAATCATCGAGAAACTGAGAGGCCTGCTGCCGATAGCTACGCTAGACGGTCTTCCAGTCCCAGTCAGGCCTTAGAAGTAACTACAACCCCAGCGAGCATCTTAGTTACAGCACCATTAGACTTCTCCAGCCAGAACCACCCAGAGAAGCCACCTCAAATTTCTGATCAGCAGACACTGTGATATAATAAATGTTTATTGTTAAGTCACTCCTGGGGAGTGATTTGCTATGCAGCAATAGATAACTAATATGGTTCCGGGAAGACCAGGGCCAGTGCAGTTGAAACATTGTGAGTAAAACAGAGAATGATAGAAGATTAACTTAGAGAGAGGTTTGGGGGTAGATTATTATACAGGGAACCACAGAGTATGATAAGGAACTTAATTTTATTCCAACTTCAATTGAATGTCATCAAAGAGTTTTAAGTATGGAATTAACATACTGAGGAGAAAGAGAAACCAAATTTACTTGTTCATTCATTGACTTAGCAAGTATTTGTTAAATGCATGTTTATGGCAGATACTGAGCTAGGTACATGTGATACAATGATGAACAAGATACGTAAAATGCCTCCTTTATGAATTTTCATTTCAGTGTTCATGGCAATAACAAGTAGACAAGCTAAAAGTAAAACATAAATTTAGATTGTGGCAGATTGTGAAGGGTGAGTGGTAGTAGAAGGAATAGCGTGAAAGGACAGGATTGAATGAAGGAAACTGCTTTGGGGTCAGAAAAGACCTCATGAAGATGATAGGGTCCAAGTCCATGCCTTTAGGAAAAGAAGGCACTAGGCATGGAGAAGTAGACGATAGCTATCTTCAGGCATGTTGAAAAGGTCTTGAAGTGGGAAAGAATTTGACAAAATAGAATAGAAAAGAAGCTAGTGTGGTCAGAGCAGTTCAAGCAAAGAGGGGGTAGGATGAGATGTGCTTTCAGAACCAGGCAGGAGTTAGATCATTTAAGGCCTCATGGACCATAGAATGGCATTTGGACATTAATCTAAATGCAGGGAATAACCACTGGAACTTTTTGAGCAGATGAGTATTAAGATCTGATTTATATTGTAAGAATCATTTGATGCTATGTAAAGAAGAGTTTTTAAAATATTTTATATAAAATATAATTTATAAGAAATATATGAAGTACTCAAGTTTATATTTTAAAGGGAGCAGGAGAAAAAGCAGGGAGACTAGTTAGGGGCTTTTGCATCAAGTCTGGCTAGAGAAAATCTGTCCTGGATTAGCCTGTGGCAAGCTATATAAAGAGAAGTAGATGGATCACGTGGATACAGGATGTATTTTGGAAATACCTATTGGCATTGCTGCTTGATGAGGGTGGGAGGATGGGTTAGTGAATGCTAGAGAGGATCTCTTTGCCTTTACAATTTAACGACATGATTGTTTTCCTGTCTAAGGAATTATATGCAAGTATTTTAAACGATTTTAAAACTGAAAGCAAATGTAAATTAATTTTGTTTCCAATTGCTAAAAAAATTTATAATACCTCTTGAAATCATTAACAAAATAAGGAATTACTGAATTAGTAGGTAATGCTAGTTCTTTGACCTTGCCTAGGGTATCTGAGAAAACAAGGAGAAAGTATATATGATAATGTGTAATAATAAATCCTGCAGATAGAAAATGTCAGCAAGGTCTGATGGGGCAAATATAATGAGAATGATTTTCTGACGTGGACCTCCCTTTATTTAGAAATTAGATGTAAAAGCTCCTTCTTTGCACACACGTGCATTTATTTATTATGTATGTAGATACTTTTTATGCATTATAGGTGCTTGTATTTTTACTGTGATCAGAAAGTCTCATTGCTTTCCTGTCCACCTCTCATACAATTTTAATGTTGTATTTTATATTATCCTCAGTATGTTATTTTCACTTCAGCTCCCCCCTCCCATTTTTTAAGGAAAAAAAATCAGTCAGTTTAGGAGATTTTTATTATATTTCTTAACCCATTATAATGTTTCCTCCAAGAATAATATCTATGCTGTCAACTGAATTACCTAGTGACTGCTGATAAATATCTGGAATATTAGATACTATGCTTCTTTCTAGGCGTTTAAGATCAAGCATTCTTATTTCTTGACAATTGTTCAAGTTGATTTCCAC
This sequence comes from Aethalodelphis obliquidens, assembly GCF_003676395.1. Lineage (NCBI taxonomy): Eukaryota > Metazoa > Chordata > Mammalia > Artiodactyla > Delphinidae > Aethalodelphis > Aethalodelphis obliquidens. The sequence goes on from NW_020837948.1 coordinate 13,948,672, forward strand.
AACTCTGCCACGTGTTTGCCCTTGAAATTTCTCATCGTTTTAGTTGAAACATTGCATATTAAGCCATATTGTGTTTAAGGAAGCATAGAGTCTGCAAAGGTGTGCGCCCAGTTAAAAAACAGTTGCCTTGTGGTAATAATTTTCTCCCAAGGCCATTCTTTACAGATTTTGTAAAGCGGGACATGAGGGAAACTCTCTGCTTGGAAGTCTGGAAGCAACCTGAAACACGTTGTGAAATCACAACCACTCTATTCTCGCTTCCAATAAAAATCTGTTCTGTGTGTTTTTTCTCCCTAAAGTGATGTTAGTTTCATTGATTGTGTGATTCCTTTCTTCTCTTACATTTTATTCCGCACCTATTCTTGTTCACCCATACATATCTTTTTACTGTCTGTAACTCATAGACTGCATCTCTTCATGAACTCAGCTACCATCTCCACACTCTATCCTAATCTCATTTTACTCTATTCTTTTTTTGTTCTTCCTGATTTTCATACCTATATCCAATATGTGTGTATACATTTTTATATATGTACATGTGCAAAGGTATACAGCTGTAAGAATTTGTACACGCCAGTGAGGCTGTAAACAAATTGATTTCTCACACTTTCTTCTATCCCCCTACCTAAGCACTGCCTTCCTCATTTTCATTTTTAATCTCTCCTGGAATGAGGCCATGCACCCAGCTTTAATACTCTTGTTTCTGAATAACAGGTTTTTAAGGGTGAGAACGCTACAGTCAGAATCATGGAGCTTCCAGCCCCAGAGATTTTTATTACCACCTGGGAATAGCAGAAGTTACTAGAGATGGATGAGAGGAGCAGGCTTTCTAGCAGCTCTCAGAGGGAATTGGAGAAGTACAAAATCATGCTGGGGGCTGGAATATGTTCCCTGTAGATAAGAGCTGTTTGATTGGAGTTCCTTTTCTTTTTTTCATTATGGTAAATGCACATTCAGGAGAATGTGATTGATATATATATATGAGATACTTATTTTTCTTCAAATTTCTATGTATATAAATATAATAAATGTATTAGATGTATAACCACAATCCAATTTAAGAAATAGAATACTGTCTGTTTCTTATAAAAAAAACCCTTTGTGCCCTATCTCGACACATCCTACCTTCCCCTCTAGGGTAACCAATAGCCTAAATTTTGTATTTATAATCTACTTACTTTTCTGTAAAGTTTTATTACCTATAAATTGGCAAATGCTCTAAAGGGAAAAGCAGTGCAAAATGCCATGTTCACCTTCATGAGTTTTCCTTCTCTTCAGGGTATTTACCCTGCAAGTTTTTTTTGTTTGGTTGGTTTTTATGTGGCTCTTCTAGTAATTGTTGATAGGACAGTTGGCTTAATAGGAACTAGTCCATCAATTCTAGGTGCAATTCTAGGTGAATTACTTCCATATTTAACTAATAATATGAAAAGTGCAGCGTGACATGAAGAAACCTGAACTCAGGCTGGGAGGCTTCTTGTATGAGAGAACATGGTAGATGTTTAGAGGTTTGCTGGAGAGGAAGGAGGAAGGGCATTTTAGGAAGATGAAATCAGGCAAAGCAGTGGGGATGCGGAATGACTTGACATCGCTGGGAAATGGCAAAGTGTCTCCCTTTCCTCCACCCCTCTTTCTTTTGACGCTGAGGCTTGCCAGTTCCAAGTTGTCCTGAAAGCTTGAGTAATATCCCTTTCTTTAAGAGATGGAGAATCAAATATGGATTAAAGAAGGCCAAGATAAATAGCATGTCAGTATGATTTTCACTACCAGGCTCTCTTTTAAAAACTCCTCCCTTGCTGTCTTTCTCAAGTGGACTTTCAGTGTTGTATGTTATGCTTCTGAAACAGTTGCCGTAGCTACATGCCTGACCTTACTCTACCAGGGCCTTGCTAGCTTACTCAGGATCTGCTGTGTACCCATCACTCTTGCCTGAAGGAGCTCATTATCTAGTTAGGGAGCCAAGATCTAAATACACAAAAAAGTCAGTTCACTTTAACCATGACTCATTAACACCTGCTATGTCTGGGATGACACTCATCCCTGTGCTACAAGGTGAATAGGAGGTGTACACGTATGCCTGGAAATGTGTGCAAGAATTATCTGGATGTAATAACAAAAAACTAGAAGCAGTAAAAGTTTCTGTCAATGGAAAATGAATAAACTATGATATAAACATTCAATGGAATGTTACAAACAAGGCAAAATTAATTCCTTCTCTTTGAATGTATCTACATGGGTGCATAAACATAATGTTGACTGAGAAAAAAAGCATTGTTCCCTTTTACATAAACCTTGACCACACACATATATACAAACATTTGTACTAATAATAGTGATAGCCAATATTTACACAGAGCTTAACACTTGCATGCATTTTATTCTCACAATAATCATATGTTAGACTCTATTATCTTCCCCATTTTTTCAGATGAGAAAACCAAGGAGTTTAATAACTTGCCCAAAGTCACACAGGTACAAAGTGGCAGAGCTGCCTCCAGAGTCTGTGCTCTTCAATGTCATGCTGTGCTGACTCGTGAAAGCCTGATACTCTTGATGGGTGGAATAGTCACCAACTTCATAATAATAGTTATCTCTCAGGGGGAGGATGGAGGATAGAATAAATGGTAGGACTTTTATTGTATGAATAGTATATTATTTCTTAAGAAGAAAGGAGACTTATAGAAAATTTGGCATGATATTAAAATTTGCTTTATCTCAAGTTTCTGATACTAATGTTTCCCTACTTTTCAGTTTATTTACAACATGCAATTAATTGATTTTTTAAAAAGATGAGTCAGGAAGGGACTTCATGTCTGGTTAAGAGAAGGAACCATGAAAATAAAAACTATCTTGGTACAATATTACTGCTATAATTAGCATAGTGATTAGAGCACTTGAATGTGTATAAAGCATTATTACCTCATACATACACAGCCCCGGGTGGTGGGTATGACAAGCATGTAATAATTTTACACATACGCAAACTGAGGCCGAAAGAGGGTACGTAACCTGCTGAGTCTGTGTAGCGATTGGTCATTGATAAGCTAGTTTTTGTTGCCTTATCAAATGAAGATGGCATAACAACAGCACTCCTCTCATTAAGAATAGTCTAGAAACACATCAGGCGTGGGAAAGTGCTTAGAAGAAAGAAATCCAATCAATAAGACACTAACTCATTCATTCCTTTTTGTGGCAAAAAGAATGCTTCCTTGTCTCTTATTCATCAGAAATGGTGAATTAAACTTGGGGAGGAGCTCTGGGATCTTTCCTTTCACATCTCCCCACCATGACTACCACCATGACAGAATGAGAAGAGGCATAGATGAGGCAATCTAGTCTTCATGCTTTTTTTTTTTTCATTTTCCCAAGATTAAATGATTATTAAAAAAGCACGCCACACTGTATAGAAATCAACTAGCGTGGGCTGTTCACAGGCTTAGCTCCAGGACCGTGTTCAGAGGTCCTTGGAACTGTGGTCCATGGTAAAGTTTTACAGCATTACCAGGAGTGTGACAAGGCTGAGGAGTCAGGATCTGGAAATGTACAGAAAGAAGTTTCATCTTCCTTTGACCAAGTTATCAAGGAGGCAACTCGACAGATGATGGCTCATTCTGCTGCTACTCTCATCACACATCCCTTCCACATGATCACTCTGAGAGCTATGGTACAATTCATTGGCAGAGAATCCGAGTACTGTGGATTTTATGACTCCATAGCAACTATCTATCAGGAAGCGAGCATCCTAGGATTTTTTACGGGTCTTATTCCTCACCTCGTAGGTGACGTCATTTCTTTGTGGCTCTGTAACTCACCGGCCTACATCATTCGTGCTTTCTTCTAGACCTGTGCTGTTCACATGTGGCTACTGAGAACTTAAAATGTGGCTGGTGTGACTGAGGAGTTGAATTATAAATTCTACCTAATTTAAATTTAAAAACTGAAGCAGTATAAAATATATTTTTCATAAAATGCAACTTTATTATTTTTAAGACATGTCACTTTAACATTTGCTTCTTGTGAGATACTATTGTTGCCTTATCATGCCCATGTCGGACTTGTTTTACATATAAACATATCACCATCGGAGTCAGATTTAGTCAGATCTAGTCAGTGTCAGTGGATTGATTCAATTTGAATGGCTTTTTTTAATGCCCAGATGTACCATTGTAATATGTTTATTTAAATATTTTATGCAAACAGCACAAGTTACAGTGATATCTACAATGCACAATTTATTTATTTCAACATTAATATGAAACTTTAATCTACCTACTACTGTATTACAGTTTTGTAAATTTACCTTCATAATCATGTGCTTCATAGAATTGTTTGCAAGTCATCACGTCATATGTCTTAAATACTTAATTCCTTTTTCAGAACACTGTCATACCCTCAAAAAATTTTACTTTAAAAGCCTAATATAAAAAGCATTTAGGGGCTTATCAAAGTGAGAAAATCAAAAAAGACCCAATCCCAAGACCTGGCTTAACAGTCTCTCCCCTGTTCCTTGAACACAGCTATAGATGGTAGGTGGGGTTACACGGACATAATAGGGCCAGAAATTCCCCACTCAGACTCTAGGAAGGGTAGGAGACCAAGTAGCTTTACATATCACAGAAGTGGAAACTGGAAGTTTAGGGGTGACTAAGCATGACTTCAGAAAGGTGGGAATTGATGACCCTGAATCTTTGTCGGGGGGAATAGCTGCCCCTTCCCTTCCTAATGAATCTGGGAGATGGGTCCTATTCCCCACCTCTTAGCTTAGCCTTAATGAAATTATATATTGCTGTTCACCACTATGCCTGTCTTCCACCCTTGTACATACTTTAAAGTAGTAGGAAGCTTGCAGTTCCCAGAGCTGTGTGTGTAGTTGGGTGGGGGGGAGGTACTCTCAGAAAGGTTTCTATGGGCCTGTTTATCTCCCACCCAAATGAAAACGACTCATGCTCAATGGCCCTAATCACAGACTGTCTCAACACCCTTCTGTCTCAATGCTAGAGAGCATGCAGACAGCTCTGTGTGAGTGGTACGTGTGTGTGAATATGTGTATAGTAACTGTGACTATCTACTGGACACTATGGACCCAGGGTGGGAGTGATGGTAAGATAATGCCTCTTCTCTGCTTTTCTTTCCTCAAGTGGGGAAGGCCTAAGGGAAGAAGGAGCAGAGGAAATGTTTCAGCAAAGATAGAAGGGGAAGGGGAACATGCTATTTACAGGCTTGGACTACATCTTCGAGTAGTATGCAGGTCATTCTCCAGCAACTAGATGGGAACTGGATTCAAACCTAGGGCCATGATAATTGATTCCTGGCTGAGGCCAGCTCTCTCATTCCATGACAGCCCAGCTCTGAAGCGGATCATGGATAGGAACTTTCTCCTGAAAACAGTGATTTTTTTTTAAATACTTATAATAATAGTAGCCAGTGGCCAGTGAATATAGAATAGAGCAGGCATTGGTTGGGTGTACATGTGTTGGAGATGGAAGGGGTATTGCTGTGAGGTACAGGAGACGAGAGCCTGGGAACAGGGTAGATACTGCTCAGAGATCTGTTGTGTCAGTCTTTCTGGGAAGTAACTATACAAGACGATGGTTTATCCCCATTGGGTGGGTACCTTGGGGATGGGAAGCCTCTCCACAGTCTATCTTCACTGGGCCTGCCTTGATGACATAATTGCAGAGCACAGGATTCTCTTAGCCATCAACAGTGCTTGGGGAAAAAATAGGGCAAATAACAAGGAAGAAGCCAGGTGTAGTGTGAGTAGGAAAAGAAACAAAAGAGTGAAAAGAGGAAAGAATGGACCAGGTTGTGGGAAGGAATAGAAATGTTCCCTCTTCCCCATACACACACTCAACCCCGATTCAGGCCCCATCCCATTGTGTATGATCAGGGCACTGTAGAGCACATTGGTGCCATCTTGGCAAAAGCATTCATGGACTTTTCTTTGAGCACAAAGAAAACATCTGCATGGATGTCCTCAGACATGGCATTGCCCTCTCTAGTGAAGGAGACCACAGTGACTTCTGTCAACCATGCTTGATTGTGACGTGCAGATTTTATCCTTGATGCAGTTTAACCATCAGAATGGGGTACCACATGGTCATGTTCATTGACTTGGCAGAGCCTTGGATACCTCCTCCAGGGACACCTGCAGTTGAGGCCCCACAAGTGGGTCCTGAACCCTGTGCCAAAGATTCAGCCCCTACTCAGCCCATTGAAGCCTAAGTAGCCAAAGTCACCATCTTCCACGGTTCCATGGCATCTGGATCAAAGCATTTGAAGCAGGTGAAGGACCAAGTGGAGCAGCTGCAGACAAAGAATAGTTTGAAGAGGTTGACAGAAGGAGGCAAAGGGGTGAAGGGGTCCCCATGAAAGCTGTAGTGAAAGCAGACACTAAAGCCACCTGATAAATTACCACTGACTAGGCTCTAGGCCAAAAAGGGTGGAGAGAGCGGGGCAGTGCAGTTCGTCCTGGCTCCATTCTACTTTCTTCATCCATCCTGCCCTAGATCTCATATCACTGACCCTGAAAAGCAAACTTTAGCTCCTAGAGAGGACGCATAGCCTATAGCTCCAGAAGATGATTTTTCTGCTCTTAATAACATACTTACTAATATTTTACATCCATCATTTTATTTGGCTCTCTCAACTTAAACTTCAGTGAAGCTGGTTTACCCCATAAATGGAAAATCCAGGACTCGAGAACTCAGGGGATGTGCTTTTCCATGATCCCAAGGACCAAAGCTAACACACCGAGGGAGAGATCTGAGTGACCGGCCTTCAGTCACACAGCAAGTCATATCTGGCTCCTAGATCTTCTCTTATCTTGAGAGACACATGGTTTGAGGCAATCAGGATGTGCACACACACAAGGGGGCTAGAAATGTGACATGTCCAAAATGAAGTGGGAGCACAGTTCAGGGAGGATGCCCCACCCTTACTCTGCCTCTTGCACTGTTTCCCCTTCCCTGACCCATGATCACAGAGAAAACCCACAAAAGCAGGAGACTTCTTTCCCTTCTATCTTGAAAATTTCATCAGATGTTTTGTGTAACACCAGTGGTGCATGACTCCAGAGGGCATCATTTATTCACATTACAGAATTGTGCCCCAGGAGGTAACGTGAAATAACGATAAGGATTCTTGGAGTCGTATAATCTCAGGTCCTAAACGTCTAATGTTAGGACAGCTAAGATGCCTGAATGGTCTGGCACCTTGGAAATGGAGTGAACACAAAGTCCTTAGAGCTTAGCTGCTGAGACCACGGATTTCTCTATTGAGGCCTATCCTAAGGGGATTCTCAGGGGAAACCTCACTGCTGAGAGTTTCCATTAAGAACTGAAATAAGCTTTTCAAGGCTTAGAAAAGAGACCTAGGAGACTTTGCATCTATTTGTGTGCCCAATAGGATAACCCTTGGGAACATGTGGTAATTAAACATTTAAATTAATTATAATAAAATAAAGTAAAAATTTAAGTTCCTGGGCTTCCCTGGTGGCGCAGTGGTTGAGAGTCCGCCTGCCGATGCAGGGGACATGGGTTCGTGCCCCGGTCCGGGAAGATCCCACATGCCATGGAGCGGCTGGGCCCGTGAGCCATGGCAGCTGGGCCTGCGCCTCCGGAGCCTGTTGCTCTGCAACGGGAGAGGCCACAGCAGTGAGAGGCCCACGTACCACAAAAAAAGAGAAAAATTCAGTTCCTGTTAGACTACCCACATTTCCATTGCTCAGTAGCCACATATGCTTAGTGGCTATCATATTAGGTAATGCAAAAGTAGAGCATTTTCTTCCTCAAAGAAAATTCTGTTGGATTAAAACTTCTATTAGTCCTGGAATCCAGAATCTAATTTAACCTCTTCTTTTCCTGTGGTCATCAGGACAGCTTTGGGTTTCATCAGGAAGACCAGGTGCGTAGTAGGTAGGGAGGAGCAAGTCCTTGCAGATACCTGCCCTCCGGAGAAGGCTGAAATGGTCAGCCTTGAGCAGTCAGTGGCTGAGACATTAGGACAGAAGAGGGGGCGGTTCTGGAGATCAGCTGTATGAGCAGCATTCGTGAGCAGGTGGTGACAAGTTCCCTAAGTTACAGGGTCCTCTGTGGAAATAGCTTCTCTAACAGGTCTTCTGCCTTGGATTGTTGCTGGAGAAAATGTCCAGTTGGGGGAAAAGAATCTTTTGATTATCTAGTGAGCACAAAAAAGATGAGCTTATCTGAGGGCAAAATTGTGTAGATTGTCAAAATGTCATTCCAATCCACAAAGGATATGCTAGGGAAGATACCTATCACCTGTTCTGTATGTCAAGAAGAAGAGAATATAGCCACATGAACTGTATATGCAGTCCATAAATTCAAAGCACTTGACATTTTCTATAACACATCCCCATGATATGAATCATCCACTGTCCAGCAAATGGGTTATGCTGAACATTTGCATTCATTAGATGAGCTGTCATAAAGACAGAGTGTTGGAATTGTTACTTCTAGTCCTCATTCTGTGCATTAGACACTTGGGGATCAGGCTGACGTTGCCCACGTAGCCCATGGCAGTTCTCTGCATGTGAGCCGCCATCAGGATCTTTCTTCTCTCTCACTGGGCTTTTCAGTGAGTGCTAAACAATTGCTTTAGGAGCTGGAGGAAGCTGTCAGATCCCCTGTGAGATTAGATGAACAAGCTTAACAGAACAGAAAGGCAAAAGGAGACTTGCTCATGCAGGGGCATACTTGCTTTGGCTCACAGCTGTCAGGAAAAGAGGGAGCTCCAGTGCCAGCAGTAAAAATAAGCTCCTCCTTCAGTCCTTAATGTTACGGTTTTCTTAGAAAAGTACAGGGCATGCACTTTTCTTGGGCATGCCCATTTAGACACTTTGGAGAGAACACTTTGCCAAAGGGAATTTGCTGTCTTCAAAATGCTTCTGATAATTTGCAAACCCTCCCAAACAATTAAATGCTTTCCAGGAACTCTTCCCTCCTTACAGCAATTCCCTCCAGTTACTCTTGGAGCCAACCTATAGATGTGTATATCTCCTTTGGGATATGATTGCCTCCCATGCACTATGACCTAAGACCTCTACCTTCAAACCCACCCCTAAGTCCCAAAATACACTTTCCTGCTCAGGCCCAGCAGAGGGTCTGAAAGATGATGACAACGTATGATTTTCTTGTGAATAATCAGATTCGCTTTGATGACATAGCACACCTTTGAAACCATGCATCCCTCACAGACACCTACTTCTCATACTCCTTTCCTGGTCCCTCCTCATCTGCTATCTCTTAATGTCTAAGTGCTCCAGAAACCAGTTCTTGATCTCATCTGACCCCCTGAGTTTAAGTCCCACATATATGCTGCTGACACCCAAATTCAAAGCCCCTTCTCCTTAAACATCCAAAATTTAACTCCACATGTCCCCCTCATAAATGTGGTACATGCAAAGCATTCTCCATCTTCGTTGATAGCAACTCCCTCCTTCCAATTGCTCAGGCCAGAAGTGTTAGTGTAACCTTTGAAATCATCCGGTAAGGCACTGGTAAATGTTCCACAGTCAAGTCTCTAGGAAAAAAAAAAAAATTATTTGTTGAGTTTGCCGATTTCCATGGTGCAAAACTTCTATCCATGGATAGAAGCCATCGATGTGAGTTCACTTGGGCCGAGATAAGAAGCAATGGCACAATCAACTCTCCTCTCTAGAGCTGCAGCACATCACTAGGCTCTTGTCTCTTTCCCTCACATCCCACCTTCAATTCAGAAGTAAACCCATCTGGCTCCACCTGCAAACCACATTCATACTCCAACTCTTTGTTCAGCCCCTGCTCTGTGCCATTCATGTTCCAGTCACCATCATCTCTCACCTCAGGTTTTGCAGTAGCCTCTTAACTAATCTCCTTTGCCTCATATAGTCTATTCTGAGCCAGAGGAACCTTTTTAAGAGATAAATCATGTCACTCCTCTGTTTGGAACCTTCTAGTAGCTTCTATCTCACCAGGCAATGTAAAAGCCATCAAATAGTAGTGCGTTCCTACTTTATTTTCCTGTATTTATCTTATCATTTTCTAATATAATAGTTTACTGTTTTATCATTTATTTGTCTGCTTTCCCATTCAAAAATGCAAGCTCCATAATGCTACAGATTTTTGTCCCTTGTGTCTGAAGCCCCAGCTCCTCTAAGAGTAAATAGACATACAGTAAGCCTTCAATAAATAAGTGCTGAATGAATGAATAGATGAATCTTACCTCTTCTCTGCTTTGACCTGGTTGCTCCTCATCTTGCTATCCTCCTGATTCCTGGGCCTTACCTGCTCCTAACCATAATGTAGCCTGCCTCACTCCCGACCTGGATCCCCGTCCTTCACTGCTTTAGACCTCACACTTGATGGGTCAGGCCCTGACAATTCCCTAGTTCTTACCCACTTCCAGCGCTGCCCATTTGATCTGCCTCGTCGCCGGCCACTACCTCATAATAACGCATGAATCTTCCTTTGCGGCTTCCTCCCAGCATCTTCACATTTTTAGAAACCTACCCAAAGTGAATAATTATATAACCCATTTGCTCTCCTGCATCTGGCACTATGACAGTCACTGAAAACTAATAATTTAGGTGAATGATTATACCTCTGTATTAAGCAAGTACCCATCATCACTAGCGCAACTACATAAAAGGGCAATTAGTAGGCGAGTAAATAATCAGAGTCATGACCATTAATATTTATGGAACTCTTACTGTATATTGGGCACTCTGTATGCTTTATCTCTTTTCACATTTTTCGTATCCACTTTTGTCAACTTAGATCAAGAGTTTGAATTTCTGAAGTAGCCTTTCAATCATAATCCATGTTTTTACCTTTTTCCCTTCCAATACTATTGTTCACACTATAATCTCCCTGATTTTTAAAAATATATTAACACTCCCCTGAGCCCTCTCACCGTAATTAATAAAATCCAGACTATCAGTGTCCAGTGATAATACTTAACATTAGCAGGTGCTTACTATTTCAAGTCTTGCTTGAATGCTTTATGTGTAATTATCATATTTAATGCCCTCAACAATCCAATGAGGTAGAAAAAGAGGCATGAAGAGGTTAAATGGTTTTGTTCAGTGTCATAGGTTTAATAAGTGGTGAAGCTGGGATTTGAACCCAGTCACTTATCATTCTGCCATCCTATTCCCCAAATGAGTAAACTGCCCCCTCAACTACATCTCCTACCTACCAAGGTGTACAACAGACATACAGGCTTCTTTTTCGCTCCTGGAACACATGAAACTGAAAGGCCTTTGTCAGCAGGGCTCTCCTGAACCACCCAATCGAAGTACAATGCTCTCTCACAACATCCACTTCTCTCCTCTCACAGAGGTGGTCACACCTTAAAGATTTATTTACATATTCATCCACTTTGCCCACCACATCTATGTTTTATTCAAAACAGCCTATACCAAGAACGTTTCCATTTCTTAACAAACATCTGTTGAATCCACTCATGAACTTAGTGTTATTGAATCTTCAGTACAGACCCTGAGGAAGTCCCACTCTTCATTGACAGAGATAGTAACTGGCCCAAGGTCAAAGAACCTGTAAGTGGTGAAACCTGGATTGGAACCCCAGCCTTTCTGGTTGCAGAGTACCAGCAAGCTCTGCTTCTCCCCTAGGTGCTCAGGATTTGAGGACCCTAAACAAGGAGATTACTGAAGCAGCTGGCAGATGGGCTTAATAATCTCCTCTGTAATTATCTGCAAATATGTAAACCTTGAAGTGAAAAATAAATCCTCCCTCCTCAGGTTTCTTTTTAGAGTGATGACTGAATGACCTAATGGAACCTCATCTTGGGGGCTTGCACTGAGCAAATCACAGTGCAAGGAGGCAGCTAACTAATTGCCAAACTTGATTGCAACTGCTAATCACAGTCATAGGGAAAAAAAAGTGTTGGGAATTAATTAGGCAAGGACATTCCGAACAGCAGCAGGAAGCCTCTGAGTGACCTTTATTTACAGTCAGTTAAACAGAAGTGTGACTAAAAATGCCAGGGAGCAAATCAGATTATTAATATTGATTGCTTAAAGAAAATGAATAATTTAGAGACCTAGTCAGAATAAATAACCAGTGACAGAGATGAAAGAGCACAGCATACCACATTTCTAACATTCATCCGTCATGCGGCGGTGTCCCCTGCTCGGAAATTGAGAATTTTCACCCTCACAAAGCACAATTAGTTTCATGACCCAGCACGATTGCCTCTAGGAACTGTTCTCTTTCAGCCAAGCATGGGGAAAATCCAGGGTGTTGAACTAAAGCTTTTGTCAACACTTTACGTGGTAAACTAATTACAAGTTCAGGGAAGGTTACTTTCCAGTTTTTATCAATAAAGCATCAACCAGAAGAAGTTGGATTGCATTTTCTGTGCTTACTGAGTAAAGCTCACAGGTTTCCGTTTTTGATGACTGTATACCTTTTATGGTACATATACGACAGAAGTTTTCAACAGGAAAGGCAAACGTTTCAGATTGCTTATAAGTAAAGATTTTCAGAGGTCATCTCCAGCTTCTAATAAAAGTTGACTTTCATCTGCTGGAGTCAGTTTTCTACCCTACTTCCCCAGCAACATGCCTCTGTCCTAACTCCATTTGATGATAAGACAGACATAGAATATTTATTTATAGCAAGATCTTGAACAGGTACCTTTGAATTACATGTTTTCTTGAAGCAGTGATTTTTGAGATTTTTATGGCGTATGGAAGGGTTTAAGTTATACTTAACGTTATGCTCTCCTCTACCCAGAAATACTAATTAAATTTCCTGGTGGGGAGTTATTGCAATAATTATGTTTTAGGGCCGTAGATATTCATAGTTTTGCTGAAGTGGAAACATTTCAGAACTACCATAGTGGCAGAGAATCCAGGCATATTCACTTTGGATAGGACTCAGAGAAATTAAGCTCTGTTGCTATCAGATTAATGGAGCAAATTAACTAGCCGTGTTCAAGGCAGCCACAATTTCTATATGACAGTAAACATAATTTGTAAACCAATCAATAATGCAAGTCAAATCATTCATTTTCTCTCTCCAGTATAGCCATTAGTATTCATTTATGCCTATACTAATTTATGTCATTCATATCATGTATCGAGTATAGATATTAGCATTATCTAATAGACATATATGAGAAATAGATACTGAGATGAAATGTTTTCCAGTTCTTTACAGTGAAGAGAGTTGAATTTGTTCCCTCTTTTAAGCACAGTTGTTTGAAGTACATCCCCTTAGTACTCAGCCGTAGGATGTCAATATATCACTGGGTAATCTCCCCAGGTGTTCCATTGCCCTACAGTTGGAAAGGAACCAAATGCAAGCCTCAGTGAGGCTGAAGTAATTTTCTGTGTGAATTATTGACTTCCATTGGTCTTATTCTGTTGCCTGTTAGACTTTAGCAAATACTGCCCAACTATTGGTCTGACTGACCCTAGGTGAGACCCGAGACCAGCACACTTATGTTCTTGTGCTCCAAAAAAAATGGGTACTAAAGGTTGGAAGTTGGCACCAAGTATGGCTGACATCTTCCAATATGGCTGTTATTGTTTTAAGAGTTGATGGGGTATTTTGTCAAACATGAATTGTCACTTTTCTGTTACAGAAAGGAACTGGTTGTTTGATTATTTCCCAGTGGTAGGAATTACTGCTTTTGAACTGTCCTAGGGAGCAAGAAGAAGGTCATCCAATTATGCATCTATCTTGTTATATGGACTTTTTTTCATGAGAATTTGAATTAATGTAACACTCCTTTTGGAGGGAGAAAAGGTCATGTGAAAATCAGATTCCTCTGTTCCCTGTGGTCTAGCACCTGTATGTCAGCACTGCAGGCTGATAATCTTCTGATGGCAATATTTTCCTGCACTTGGTATGTTGCAGGGAGATTTTTCTTTGCCCTGAAAATTTGGAAAATATCATTATTTATAGGCTATTTTATACTATTTCTAATATCTCTTCCTGGATGTTTTAAATTAGCTTGTTTTTTTAAAAACATGCAAAACTGATACTCAAAGGAAATGCATCAACAACAAAATGCAGAGAACTTTAATTGAATGCCAGCCTAAACTCTTAATCACATCTGATGTTAAAATACAGTTTTTATTGAGGTGTGCTAAATGATTCAGGTAGCTGGCGGGTTGGTTACCACAAGTCATTAGATTGTGAGGGGATTTTATGGGCTCTTGTTAGCATCTAGATACTAGCACACTGACCGTGGCAACATTTCTTCTCCAAAGCAATTTTCATTTTCAAAAAAAAAACAGAATTATGTCCTCTCCTTTAGATTCCAGAAGCCTACCTAGAATGGGACTAGACTGTGGGTACAAAGTGGAGTTCACCTTTTCTGATTATTTTCTTATTTCCATACAACAAAATGAGTCCAGTCCTTTGGAAAGGCAATACTGTGCAAATGTGCCCCTTTTAATACATAAAAGCTAACATTAAATACATGACCGTATGACATTCTTAGATTTCTTGCTTTTGCTACTAGAGTGTGGTGATTTTCATGTTAATTTTATGTCATTTGTAATGGGGAGGCCAGGCTTTATGTGCAGATGTGCCCTGTTCCTTTCCATTATGGGAAGCAAGTAATATGATTGCAATAATTCCTGGTATCAGATTATAAAAGCAGCATCTTTAGAGTCTGTAAATGTGCTGTTTAATTTTATCCCTTTGTTTATACACAGATTAAAACACGATCCCCCATGGCCACAGCTTGTAATTGAATAAAGTGTTCTTAAGCTGCCACAGAGCAAGGGAGCAGTGCTTGAGTGACTTCGAAATAGAGTCAACACCTGAGGAATAAATTTTCTCCTTTGTCTTTCCCATGACCGTGAATGTTTTGATAATGTTGAAAAGACACAATAAAAATATTATTATTTAATGAGCAAAGAAATGTAGCTAGTCACTACACTGCCTGCTGCAAGAAAGGAAGATTTTTCAATATTACTTGAAGAATTTCGGGGTTGGGGTGGATATTTTCCATATAATTAATTTCATCTTAATTTGCTTAGCTTTCTGTAGAAGATCATCAGACTGAAACTGCAATATGTTTCTTTGTCTTTTTTATCCCCCTGAAGTCTCAGCATAATTTAGAACTAGGGAAAAGCGATTCTTTTGTACTTTACATGCAAGTCACAGTTTCCTTATTGGGTTCCAAAGGATCCCTGGTCTCCAAGCTCCAGTACACAGCTGCCACTGCATATGTTACTGCTGAAAACTAAAACTTGCTGAAATAATCATTCCCTATGTTTTTAAGAGGCTGTGTTTAAAGTGCTGCTTGACACATCTCATTTCTTCAGGGAACTTGAGTTCATATTACAAAACAGCAGAGCCAATAAAAAACTAAGATTTATTCTTTTTCTATTTAATATTGGACATTATGAAAAATCTTTAGAATCGCTAATAATCAAAATTCTTTTGAGCCTGAGGTGTTGTATGTACTTTAGATTCTAGCATACAAAACAAAGATAAATCAACACCGAGTAGTGAATATAAAATTTGAATACTTTTCCATGCACATGATTTAAAAATATAAATTTTTTGTAGACACACAAAACTAGTACCACTTATGTTTAAAACCATTAGAGGCTTTATTAACTTTTTTTCTTCTCTGATCTTGCTGCTGATTATTTCCAACACTTTCTAAAATAAGTAGCAAAAGTCGAAAATAATGCTTAACTTGCTTTGCTAGCATATAGAATACATACCAATTACCTTAAATCACCAGATATATAAAATCCTCCATCTAGGCAGAGACACTTCCAAGCCTAGATGTCTGTGGACTTCTACTTCCTCTATTACATATAAATAAGATAATAAGAAATATAGATCCCACCCAATAATTTCCAAAGTTAACACAGAGAAACAACTGTTTGGACACAGCCAGGATCTCCATTAATTTTAAAGTTAGGTTGCTGTGGGAGAATATTATTTCTGAAAATAAAAAGTTTTGTTATCAGCATCCTTGAGAGGTGAAATTAAAAATGTAAGTTAATGGAAGGTAGTCTGGCCAGAATTTGCTGACAGCCTGAAGAGCAAATTAACATTTAGGGTTTCCTACCATTTTCTTTCAAAAATATTCTTAACAAATAAGAATAACAAGGCAATTTTCTCAAAATCCCCAAGCATGTTTTGTTTCGTTTTGTTTCATTTTGTTTTGCCCATCATTTTCCCCCCCCATTCTGGACTTCTGGACTGTCAAACAGAAATAGGAAACATTTCTAAATGAAAAATTGTTCTAAGTGTGGTTTTAATCCAATAATCATTACCAGATTGAATTTCAAAGAATTCTAAAGATCTTTGTTTTTATGTTTGAGAGAAAGGAAAAATAAGTTGCATTTGAATAATATTTCAGTGGTTTTGTAAATAATATTTATGTTTAAATTTAAATGCAAAGTGTGGATAATTTAAGGTAGAAAGGAATTCAGTAATTACAGAGTTCCCTTTTAGCGAGGTCTTAATCAGTGTGGAAGAAGATCTCTTTTTGTGGCTTCATTGCATTCAGATGATGTCGGCAGATTCTGAGACAGGAAAGTAGATATGTGTTCCTTTGATGTTTTTCTTGGGAAAGTTGGAAGTGCATCCCACAGGGAAGATACATTTCTCCTTGCCTGCTTAATAGCCCCCAGAGACACGGGAAGCCACCAGAATAGCTATATTTGATTATTATATAACCATTCGATTTCTGAATAATTCAGTGATTAATTTTTCTTAATGAGAAAGGTTATAAGTATGGCCAGTATAAAATAATTTGTAAAAATCCCAGTCATTAACTACTTAAAGGTGAAAAAAGCTATTTTTGACTTGAACCACTTAGCTCTTTTTAAATAAAACTTTACACTGATCAGATAGATACTCTGCTACCAAGGTAGCCCTAATAATTCATGCGGACCATGTTTACCATGTCAGAGTCCATTTTATGTCCATGCTTGATTCTCAGTAAATTCGTCTTCCTTTACCAAACCCACTGAAAATTAAAATGATTTCAATTACGATGGTTACCTATGTTTGGCTGTATGGATGAATTTTCATAGAATACATTTTTTAATCTTTTGTTCAACTATTTAGTAGAAAGTTCTAGTAGATAGTGTGAAATCCAGAGAAGAACATGTTTAGAATACCAGATATGGCAAACTAGCACTATCTGGAATTAAATTTTATGTGAACTTAGTCATCCTGGATGAAGATTACAGCTCAAAATACCTACACTCTCAAAAAAAAAAATTACAGATCAGGAACATTATTCATCATTATTCAGTACATCTAAGGAAAATACTTTCTATGATATGTTTAACCCCAATTGAGGTCGTGACAGAAGTCTTTATAACTCTACAAATATCTTAACTTGAGAAAAAAAAATGTTTTAAAAATATAAAGCCAGTTGACTGATTTCTTACGTGGGACTTTGCATAAGAAATAACAGAGAATGGGGTATTAGTCCTGTCGTTAAGAGGGGAATACTATGATGCGTGGACCCTGAGGGGATACAACCCACTAAACTTGACTGATCACTTGTGAGAAGCAAGAGACCAGAAGCCAAGAGTGACTTTAGACTTGCCAGACTTTAGATTTGAGTAGCCAAACGGAAAATGATTGTATGAACAGAAAGAGGGGAAACAGGAATTCCTGGATACTATAATGAGTTCAGTTTAGAATCTTTTGAGTTTAGCCGAACCTCCAGGACAAGGGATCCTAATGAGAGATGGAAACAACTGATGGCTTAAATGTTGAGGCTGGGGAAACAGATGTGGGAGTCGTCTATAAACATACCTCTGTATTTACTGATGGAAAATAATAAATGAACATAGGATAAAAGAACGATTACCTATAACCCTACTATCCAGAAATAAATAATATTATTACAGTATAATATATAATGCATTCCCCAGTCTTTCCACTACACACATACACATACATGAATGTACTTTTCATCCACTCACCTGCATGCATAACTATCCTGTTTTGAAAACTTGTAAGCAGACAGCTAAGGTGTCTTAGCATAACATTGTTTCAAAGCCCTGCAGTTGACTTGTCACCTTGTGACCAAATTGCAGTAAATAGTAGCTAGGAGGAAAAATAATAGACTCGGAGAATACCTGGCAAATTCCCATATATTAAGTGCTAGTAAATAAGTCTTTTTTAGCATACCTTGTTTAAAAGAGGATTTGAGTCCAAAGAAAAACCTGTTCTAAAATACCTTTGTATTTTAAGCTAATACATCAAATCAAAATTGTCTCACTGATTCCCTTCCGCCTTCCTTATGCTTGTTCCTCTTCAGTCTGAGACATGATTTCAGCCAAGGTAATTAGGATGATCAAATAACTGTTTGGCAAATCTTTTCTTGCATTAAGGGAAAGAGAGCTTGCTCTAGGTTGGTCCACATCACCATTATGGCAGTCCTGTTTGGACCTGTGATAATGGTTTTAGACATTATAGCCTCAAACTGCTGAGTTTCAGAAGCTCCAACCAGAATTGCAATTCCCTGAATTGTCATAGTGCAAGCACACAAGAAGTGAAAAAAAAAAAAACTACTCAGGGAAGAAAATTGTATGTAAATAGAAGGTATGAAAAAACTTGCCATAATCTGTACTCTGATAACATAGTCTAAAAATACAAAGAACATTGGGTGTGTGCCTCTTAAGTCTCCAGTGAGAAAAATATCCAAAAGTTCACAGAGCTCAATTGTTTTTCCAAAATGCCCAATTAGGAAAATCAATTAACTAGGCATAATGGGCCCTGTGGAGAAATCGCTTCATTTCATTGGACTGGGAAGAGAAACTGAAAAACCTATTTTTTTCTATTGCTGTACCCTTCCACAAAGCTGTGAAAAAGAGAGAGAGAGAAAGAGAATATATAGGAAGATGCCTTATGGTGTCTCTACCTATCTAAGTCTCAGCTATCAGTTGTGACATTCCAACCTCTTTCTCACAGAATTTGGGTTTTTATGTAAAATCTGGGCAGAGTTTTACTCTTTAAGGCTACCACTGTGTCTTAGGGTCCTGGTCTCCCAAGACTAGCTTCTAAATAGGATCTAGTCTCTCCAAGTTATCCTTTCTATAGAGATCTGGAAAATAAATTGACTTAGACCTTTCTTTTTTCAATTTCATTTTTCATACTCATGGTGGGTGAAGGGGCAAGCAACAACAGTGGCCAAAACAAACACAAATGATAGAGTTTCCAGAAAGTTTCCAGCTTCGTCTTGGTGATTATCCCAGATACTCAGAGAGTCTTGCTGATATCTTTTGCTCCAGAGCATGAAGTTAATCAAATTTTGCTTTTCTTCAATCCCTGTATCTTCTCTAGATGATAAAGAGTACTTTGTTATTTCAGATTGATTCAGCATAAAGGTCTGACAAAACCCACTGGTGTGAGAATAGATGTGCATCCATGGGACATTTATATAAGCCTGATCTTATGAGGGTGATTTGCGTTTCTAGAGATTATGACCCTGACTCTCATCGGTTAAGTGCCTTCTATTCTCTAAGTCCAAGGTCATAGTAGGGCATTTTCTCACCATGAAAGTTCTGAACTATCTAAACAGAAACTGCAGTCTGGATGTCTGTGATACTGCTTGGATCCCCGTCCTCTCTCGATCAGATTACTGCATGAGTGAGCTAATCTCTCTCTGCCTTTAGGTCTCATCTATAAAGGAGAGATCATATTACCTGCCTCATAGGGATGCTGTGAGAATTCAATATGTTTATAAGGTAAAACAGCCCACAACTGTGCCTTTCACATTGCAAGCATTGTGTAATTACTATCATTGCCAGGATTTATTTTGCAATGAAGTTGGCTTTGGCCTACACTGGTATTATGGACGGAATTGTGGTCCCCACAAAATTCATATATTGGAGTCCTAACCCTCAGAACCTCAGTGCCTGTATTTGGAGATAGGGTCTTTAAAGAGATGATTAAGCTAAAATGAGGTCATTAGGGTGGACCTTAATCCAATATGACTGGTTTCCTTCAAGAAGAGGAGATTAGAACACAGACACCAAAGGAAGACCATGTGAGGACATAAGGAGGAGATGAACATCTACAAGACGGGGAGAGAGGCCTCAGAAGAAACCAACCCTGCCAGCACTTTGATCTCCAACTTCTAGCTTTCAAAATCGTGAGAAAATAAATTTCTGTTGTTTAGAACACCAAACAAAATCGGTGGTACTTTGTCAGCCCTAGGAAACTAATACAAATGGACTTTAAAAATTGAAATTTTCTAATAAAAGTTCTTGTTTGGGGGCTCTCTTGAAAGTCAAGAGATTTGACAAGGGTGGACTCCTCTCAGCTACATGGAAACAAAAGATGGCAGTTGAATGATAAATATTGTTCTTTTTAGAGAGAAAATGGATTATCCAGTTGACCACAAGGCCACCATTTCCCATTTTCTCACATCCAATCCACTGGCCCATTGGTATCACAGCATCTGATCTAAAGGTCTTGTTCAGTTTTGGTGATTATTTATATTGGTTCTATTTTTCCAAATTTAGCTAGACAATCCCTGGTGTAAAAAAAGACTTTCTCCTGTCCTGACACCCAGGGAAAACCTTCACAGGCATGATAGCATACCCTTGGTGGGTTTTGGGTTTTTTCACAAGTAGTTACCTCTGTAGTTCTGTTTCTTTCTCGCCTACCCAGTATGGGCAGTAAAATACACATTTTGTATTATGGGGTGTGTGTGTGTGTGTGTGTGTGTGTGTGTGTGTGTGTGTGTGTGTG